>NC_059473.1:41156918-41459948 GCF_018139145.2 Gymnogyps californianus
GAAAAAAACCAGCAAGTGACAGCACATGTAACTGAATAAGAGCAACAGCAAACCAGCTATGGTATGCTCTTGGGACTTCGCTAACATTCAGAGAGTTGCAAACTTAACATAACTTTGGCATTACATAACGTAACAAAAAAAAGCCATTTTCTTTCACATACTGGTTTCTTAATAGCACACTCTTTAAAGCAGCTGAAAGGCATAACACACTAATAACATGCTGAGACAGTCTGTCCCTGGTTGAATGACTCCTGAACTGCGTACACCTGTTGCCCTAACACAAAACTCTGGTCCACTTAGAGAACTCTGCTAAATGCAACCCAGGTTTTAAGCTGCTTCTTCAGGCTAAAGTAATCCAGGTCAATGGAACTGTATTATAGACTTCCACATGACAGCCAGAAAAATACTCAGAACAGGTGTTTGGCTTATTACAATAAATCTTCCAAATGAATTCATTCCTACAGTCTCACAACCAATGGTGAAACAGTGCCCCCAATATGATGCATAGCAAGTCTGAAAGAGTGCAAAGAAATCACTGAACAGCAATAATCCACTTCGCAGGGCTCCTACGTCTCAACTTCTTCCTCTGAACAGAGTACTATTTGGAGACAGAGAGGGGATAGCCTTCTTCAGCTCTTGCATAGCCTTGTTCAGCCTGCAGTTTAAAATGCTTTCAAGATACATATGCTAGATAATGCAAAGATGAAACCACCAATCATGGTTCAGTACCAAAGAGTCACGTTCCAGTCACTACCCTGTATCCTTTTTATGGCTATAGCCAGTATCGAACCAGCATGGCAGTAAGTCCTTAGATGGATTTCACTGCTGGTGTAATATAATACTCCCAAAGACTACGTTCAGCCTGCCAACAGAATGCTAACGTAACATCTCCAAGGGGTTTATGAGCTACCAGAAAGGTCATGTCTTCTATAGCAGAACCAGCTTAATGAGCTCATTTTAAGGGCTTATAAATGCTTAAAGCATCTCAGCTCATGTAGAACTGTCATAACGGCACAGTCCAAGAATATCTGCAGGGTGATGCTTAAAAGTCATACAAAACTCATACATACCTGGTCATACAAACTCATTTCTAATCAAAAGTGCCATTTAAATCAACGGGATAATTCCAGGGAGGACCACAGGATCAGCACATTCAGTTCTGTTCATATTGATACAGTATTCAGAGAGTTGCAAATACTTGAAACTTCAGGGATGGCCCTTTCAAAATGGACAGTGGTTATATTAGCAGCACAGCAAATACTTTACAGACAAGTAAAGCAGCAAACTCTACATCCAGTGATTTTCAGTCCAAGAATACACTCCTGAACCCCCTCAGTTTTACGAAAATGTCTTTTGATCTACAAGTACAGAAAACTGAGATGGGTAAGGCTGTGGCACCAGCTTAAAAAAAAAAATTATATAGGCAATCAAAACAGCATTCCAAGCTGTGGCTACCATAACACCCTGTAAAATCGGGTCCCCAACTTTGTTTTTAAGTATCAAACTGTCAGCAGAATCATCTCTTAAAAACAATTTTCTTGATCACCTGACTTTGAGAAAAAGGTTGTTCTTAATCAATAGAATGTATTCAGTCATGTCATGGGACCTGCAAAACAGCCAGATGCTGCAACCTGACCTCTTTAGATCTGTATTTCAGTGCTTGCAAGGAAATGGCACAAAAGAGTAAAAGCCTGTACCCCATCACTGATCTTTACTCTGACCTAAGTCTGTACAGCAGAAGTCAGTTTTCACACTGAAGGGTGAAATTTATCTCCACATCTCACATTTTTTGCTGTTACAATGCCTTGTCAAAATTAATGTCTCCACAATGTTTTCTATACATATTATAGAGGGCGCTGCTTGACATCCATCCTTCTTTGTGGTGACTTGATGAAAGTCACTCACACAGGAAAAGTGAAAAACCTGTATGTTATAGGGCAACAAACATGTTACACTTTAGTGAGAGAGCAATCCAAGAAAATAAGCTGTATCCTAAGCTGCACCGTAAGTGCAAAGGGTATGGCAGGCTAGCATAAACAGGAAAGTGGAAAAGCTAACAAACTCAGCGGAAGAAGCTGAATCATTAAAATTCCTAGCCCCAGTCTGTCTCATCTCTGGCAAGTTTTAGAAAGACAGAGGTTTCTTCAAACCCTATTCTTGGTGAATTCCCATACTGGGACTGTGACAGCAGAAACAGCAGCACAGGACTAAACACTGCAAGATGAGGCCCCACAACCACAGAACAGAAGCAGTAACATCTTGCCTAATGAACTGACAGCAGCAACTCCAACCCTGGTAACGCTGCTTTGGCAGACTTCAGCAAACACTTCTAGGTATTTGCTCCGCCATTAGGTTTAAGGCCTGACATGCCTGGAGTCCCAAGCCTTCTCTAAGTTTCCTGAAAGCTCTTTAACTAAAACGTTTGATGGAGTAAGCCAAGTAAGAAACAGGCTACAAAAGGCAATTGCTTTTCTGTTCTGACTACAACCATATCTGCAATACAGCAAAAGATGAAGTAGAGACTTAAAATCTTGAAGATACTGGCTTATTTACCTTTAAATATTCAAATGAAAGGATCAGAACAGCCACTAAAAAGTATGCTTGACAAGAAAACATTTTTAAATGGCCTGTTTTTGCTGTGAACCTAAGGTAAAAAATATATAAATCTAAAAATAAAACATAACAAGGAACAAAATGGTAAAATTATGATCTTTCGTACTTAAAGTCCATATTGTCAGGAATACACATTGCTGCCTTTCGCACACTGTGGCCAGACACATCACATATTAGTAATAAATGCCAGGACTAGAAGTTCAAACAAGATGGAACTTGTTCCATTGCCATTTTTATAAGGAAGAAACAGAAAAGTCAGTTCTCTCAAGTTTTATTTATATACCCTATAAAACTGCTTATTTGCAATTCCACCAGGTTTTGTTAGCCTGTTTTGCACTTGGTTAGATGAATAATGTGGAAGAGGGGTTTACTATCATTATGGCTTCTGGAATGTGTACAGGAATAGAACAGGAAAGATATTAATAGCGAAGAAATTAATGAGAGAATCAGGAGTTCCCATCCGGAAGTGAAAAGCATTAATATAAAGATACCGCCCAAGTGACCCCTCTTGGTCTTCTCCCCGATATTGTGCACCTGTTGTACACAAAGACTCCTTCAGAATAAAGCAGATTCTCTAACAAAGCCAAGACCTGGAAGAGGAAGTGCACAGATTAGGCCCGACACTAATTAGTGTTTCCACAGGACTCATAAATGTTTACAAGCAACAAAGGAAATTCTCTACAAAGACCAGAAAGATTTCACTTGCTAGAGTCAGATATCACAGTGCAGTTCTGGATGGGCGCTTAAGAGTAACCACATATTGTGGCAAAGGGCCTCATGAGACATAAGCTGCAGTCTGGCCAATGGCCAAAAGATTAGTTTGTAGCATTAAGTGGCCAGAGACCCATGAGACGCATTTCCTCAGAAGCAGTGGCTGGATGACACGTGCAAGTCAGGAATGGCCCCCTCCAGAGGCAGAACCCTACCCTCCCGCAGTGAAGGTGCCTGATAACATAGTCTGAAACAAGTGGTATACTCCACATAAACTTAATATCCCTCTATTTGTGTCAATTAGTGACATTTTTCCTCAGACCTGCACACAGGCTTCCTGACTTCACATGTATCATGCCCGTAAGTAGGCCAGTCCGATGTCATGGCTCATAATTTATTACCAAAAATAACCATTTTAACATTTCAGCTCAGCTCTGAGGTCAAGCCAAAGACCTCTGGAGCATCAGTCAATCAAAAACAAGTCCCAGTTGCCCAAATGACCTAGGCAACGTGCACAGTAACTCCAAGTCCCAGTGAGACTGTATACCATCCTGCTAGATTAGGAATTGTTTGCTCTGAAGAGTAACACTTGAGAGACTGCCAAAGATCAGTACTGCCATAGCTCAAAGGAGCAACAGATCACATCAGGCATTTGTAGGTTGGTTTGCCATCACAAGAGTACTCAGTGACAGAAGTCTGAATAAATTCACAGCACATCCTTTAATTTATATATCTGTGCCAATTCTGGGCTACAGTAGGTCATAAAAAGCATGAGATCAGAACCCAAACAAAAATGACTAAATCTCATGGTACCAGTCATTAGAGATCTAACTGTAATTACAGACGGAAGCAGAGAGCAAGCTTTTACTGCTCGTTTCAGCTCCCTCAAGAATACTTCAAGAAGTCGTCTCTTCTTTCAAATAATAAAAAGAAATACTTGTACACTGAGAAAAAGGAATTGTAAAATGGTACCATCAGAAAAAGAAACAACTTTCGTTGTAGCAGTAGTGTATATAAGAATTACCAAGATGTCATGTCCAGCACAAATGGAACAGTCTAGCATGCTAAAGTATTCAGGTACTCCCAGGTGGCACAAAGATATTCTTACGTACTTTGCTTTACCCTGAAACTAGATGAAGGGGTTCATCTCATTTCAATCTCTCCTGATCTTCCCACAGCAAGAGGTACCAATTTTCTGCCAGCTGTTCTAGACTTATACATAGCTAGTAAAGCTCTTTTCCTCAAATTTGCTGCTGTTCCCAGCAGGAGCAAACCTACAGCTAACCAGAATTACTTTGTACCAGCAGCACCATGGGCGATTAGCAAAATGGTACAAAGCCAATAAATCCATGAAGTATAAATCACCTAATGTGTCACATAGCTTTTAACAGGTCTTTTGCTTTGCTCCGGGGGAGAGAATGACTACCTCCCTCCTCATCAGAGGTCCAATTCAAATCCCAGAAGATCTGCTAAGACACTTTTAGTTTCCAAACACATATTTTTGATTGTCCTGCTCCAACATGTTTCCCCCTCCCTGGAGCAACAGTGGGAAGTTATGGGGAATATGACATAAAGAAACCTGCCAATTTGAGAAGAGTGACATCACAACGAAGCCTAGCACCACGTATTTTCATATTGCTTCATCTTATGTGACGTCCAAGCTTAAGTGAAGGAAAAAAAAAACCTACTCGTCAGCATTGTGCAGTACTTGTCAGCTGCTACACTGAGCAGCTCGCCTGTAAGCACACGTCCCCAGGCCTGCCATAATGGCGAGGACCACTATCAAAAAGAAACAGTCGTCTTAAGTGCTCTCCCTCGAAGTTTTAACACCTGTTAGCTCCCAAGACAAGGGGAGGTAGCCATAAGACAACAAAGACCTGTTCTGACTCAAGACGTTTTCTGATCACACATTTACCAGGTTACAGAAGGCTACCAGGCGGAATATGCCTACAAAAGAAAAAAGGCTGGAAGGCAGTCCACACGGCATCAGTCTCTGGGCTTTTGCCTGTCTCCATGAAAGGGCTTTATCATTTCATTTGATTTCAAACCCATTTCAAAAAAAATCTCTAGAGGAGGAGCCACTCTCACAAAGTAACAGCCTGAAATAATGGAATTATGACCCTGTTCTAAACAAAGGCTAATATCCAGGTCTCACAGTTCCTCAACAAGTTCTCTAAACGTTGTGCAAAACATGGCAACTTTCAATTTGCACTGTAGCCTGTCCTTGTACAGATTAATTAAGGTTCTCCCTTATTTTCTAACGTGTAACAATCAATAAAGGTAGCAGAGAACTAACCTGGAATCAGGGGTGTAAGACTCCAGAAGTAAAGCAATAAAGCCAAATGAGAAAAAAATGGGATTTTTCAATTTTCCACCACCTGACAGTATCTCCACTGGATGGCAGCCCCATTCTGATCACAAGGTGAGCTTCCAGGAAGGTATCTTGTGCTATTAAAAAGGCAACCACATTGGTATTTTTGCAGGAAACATAACTGATATTCACAACTGTTTACTCTAGATTCACAAAGACACCTGGTTCTCCTACATAATTTGACAAATATTATGCAGAAACTGGGGGGTAGAGGGGAAACAGGACAGGACACATACTACTATTTTGTTTTCATTTGAAATGCACTGCTTCCTGGACATCAGCAATACATTCCTAATTCTTCTGAAACAACCAGAAGGCAAAAGGCCAGGTGATGTTGCTTCTGGACAATGACAAAAGATATCAAATCACTTGCAATATTACCAAGCTAGGACCAAAGCCTACAGTTTAGGCACTGACCAGATCAGTACCACTGGATCCCAGTACTGCCTCTGCAGAGAACCACAAGTTCCTACCTGGAGACGCCTCTCAAACTTGCACATTTTTCAGCACTGCTGCTCCACTCAGTCCATAATCACTGTGAACAGAGGAAATAATCACAAGCACCAAGCTGAAGTTCGGCAATAGAGGCCTAGACTTATTCTTGTGCAGAGGTCAGTTACTGGTTCAAATACAAAGACCAATCCAGTTTCTTGCCTCTAAAACAGAAGTGCTGAGTTGGTTGGTTATACTCAGTTGAAAGCCACTGCACTGGCAAAACAAGGAAGCAAAGTCAGCGACATCAGAAGTCAACTTAGCTACAGGACCTTAGTATTAGAAGCCTGCACAGTCCAATTCAAGGGATTGAATATTTTTAGTTAAAGCAACACTCATTTTTTGCACAGATTATTGCAAATTAGACTCATCAAAATCTGCAATGCCCTGAAAGTATCTTCCACCCTGAATGATCTTCCAGTGCATCAGCTCTACTACAACAAACGCACTCAGAATATTAAACCCACAGATTTAGGAGGCAAACAACGTCTCTCCTAGGATATGCCTGATTACCCACAACTCTGCGAAATGAGCACAAACCACCAGCGCCCCAAGCGAGCAATTAGAAGCCCCAGCCCCACTAGCCCCCCCCTCACCCGCACGCAGTGCCGCCGAAGACAGCCAGGAGTCCTCCCGAGGCGTCTGCTCCTGCCCGCTCCCCCTGCCACACAGCTCAGACGAAAACCGCCGGCAGAAGCCAGGCCCTGCCAGGCTCCGCTCCCCGTTACCGACACACGCAGCAAACCAGCTCACCACTGCCCCCCTCCCACCGCGCCAGCCCACACCGGGCTCTGGAAGATTCTGCGGCCGCGCCGGGGTGAGGCGCGGCGGGGGCGGGTCCGGGGGACGGACTCCGCCTCCCCGCCGCCATGTTGTGTGGCCCACCCCGGCGTTCGCCCTGGTACGGGCGCCGAAATGGCGGCAGGCGAGTCTAGTGGCTGTGTCCTTGTACGCTGGTGTTTTTCGGTCACGGTTACAGAGCTTCAGAAGGGAGAGGGGGGATGCTTTGTTTGGCTTCTCAGTTATTTCCTGTCAAAAAATGCAGGTCTTCTGAGAGGTAGCTCTCAAGCCAGAGGAAAACATGGGCTGGTCTTGCACTTCTGCTGTCCCTTTCCTTCCCCTGCCAAGCTGCTGAAAAATGGCTTTTCTAGCAGAAATGTTCTGTGGAAAATGAACGGTTCTCACAGCATGGTTGTTTGCCACGCAGAAGAGTGGCCTGTGCAGTCCACCAGCCTGGGTACGCTGTAATAAAGAAATCCATGCTATGGAAAAGCTTGGGATCTGAATTAGAAATTTAAAGAAAGGAGAAACCGAAATAAATCTGAGCTTCAAACTGGCAGTGGTGCTTTCTGCTTGATGTCTTGAGGATAAGGGTAATGGCCACTTGGCTCTCGTGCTCCCTTCAGTGCCCAGCGAGGAAGCAGAGAGCAAGGCACAGTCACTTTGCTTTTTGTACCAGGGTCTCTCGCAGTCTGGAGCAGCATTCAGTCTTCTCGTGTCCCCTTGGCGAGGGACAGCAGCAATGTCATTTGTCTGTAGGACAGGTTCCTTTGTTCCTGGCAAGGATATACTCGTATTTCATTTCTCTGGGAAAGAACAAAGGCAGTTTCTCTGCAGGGATTTAATTTTAGATCTTTTTTCAGTCCCCAGACTTGCTCAGGCTATTGCTCTGGGCAACAGATTAGTCTATGGGAAAGAGCGTAATGAAAAGCTGGCATTGGTGAGGGCTGTTACAACAAGCAGGAGGCTCTGGAGGAACACCGCGAAAGGCGAACAAAGCACAGGAAAAACATGGAAGGGAAAAATCCTTTGTTGGCCAAGATAATACCATATGTCATGTGCACCTATAAATCTGTGGCCTGTATTCAGTCCCGATGCCATGGAGGATAACATCATAGTAAGTCTGGAAGGAACTCAACAGGTTATCTAGGGCGTCCTTCTTATCCTTTGCAGGATTAAAAGTAAGCCCCTGTAATTCACATGTGCAGGGTCAGAGCTCACTATCCCTTCTTTTACCACAACAGTGACCAAGCTAATCCCTGCTTATGCACACCCCTCTGAGTCTTGATTGAGGCAACCTGAAAGATTTAATAGAAACTGGAGTAAATTTGCTTCATTAAGTAATTGCAGAAAGTTCAGCCTGAGTTTGTAAACCTCTTTAATGATGCTAATCACCTCCTTATTGCTGTCTGTGTTGACTTGCAATCCTGGCTTTGCTTATCATTTAAATGCACACAGTGCCTTGCCTCTAGGTGAAGTTAAAGTCTTCACAGTGCATGCCTCAAACCAAAGAATGAGGGCTGCAAAAATTATGAATCCTCACACATCACTACTGACCAGGTACAACCTTTCTGTCATGTTCACCCCAGCTGTCTGGGGACAGTTACAGGATAAGCAGTCTCGATGGCAGCTCTGCCCTATGCAAGAATCTACACTGAGCTGAATGCCCTCTTTGCTACCCTAAGAGGAAGCCCAGAAGCCCTGAATGTTTTTCTTTCTCTGTATATGCCTTGTCCTGCCTTGAAAATAGCTACGTGTTAGGGTATTTGGAGAATTAAACTTAAGATTGTGTCATTTTTGAATTTCAGAGCAAAACTCTCTCCGACTCGCCCAGCAGACTTGTATTTCATCCTCCTCAAGCATCTGAAATGGCTTTTCTATTTGGGATGTATGTATGCATGTCCTATAAGGGGCAAAACAAAGGCTCCTAACGTTATGCAATCTTGAGTTGGAGTTAACGCATTAAAAAGAAGAAAACTGCTCACAAGAAATAAGAGGTTTCTCTTGGCAGTAGATCTTTTCATTTAACCTTTTCGGTTTTATACAGGCTTCTGTTCACACAGATGCAGGGAGATCCACAGATGGTCATGGTGCTGCTGTGATACAGACCATCGCCAGCAGAAAAATGAGCTTTCAGAGAGGGTTCACTGCAAACCTGTGCTGTGTTATGTGTAACACTCTGTAAATGATCCTAATAGTCATGGAAATGAGTTCCATTTGGCATGAATCACAAGAGCTGCTAAGTGAGGGCCTCTAAAATGGGCCTGTTAGGGAAGACAGAAATAATGAGCTGTTGTACTTTTTTTTTAAAGCTCATTAAAGTGGGACAGCTGTTGTTTAACAGTTAACTGCAGGAAATAAATGCCAAGAGTAACAGATACTGCAGTTAAGTAAGGCTAACTACCTGCCCTTTATCTGAGCAATTTGCATATCATACCTAAAGTATCACACAATTGAAGGTTGGTATTTTTTGGAAACTCTCTCCTAATGACAGGTATGGCTGTTACTAAGAAGGTAGTAAATGCATCACACTAAGGACCCCAGAAGATCTCATGGAGAATTTCCAGCACAGGCAGGCCCAGTACAACTAAGGTAGCATGCCATGTGTCGTTTCAGACCCAATATAATCACTATGGCTGGAACCTCTAGAGCGACAGTCCCTAAACCACATGCAACATGCTGCCCATAATCCCTTCCCACATTTCCCATGGCCACAGGAAGCTTCTGCTGCAGGTGGAAAAACATTGCACCTTCTTGCTTTTGTTGCAAGTCAAGTCTGTGGGCTGTTGGGAGTTGCCTCCTTTCCCGTCTTGGTGAAGAATGAACATAAAGCTGATTTATCTTCATAATATATCAGCCTGGAAGTCCAGCTATAGCTGGGAGGCAGGAGCTGTGATTTGAATCCTTGCAAGCAAGGGCAAGAACCGTAGCCAGATCTTCTCTGCTGCTAGTGCTCTGTACAGCAGGCTATTGAATTACAGTGTGAGGAGGAAGGCAGCATTACCCTTCTAGCAGTTGTTAACAGAAGCAGCAGGAGCTGTGTTCTGCATGAAGCCATGCGTGCTTGGTGCGATCTGAGCATCCTTTCTAGGTCAGACCTCTGAGGAGGAAAAGCACCTAGTTGGAGATTTTTTGCAGGTGTGCAGTAATGACTAAACTATTCCTCTCTAACAAAACTCAGGCAGCTTGAGGCAACAAAAAGCATGAGTTTATAATCCAAGAAAACTTCATAGGTGTTTTCAGAGTGGGCATGCCAGACATTCTGAGGATCATATTCTTGGAGCAAAGTGTTCCTACAACCAAAAAATTATATGGTTTTTAAAATTGCTGTGCCTTCAGCCCTCAACAGTGCCCTGCTGGCTGTATGCGAACTGTTTCAGGGCATGTAAAACAGCTCAGCTTAATCCCTGCTCATTTAATAGTTGAGGGACAGTAAGAAGTAGCTCAGGGGTATGACTTACTCCTAAGCTTTTGCAATTACTTCTGACCACAGACAATTTGTACGAGAAGTCAACTTTTTGCCACCTGTGTCCTTTGGTACATATTATCCCACCACTTGCTAGTATTGCCTAAATGAAGTGGGGAAGAGGTGCCTTTCATAAGGACCTAAGGAAAATAATAATGATCCCAAATACCGGAGAAATGTGTTTGTTTGGAGGGGAACACCTGTATATTAGGCCCTGCTCTTTGCTGCTACCTGCCATACTTGACAGCAGGATTAAAACAGCATTGTTCAAAGAAAAATCTTTGAGATTCTTTGCTAGGACTGAGAAACCTTACCTAGAGCTTGGAAATCTTAAACAAATTGGCACGCTAATGAATGCAGTCTCACACACTGTCATATGTTAACATTGACTGTTAGCTGTTAGGCCAAGTAAATGTCATTTATTAATTGCTTAAAAAATCTCAGTTTAATTCACTAAAATACATTAAGTTTTCACTCATGAGCCAGATGTAGTCATGCCTCCAATAATATTCTTACACTGAATGCCGTTATGGGTTAAACATCATTTTGGATCAGTTCAATATCAGATCTCCATAAAATTCAGCAAGTCTCTTAATTTAACATTTGTGAGGATGGAGGAATTCAAACGCACACCTGTAGGGACACTGTAACCATGCCACAGAAATGTCAATAGTCCAGACAAGATACTATAGGAGTATTTTCTTAATGATTTCAACCTCAACGAGGCTGTCATCAAGCAACCTGTTAGCCATCCTGAAACAACAAATCTAATCAACCTGAAGCATTCAGCATGACAAGTCACTAAAGTGTATGCTTCCCATGGGATTTGCAGGATACAAAGATATTTCAAAACAAGAAAGATGTACAGTCATCCTGAGTTTCTTTTTAAAGAACTGTCATCTTCACAATCAATATTAACACATCCATTACAGGACTGAAACAAATTTTTTCTAGCACATACTGCCTGTAAATGTTATGTGTATCTCAATATGGTAGGCATCACATGGCAGGAATAGCATTCAAAGCCCTATTTTTGAAGGAGACTGAAACCCCTACAGAGCATATTAGACTATTCAGTCACCGTCTTGCAATCAAGTTAATGCCTCTGAGGCACTCAGCATCACTCTGGTCACCACTGATGTGAATCTCATGGGGCACACCAAAGTGAAAGGATATTCCAAAATAGGAAAAAGAACATATTGCATAGGTATTCAGAGCAAGACAATTCCTTCCCCAAGGACCATTGTCAAAAAACATTTATCTCAGCATGTCCATTACAGTTTCAATCCAGATTTGTATATCTCAGTACAGCAGGTACTGAAAAGGGAGAACTAGGACTCAAATGTGTATTTGCAAAGGTGCCTGCTACCTCAACACATGAAACAGAATTTAAGTCTACAGCCAACACACATGCATTCAAAAGCAGGAAAGAGGCTGGTGAGATAGTTAAGGCTCATCTTCCCAAAGGGCTGTTATCAAACAAGATCCAGCATAATGTACCCATTGCAGAGAGATTTCCAGCCCATACATCACTGTGTAAGTACTACACAGGAGGAATGGGGCACAAACCAAGCCTCAGCAGCAACCTACACAGTGGTATAAACCAGTCAGCCAACCTGAAACAGTTGGACACTCAAAAAAACCCCTAAAACCCCAAACAGCCGGGTTGCCTAAAACCATGCCTCCCCAGGGACCAAAAGAACTAAAAACAGAAAAAGACCACAACACCTACATTCAGGGTAGTTTCTTCCCAGTTTGTTGCCATCAAACACAATCTATATGAACAAACCTCTCACAGGAACAGCTCAGGGAAATTCCCAGCTCCACATCTGTCCTCATGCTACATGGCAGTCGCATGTTAGGATAGGATTTGAACTCAGACACTAAGACTGGCACCAGCATCTTACACTCCCAATCATATAAGTGATCTCAACTCAACCAGCAAACCCAGATCACAAACAAACATGCCTCCAGGATCATGCCTTTGGGAATCACAGTGAGTAGGAAGTCCTACTTGCTAGTCAGAACATCGATTTCATGGGCAAGTCTATCCTCACTACTCTCTATCCACTGCAGGGATGACACAGGAATGACAAATACACAGTTCAATGTGTCCTTGACTTACAAGTGACACAGCAGTGAACCCAGCATCTGACTCATACTTAAGGTCTCTGGAGCCTTGCAGTTCCTTGTTTACATAACCTAATACAGCCACACTCACAGCATACATTGTATTCCTTTTCTTTAATACTTTGACTATATTTGGTCAGGTGCCAAACACAAGGAGAAGTGACAGCACAATAAACGACTAGGCAAATGCCACTTCCAACCTGTGAGACAAGAATGGAGCTACACTTTTCTCCCAGGTATGCTAATTTGTATGAAACAGTGTAGGGATTCCCCAGTTAAGTCAAAATCTTACACTGGTCCCTACTGTTACAACACACAAGCTAACCCAAAGATGGCTTGAGCTAGCTCCTTTGTAGTGGGTGCTCTCTCTGATACTGCCTAGCTTCTTTTGAGCATCTCGGGTGCTCTGACAAGGTAGACAGCCAGCTTTGAAGAGCCTGTGCTGCTCTCCCCACATCAGTAGGAATGTGGAGGAACCAAAGCAGTGTCAGTGTCCCTGTTCTAGGACAGCACCAGCAATGATACAGCCATGTGCCCATTCATGTCCCTGTGCGACAGGCAGCCTTTGCACTCAAGAAACAATCTTGAATGCAGGTGCTGTGGTCTCTATTTTTGCTTCTGTTAGTCCTTGGGGAAGCATGTTGTTAGGCAACCTGTAGTACTTCATGCAGCATCACCATGCAAGTTTCATTTGCCCTGCCACGACACAACATCTTCAGTTTTTCACTCCAGAGGGAAAAGCTTACAGCAGTAATAGCCAGTCTGAACATAGCATAGGATGTATATACACTGTCATACTCCATGGCAATGTATTAGGCAGTAAGGAATGAAAAATCTCTAAAAACTGCTTCTATTAAACCATACATTGTTGCTAACTGAAAATGTGATTGCGCTCAGTCTGTGCTAACATGGCTGTGAGGCAGCATGTGTTTTCTAGCCCTGTTGGACTCATTTATCCCAAGTTCATTTGAACTACCTCATCTGCTAATAGCAAGTCCCAGCAGATGGCATTATGTTACAAGGAAACATTACCCCGGTGCCAGTTGCCTTCCTCTCAGCTCTACAAGTTCAGAGGGGAGTCTCGAACTTCTCTATACTTGGGCATAACCTTACCACCTTCTTGCTCCTGTGGTTTTTCCAAGCCTAGCATACAGTCATTACATTTCAGCTGGGTGGAAGTATGGAGGAACAAAGCCAGGAAGAGATAGCAAAGCTTTATGTGACTTTTATTTTCATTCTTGTAGCCCTGTTTCAAAATCCCTTACCTTCCTGTTCTCCCTGAGGCCAGAATAATCTTGATGTCAGCACTGGCACTGTATAGAACAGGCTGATAATGACTGTTGTCTCTCCTGGTACGCTGTAGTCAGTCTTTTCTAGGAGCCAGACGCTAAGGCAAGAGTAAATTCAGTGCTGAAATACTTCTGAATTCATATGCCAGTGAGACATAAAAGGTTTAAGCACAAGTATGTGAATGCAGTTGTCTATAGCTCAGTGAGAAATAATCCAGAACAGCAGACCCGGACCCTGAGGGTTTCCAGACCTGTTAAATAATGAGAGCTGGGGGTGCAGGTACAGCAGCCCTACAGCACTGTCACAACTGCTAGCGCTAGCACTAGTACTCAGTCCGTCCTCAGCTGCTCTTCCCTCCCTTTTCCCAGTTCCCTGCCGTTCCAGCTCTTCTTTGTCTTCAGGACTTCTGCATGGCTGGCTTTGTTCCTAAGATTAGAAATCATATCATGCAGATGGAGCAATGCCCTGCTGTGTCCCAGGCTACAGAGGAGGTTACAACAGCAGTCCTTAGCTCAGTCTGTGCTGTTGTATGCTACTGAGTCATGCTGTACTGTTGTGCCCAAGCACAAGAAGCTGGACTTACTACTATGAAAAGCTGGTGATAACTCCTGTGAACCAGTAGTTCAGGGCCATACACAGACCCAAGGGTCTGCCAGTGTGAGATGTAATTCCCTCATCTTTATTACAGAGCTGCTGACCATGAAGCATCTATCTCCCTAGTGACTGTAGCCAGGTAAAATCAATGAGGAGCAGGCATCAGCAAAGAACTGGAATAAGCAGAACCACTTAAAAAGGAAGATATTTGAGTGTAATCAATCCCTTCAAATGTGGAAGATGCATAAAAGCAATGAGATCAAGTTAATTCTGGTTCAGTAGATAGAGCTTCTTCAGCCTCTGCTTTGCTTGGTACCCTGCTAGGTTGTATGCACAGCTGTATTAATGCATTTATAGGTTTAAGAGCCCTTATTCGATAAGTCACTAACTGTTCCCTGTTGAATTGATGCCCTTTCTGTGCATGAGATCCTGGCTTTTGATAATTACTCTTTCTGACACGAGCAGAAGTTCCTCTATCACTATTGCTTTCAGAAGAGCTGGCATTTCAATACCTTTTTCTTTGCACCTTCTATTACCCAGACACAATCTGATCCATATGTAATCATTTTTTTTGTGTGTGCGTAAAGAAGCGTTACTACTGTGCCATAAGAAATCTGGAGGACCTTCGATCATTGTGCAATATACACTTGACGGTGATACTAGGAACTAAGCAGAAGCTAGTCAGACATTTTAAGAAAGAAGTCCATTTTATGCTAGGCAGTACGGGCAGACCATTAAGTCTCTTGTGCCACCTGCTGACACATACCGCAAATTACAGCTTCCCAAGAACAGGGACAGTGCCAGCTCTTAGCTGGAACGTGGAGCTCGGGTGCTCAGGGTGATGGAAAAATCCTGACAGCAGAGGTGCGGAAGGATGTGCTGACGCACCGAGCTGTGCAGGGCAGCTTGCATCCAGCAGAGCTCACATCCGACAGAGCTTATGCACTCCAGTGTCTGCACTGTGCTCTGCAGTGCGCTGGCAGGATTTAGTTGCTCATACGAAACACTACAAAACCCATATTTTTCTGGGGCCTGTGCAGACTTCGGCTGATTCCTTGCAGTCCCACGATCATGTCCGTGTGGTGTTCTTTGTTCTGGTGCTGCAAGGGGTCAGGGCTTACTCTCTTGGGCTGTGCAGGCTGTGGAGCGGTGCTTGCCTTTTCCCATTTCTCAAGTTTCCCCTTTGAGGCTATGCATCGCTCCCAGCCAGGATTTATCACAAGCTGAAGGAGGCCACCTCTTTTCAAAATCTGTGCAGTATATCATATTTATATGTCACAGATCAGCATCTGAAACAGATAAATAAACATGGGTGTATTATTAGCAAGTGCTTGATATGCTAGGACTTGGTCCAGAACCAACTGAAATTGGAATTTTTCCCTAGGCTTTTAAAGAAAACAGTTGTGCAGACCAAAAAAAAAAATCATCAAGATTAAGTCTAACATCTACTCAGTGTCTGTGACATGCTCTATCACCGAACTTTTTCCTAACTGATTACCAAGTTCCCAAATCAATGTGAAAAAGGCAGATAGAGGATTGCTATTGAAACCTTCTCCCCCCTCTCCAAGCTGTGAAGAGGTAAGGAACACAGCCTTCTGGTTTGCAGCCCTCTTACCAGAAGGACCAGCGTGATAGGAACTCATCAGAGAAAACTCTGACGTTTCTTTGCCTCTTCCTTCTTCTTAAAGTAATTTTTTGGCAAAGACATAAGGTCATGAGTGATTACAAGGGGATAGGTACCAAGTGCTGTGGGTGAGGAGAGAGGATCCATGAGCCAGGACTGCACCCAGTAGGGTTTCCAAGGGTTATAGCAAAATGGTTTTCAAAAATCCTCAGACAACCTCCTGCCATGTCTCGCTTTCCAATTTGTGACTGACTGGACTGAGCTTTGAGTAGCACCAGAAGACAAAATTCAGCTTTGCGGGATATAAGAAAAGGCAATGCCAGAGGAAGGGTACCAGGTTTCTACTTAAATTAAAGGGATATGCACCAGCAGAGACGTAGCAGAAGCTCTGGTACAGTGAAGGGCCAAGATACTCTTTTTTTTTAAGAAGGAATTATGTACAGATAATTTTGCCCCACATTACATTCTTCCCTCCTACACACAGACAGACAGACAGACAGAGTCTGAACACCCAGTGCCCTTTTGGTCCCCAATTAGATGTCACGAGCTAGGGTTAACATCTGTGCATCCTTCTCTCCCCTGTGGGGCTGCACCACAGCTCCCATCTTCCCTAAAATACTTCTTAGCCTTTGAAAGCTGTAGGTGGGCAGATCACAGTCAGCCAGAGTGTTTCTCCTTCTTTACTTTCACTGTCTCTCAGCTCATACAAAAAAGCTGGTGGCAAAGAGGAGATGAGAGGGAAGAGCAAAACTGTCAGCAATTCACTTTCTTCTTTACCTTGTTCTTCAGCTCATCTCTTGCCTTCCTTTCCATCTTCTGTTTCTCACCCCCATCTGCTGATAGGCACATAAGTGGCTAATGTTGAATGTCCTGTCACACTCAGAGACAAGTGCTGAAGGTCAGGGTCATTCCTGGGGTTGCCCACAATAAAGCAGTTATCTGTGCTGGAGCCACATATGTTGCTTTATGCTCCTTGCTCCTGCCTGTATCACAGCAGGATATCATTTCAGCAAAACTCTGTAGATCAGCAGGAACAGAGAAAAAAGTCCTTATTCTCTCTCTGAAGTTTCTGTTCATAAGCTCTCTGGGGCAAGGACTATTTTTTTTATTACCTGACTGGGAGGAAGCGGCCTTGATTTCTCAGGCATCCTCAGACACTAAGAAAGAGCAAATACTGAACATCGGTGACCTTGCAGGTAAGGGCAGCCAGAGGCAGCAGGTGTTCACCTCACATGACAGGTATGAAACATGTCCTCTGACTAAATGTAGAAATCCTTGGCAGGAGGTGGCTGACACTGAACAATCCCAGGAGATTCATGTTTCAGGTTGAATTTAACCTAATGACTGCTGGAGAAATTCAGTGAAGGTGGTAAAACTTTCAAACGTGGAGCACTAGGTGGTTATCTTCATGATGCATCTCACCAGCCACTTTATATCTCTGTTTTATATCTCTCTAGCTTTATTTTAGTCATTAGAGCAAAATATAATGTCTGACTCTGCTCTGAGCAGTTTTCTAAGAGGAGATGCTAACTGGATGGGAACAATAAAGCAGCTTCTGATTTCTAGCACTTTCTGAAACTGTAGGCCATTTCAAAGCCCATCATGCTGGGAGTGAACCAGGCCACAACTCATTGCATAAACTTTTGTGCTGTAGCAGAGTGGGACAAGATGATGGCAAGAGGCCCCTATTAACCCGAACGATTCTGTGAGTCTGTGAATACGTGATTAAAGCATTTCAGATTAAATTGGCTGCTTACTTAAATGCTTTGTGGTGCTGTTCCCAGCGTGGCAGAGCAGCGGAGAGCACGGACCCCTCTCCCTGGTGGGTTGGGGGAGTTGCCCCATGGCAATGCCTGGCCGGCCCTCAGGGGAGGCCCTGGTGCATGGCTGTCATATGTCGTAGCCCCTCTGTGGGAGTGGCTCCTCGCCCAGGGCCTGGCAGCTGAGGAAAAATGGCTGGGGCTCGGGCAAGCAGCGCCCGTGGCATTGAGCCCTTCCTCGACGCAGGGAGGGTTGGCTTGGGTTGGGGTGGTGGTGGGCTGCTGGCTGCCCCTTTGCAGCCTGGGCGTGCCCAGGATGGAGGGAGGGCCAGCTGCAGGCCTCAGCACTCGCCTCTGCCGCAGCAGGGTAAGTTTGCTTTTGCTCTGCCTCCCGAACATGGCCTGGCAATGGGGGGAAAACAGTACTGAGGAAAGGTCAGGAAGGAGGTTTGGGCTGGGTAATGTCTCCCCTCCACACCCGGCGAGGGCCTGGCTGCAGAATGAGGGCCTCAGAAGGGGGTAGTGAGGTGCCCTGGGCCTGAGGGGAAACGCAGCCTGGCTGTGCAGTGGGATGCGGTGGAGGAGGGCCCCTGGGGGGCCAGGGGAGCCCTCCTCCCACAGGCAGGGTAGGGACCTGGTGTGTGAGTCCCGTGAGCCACAGGGGAAGCTGCCAGCCCCGGACGGTGGGGATCCCTATGCTGCGGCCCTGCGGAGGCCGAATGGACCCGGGTACCAGCACACAAGCGTTTGTGCCACAGTGCAGGTCACACAAAAGGCCCTGCCCCACGGCGGGGAGGCATGGTGGGCACAGAAGGAAAGCCGGTCAGGTTGGTGGGGCAGGTACAGCCGTGCGGGGCACGGTCCGAGTGCCTGCGGGCAGTGTCAGCGTCGGTTGGGGCCAAGAGAAGCCGGTGTGGGAGTGGCCGTTGAAACTCCATGGTGCCCAGCGGCAGTTGGCATCCGGCACTGGTGCTCGTGGCCCCCCGAGTCTGGAAGTTTCTCCGCAGTTGGCAGTTGTTGCAGCCGTCAACAGTTACTCCTCTAGCATGGCACCTGCACTCCGACTGTAATGGTAACTGAAACCGCACGCCCTCCTACCATTCCTGGCCTGGCCCAGCCCACACCAGCCTTACTGGGAAGGCCAGAGTTTATCCCCAAACTGTGGGCTTGAGGAAGTTTTGCAGCTCTATGTGACCCAGCTGGGCACTGCTGTGGGGTAGAAGCTGCCGTCAGTGTGGGTGGTGTTACGCAGCAGGGCATGGTGCTAGCAGAAAACCCACAGAGAAATCATCGCTGGCTCAGGAAGGCCCTGCGCCTCCAACTATTGGAGGCTGGAGGGTATTCAAGAAAGTATCACCATGTGCATGGCCTCTTACCGAATTATTGCTAGGCCTCCACTTTTGGCCACTGTCAGAGACAGGGACTGGGCTAGAAGGACCCTTAGCACATGTTGTACATAATTAGTCCTCTACAGCATGACTGGTGCAAGGCAGTGAACTGCATGCAGTAGAATGGTGCATTTGATGAGGTGATTATTCAGCTCTCGTAAACATTCACAAGGTCCACTGAGCTGTAAGTAAATCAAGTTTGATGCCCCCCCTCCTCCACCACACACAATTCTGCCATGAAGATTAATACAAATTTCTGTGCCAGAGTCATAGCCCTGCTTAAAGAGCCAGCGAGAGGAACCTCAGCTACAAGAGGGCAGCAGGGTTGTGGGAGATATAAAAACTATGAAAGAGAGTCCTCATAGCCTTCGGAGGTAGGGCAGGCAGCCAACTCAGGCTTTGACTCACAGGGTGTTTTCCATTATGATTTACATACACTGTTCATGTTCAGTTCCTGGAGGAAGGATTGCTATCAGCAAAACATGGTCCCTTTAGAGGATGCTAAACTGAATACTAACACTTGCTTCTCAGAAAACAGCACTTCACCCGAACAGTTTGCCCATAATTTGAGAAACTAAGTGAGAGAACTGTTACAACAGTGTACTAACACCAAAATATTTTTCCATTTTAGTAGCTCTCCAAACTGCTCTCTCCGTGAACATTACAGCATTTTTGATGGCCTAAGTGCAGGCCACCTGTTGCAAGAGGGAAGGAACTATGTATGTTAAACCATATAGCAGATCTAGTGACCTGTGTCATACCTGTATTTTGTAAAATACACCACAAAGTCCTAGACGCTTAGTAGACCTGTGTGACCCATCCATGTAGAACTAGTGTTGAAATAAGGGTACTTAACCAAGCAGATGCTGTGTCTTAAGAGACTTCTGATGTAACAGCTGAAAGGCACCTTGGCTATACATTAGATCGAGTCCAGGAAAAAATAGTCTATGCCACGCTAGCAGCAGTCGTGCCTGTATTTCAGGAAATCCAAGTTTTCTCGGGAATAGCCTTGGAATCCCCTCTGAATTGTTGCTATATGATAAGAAACATTATAACCAAACTAAGATGCCAAGCCAAAGTCTTAGAAGTGAAAAATGAATTAGAACATAAATGTTCCTATAAATTCATGGTTGCAATATTCATATGCACATTTTTATCAAAAATAAGGAAAAATATTTGTATTTTAGTATTTTTGTAAGTTCTCTTAAGACTCTTTGCTGTCTTCATCTCTGATGAAGCCAGGGCAATGGTGAGTCACAATCATAACATTTAGATTTTAAGATCACTTCAGATGGAAAAGATTTGTATACGTAAACTAGAAGTAATAAGGGAATCTGTGCTGCTTATTTCCTAAGTCTGAGGCTCTGCTTTGCAGTCAGTTAGTTTTAAGGTGGAAGAAGAAAGGAGGATTTTTTATAGATTTTTTTTGTGTACAAACAAGACATTTTAAGGTATTTGAATATAGTCCATGACATGAGTGGTTATCTCTTAAAGTCAAGGACTAACAAAATTACACAACTGCAGTCACTGCTGTACAATAAGATGTGCACTGCCAGAACCGTAAGGTACAATACATTTTTCATCAGTGTGATTTGCTGCTATTTACAGTCAATAAAATGCTGGAATTGAGACTCCTTGCTTCTTCCAGTGCTGATAGCTAAGGTCAGTCTACTGGTTGCTGTGCATGGCAAAGAGTAAGGACTGAAGACATTATTAATTTATGTAATACTTGCATTAACACGGTCCTCAGTCATGCGTGGGATTGTTAGAGTGATTGTATTTTAGATTCACCACAGTCAAGCACCTAAGCTTTTGCTTTTTTAATGCTGAGGGACAGCATAGACAACTGATGCCCAAATTTTCTGGCCAAACAAGAAACAGAATGTCTTCCAAAGGCAAAGGAGGAGATGAATGTGCCCAAGATGACTGAAAAATTGGTGCATGCAGACATGCCTGGATCAGAGTCCTAGGACTAGCAGACTTAATTCACGTGCAGTGTGTGCTGCATATAGGTACACACATGTCCTGGAGTGCTCCTGAATTGCCCTGGGAAGATGGTGGCTGGGAGCGTGCTGCCACGAACAAATACTTTACTAGACCTGCCACTGGCTCCTTCATGGTTCCCAGGAATGAAGGTACCAGGAGCAGGTTATAGGCCAAAAGAATTGTTCCGGTGAGTCATACCACGCTCACAGGCCACAAGTTTAGCACCATCAGTACAGTGAAAATTTGTCAGAGATCTAGGTTACATTCCTGCTCTCCCAGTTGCAGTCCGTAAAGGGGTCTTGGCGCCTCTGTGATGAACATAGCAAAAGATATATCCTCTGCACTATTCCGTGGTAGTGGCACAAAGTGTGCTCGTCTGTGTCTGCTGGCAAGAGAAATTAAACTGCTTTAACAGTGCTGATACTCACAAAGCTTTTGGGCACCTGCAAGAAGAATGGGGCACCTTGCACGTCTCTGAGCCACCTTGACAGTCTGTGAACTCAGGAAACTTGCCTACAACAGTGACACGAGTTCAAATTTGTAAAGCAAATTTTATTTGCTTTTTTGTGCTTTTGGTGGGATTTGTTTGGCAATGACAGCTAGCTAGAAAGTCTTAAAATGGCACATAGGACTCTAGAGAGCAAAATTTGAGACTATGGCAATGAGCCCTATCACTACATCAATCAATTCAGAGCCTTCACAGTAGAGAGTTAGGGCTTCTGCGAATCAAGGAGTCTTTCTTTTCTGTAGCCATATTTGTCTCTTTTTCAGCTGGTTTCACAGTTAGCCAGGATTTCTCTGCCTCAAAACCACAAACCTTTCTTCTTCCCTTTTTTATTTCTGTTTAATTCTGTGTCTCTGGGTTTCTGAGGCTTTCTGTTTTTTAAGATATGTGTCAACAATTCATGTCCTTAGGATTCTTTTTTTGTTTTTGTTTAGGGATATTGTGGAAACTTTCCCATTGCTGGAAGGATAATAGTAAATTCCTTATTGCTCAGCAATCACTCCGGAGGAACCATTCCTTTGGTTGCACAGCAGAAGATGAATATTTAATGGACCAGTACTAAGGGCTAATGAAAAGAGTGTAAAGGCTAGTGCGGAGGCCAGTAAGAGACTTTCTGGGGCAGCAGACCTGTCCTAGCTTTATCACATCACAATGCTGGATGTAGATAGAATCCCTAAAACCTAAAGTAAAAATAAAAAAAAACACTCATGAGAGAAAGCAAGGGAAAAAATTGGATTTACATTCTGCTTTTACAAAAGGTCTTACTCATCCTATATGTGCAATCAATTATTCAAATAATTTGTTGACAATTGATATAATTATTTCTAATTATCCTTGATTAGACTCGTGGAATTATGTGATTACATCTAGACGTATGCATCATAAATGCAGAAGGTACAGCCTAAATGAGGAGGAAATGTCATCTTATTTTTCAATTTATTCATTTTTACTAGTTAAAAGGACTCAGGAAGGTTAATCTACATGATCCTAAACAGAGGCTGAATGAACTCATCTTTATTACATTTCTTTTTTTAAGTTAAGTAGTAGAACCTCTTCAGTTATGGAGGCAAGAATTCGCTGTGGTTTTTGATATTCAGGAAGGCTAAGAAACACCTTAGAGTTGTGTGATTGACATGCAAGTAATGTGAGTGTTTATGTTTAGTTTCTACAAAATCAAGTCTGTAGTGCTAAGATAAGTAGGTTATTCCTAGGAGAACATAACCATTGGAATAGGATCAGTTAATTCAAAATTAATTTGTTTTTAATCCATCTCAGAGTCTTTGCCTTTCTCATAATATAAATTTAAATTTCATGTTTCCTTCTACTGTAAGTTCAACTATGTACTTATAGTTGTTTAGCATTTTACAATTACACTTGTGCTTAGAAGGCCTTGATATGTATCGGATAAGCATCTGAACTTGATTTTTCGTACATCTTTATTAAAAGCCATGACAAAGCTACTGAGTCTGATTCTGCTGCAGCTGAGAGTAGCGTAAGGAGTGATTGCTGAAGTCAAATAATTCTGCAAGCAAAGTACAAAATTGATTCTAAAGGTCTTTGATCAAGCCCATTTTTATTAGAAATGTGCATTGATTTTAATGGCATTGTATCTAAGATTGCATCTTCTTACATGAGGGAATACTACATCTAAACAAAATAGATCCTGTCCACCAGCAGTTTGCACTGTTGGGCAAATTCCTACTGAAGTGAGCAATTTAATAAGCACTGCCAATTTAATTCAAGATTGGAAGTATCTCACAACAAATTATTATTGCAGAAAAATTGTACTGGCTAGATGAGCTTTAGTTAATACTTAAATCGCAAATGTATTTCTGTTTTTTAATTTATTTATTTTGAGTTAACTAGAAAAAAATCACTCTGTGCATTTACAAATGTATAATCATGTTTTAATTTATATCAACTTTTATTTTAAGTGTGTCAGGCTGCATAAATGAAGCCCTTCGGGAAAGAGATGAAAATAGATGAGACCTACTGAAACTCCTTCTGCATTCTCTTTCTTCTGGAAGCCTTGCCAATGTATACAACTGCCTGATCACAGTAGCTCATCTGTCTAAACAGAATACATTAAGTCAAACCGTAATGCTTTTCTGAAGACAGAAGCCAGAACTACATCTGCTCTGATGCTAGAGTATCAGCAATTGAACAGCGAAGAAGATTTTTCTATCAGAAGTTTTGACACGCTAGAAAATGTTGGCATGACCTCTGCTGAGAGAGGAAAGTTCTCAACAGTTTTTAATGCTCAGAGTAATGAAACCTCAGGTGAAAAGCACTCTCTGCAAAGACGCCTCTCACTAACTCATGCTGACCAAGAAGACACAGCATCAGTTTCAGGAATCTCTGAACTTCTTAAGGTTACTGAAGAACCTCAAGCAGAGATTTTAAAACATGATCTAGAGATACCACCTCAAGCCAAAATCACATCAATACCACTTTCTGCTTTCCCACCTAAATTGCAGCAACTAATGTCAGCCAGAGCTAAAAATGTCTCTGAAGTAAGGCAAGCTACAGAAATACCAACTGTAACTTATGTATGGCCAGTAATAAAGGTGGAAGAGGCTTCCAGCCCCATTTGGGACAATCTTCCAAAGTCTTTAATACCAACCAGCCCAAACTTAACAAGAAACTATTCTAGTCCTGATGTAGTAATTGAAGATCTGCAATGTTCCCAAATATCCCCAGTGAAACAGCTTGCGCAAGAAGAGCTAGACAGAAAGACAGCAAGATCATATCCTCTTATTGTAAAGTCATCTAACAGTGTTGTTTCAGGAATTTTAAAATCACTGACCAATATCAAGAATAAGGATTATAAGACTATGTTACCACTTTCATCTGTCAGTCCTGGAGAGCAACTGGAAATTCCTTTCTTTAAGGGAAATGCTGTAGTGATATATAATGGGCAAGTCTACCTTCTGTATGTAATGAGGCATGAAGCTCTGTCACCAGAAATGGACATACATGGCCGCGATATGTTGCTTAGGAAGTCCACAGTTTGGCTCATTACATGTAGTGCTATCCATGATGTAACGACCAAAGTTCCACATCCACTGCTGTCAAGACAGTATGTTGTAAAACAGAACATAAAATGTCTTACAACCCTTGCTACCCCCCCACACCAAGATAAAACTTCAAATGCAACACATTTCTCTTCACACAGGATGACTACCATCTCTCAGCCCAAGCAGTGCTCCCCTTCTACTGGGAAAAGACAAAAGGTAGCAACCTATGATGATCAGTTGAATGTCTATGTACGAACAGTAAATTACTTTCCTCTTAGGTATAGCCAAATGCAAAGTGCATTATTCAGCATATTTATAACAGGATAAGTGCTGTGAAAGATGAGTGACCTGGTTTTGATTTCACTTTTGTGGAGAAGCCACACAACTCCAGGGGACACAATCACTGTAGAGTAAATCAAAGTAAGGCTTGCAGATCTTTAAGACTTTACTGTTTAAAAAGAAAATATAATTAAATAATGCTGAGAAAAAATCCATCTTGAGGTATATCAAGATTTTTTTAGTATTTGAACAGGACAAAAGCACTGCACTTAATGGGAGCAGCCTGTTGCTATTTAGAGAATAGTGGGGCTGAACTTAGTATAATGGCAAGATATTTCCCAAGGGAGAAGGTGGGATTTCTGAAAACAGGTGATGAGTGCCATCATGATCACATTTTAAAGTAACAGTGAAAGAAGAGAGAAGGGCTGGCTTGCAAGGTCCCTCCTGAATTAAATTCTTCTTGCAAAGCCACATCCCTGAAGTAGGGGAGACTGTAGAAATAAGCTGTGAAGATAAACTGGAGTGGGAGGAAAAGGCTATCCAACACTCACTTTCAGATAGTCAAGTTCTACTCTTTCTTGTTTCAGTTCCTCAGCAAGACTGCATTCCCATCCAAAGAAGGCTTGCAAAAAAGGAATGAGAAAGAAGCACATTGGGAAAAAGACAATGAACTAAGAAAGAAATTTGGGATTGTTAAAGATGTAAGAGTCCACCTCAACAGGATAAGTCTCCCTGAACTTACAGAGGATTCTGGCAAAGCTTCTGCACTTAAATGGAAGGTAAACCACTAGGAGAAAGAAATGGGGAAAAGTGCCAAAGGTACTTAACTGTCCATATACAAATATGAAGCATGCCTCACTTTGAAGTGTTCATTACACATCATTGGTACACTTTTCAGAATTTTTGAGTGTTTAAGCCCCCATCATAAAACATTTTCTATTTGAGAACCTTGCAACGTTTATAAAGAATTACAGTGCTGATATTTTTTATATCGGGGCTATTGATAGAGTCAGGAAACTGACTATATTATATATATGCAGTCTATGTTTGCTCTGTTACATTCTGTTATTTTCTCCAGGCTTTAACTAAACCCTCTGACAAGAATAGCAGATCTCGCTAAAGGTAGTTTTTACCATAATAAGTAAGATTTCAAGTGGGACAGCACTTCTTCATACAGGGAGAGGGAGATCTCTGCTCTCTTCATCTATAAATCACATCTCTCCAGTTGCACCATGCCCTAATGAAGTGCATCTTTTTAATATGTATGTTTAAAATTACTTCTGATAACTGTTTACTGAAATTGTATTAAATTATGCCTAAATGCTCTGAAATAACACACATTTAATTCATGGCATCCTAAATAAATCTAATGGCACATCAGAATCACTGTGTATCTCTTAGATACAGTTGTGTCCTTTTCAACAGCACACAGAGTCATCACAATTGAAGTGGGGGTAAGAAATGAAACTAATATATGCATTCAGATTTTCCCCAGATGTGAAAGTACTCAAACCACAGGATGCCAGCCCAGACCTGTTTTAAATAATGTTATATTAAGTTAATCTACTGGTTTGGCAAAGACCCTAATTTTGGAGTTTATCTTAAAAACTCCAATTCAGTAATGTAATGCGCTTGTGTTTGTATTGATATCAAGCATGATGGGTCCTTTTTAAGGTCTTAGTACTATTTGCTGCAATATATTTGCCTGCCAACTGGCAGATGTGAGTCCATTGCATGAAGAGCGCTAGAATCTCCTTGTGGACAGGAGCAACAGAGTCTTGATCTAAAGCAGATTTTTGTTTTTCTCCTACACTGTCCAACCTAGATAATGCTTTTGGAAAGCAAATAAATTATGGATTAAGTGAATGTTGGCTGAGAGTGTAGGCATTAATTGTCACCCATTGGATCCTTTTTGTTTAACAGCAAACTCTGCCACTTAAACCAGTTTTGCCAAAGAGAAGAAAAGTAACTAGAGCCATGGGAGTAATCTCAAAGGAGAGGAAGAAGGAAGTGCCTTCAAACCAGAGATGCAGCACTGCAGAGACCATGAAAAAGGGGGAAAAAATTATTCTATGCAGTCAGTGTGAAAGTCTAAAGAACACTACACGTGCTGCCAGACCTTCTTTTGGGAAGAGCACTGAACAAACCCTGTGCCTTCAAGATGACCCAGATGAATTTTCCGAGAGTAAAACTTTACTTTCTGGTTAGTGAAAGGATACTTTCTCTGCAAATACACCAGTTGTAAATGAAACATCAAGAGGAAAAAGGAATGTAAACAAGCTTTTAAAATCCTTAAAGGATGAGAAACAGCAGTATAAGCAATATATAAAAACAACAGCAGAAGTGAAAAATGGTTCTCACTGCTCTTAAATTACAAAACTTCAACTCAGTATTCGGGGGGTGGGTTGTTTGTTGTGCCTTCTATTATGCTTCTGTTCATTTAATTAAAAAAAATTGTCTCAGTCTTTAGTTTTGCATTTAATATCTTGAAAACACTGAGCATTTCTTCTCTCAGAATCTCTTCTATTGAGTGGGTTCATTATTACAGCCTGAATGTGTTCTCTCCTCCACTAGTGGAAAGTGATGGAATTAACAGGCTTCCAGAGTTGTGGGAGGAGCATCACATGATAAATACAGAGAAACAGGACCCCGGTACTCACAGCTGTTTGATGTTTAAAGAAGACCAGTAACCAGAAGTCTTTACGTAGATGCCTCTGGATTACTTATTGAATTCAGTGACACTATAGCTTGTTACGTGCGATATTGTAATTTCAGAACGTTGATGTTTAAATGGCACTCATTTTACAAAGCTAAACTTTCTTTTTTATTTTTACTGCAGCTAATAAAATCCCAATATAATAAAGACCTAAGCCTACTAGTTTATTCTTCATCAAGGGCTTTGCCTCCAATATTCAATCTTGTGGCACAATGAAGAAATTGGCAACAATCTTTCTAACATAAATCTTTAAATGTTATGTCATTAAAATCTGACATACAGACAGTTGCCTAAGAGACTGTGCCGTCAACGGTAAAAGGAACAGCCCTCCTTTGGTGGGAGTTTGCCCGTGTGGAGGCTGTGAGGACCACCTCAGGAGGAAAATAACAGCAGAGATTGAAGACAGAGCTCTTCTCTCTCTTGGGTACAGCTTGCCATCTGACTGGACAGTCTCAATCTGGAATTGAAATAGGTTTCAACTAACAACCATCTACCTACAAAAGACTGCCAAGAGCACTGAGTCAGGGGTACTCACTAAAAATAAATTATTTTGCTTGAATGCCTGGGTTGCAAAATAGACAGTTGCTAGTGCATTATTCTGAGTTTCTTTCCTACTTGGCTACTGCCCCAGATTGTTTGCTGCTAGTAATATGTTACATGTCTTTAGAGACAGAGACGTCCTAACATTTGCTTTAAGGCTCAAATAATTATTGTTATATAAATAACATAATATGGAAGAGTCCCAATCTTGTGTCCCTTTAAAGAGTGAGGGGACCTTAACTGCATCCAACATCAATTTAAGCCAACAGAAATCCTCAAAGAGCAACAATATCATATGGAAGCATACAATGCATAAATCCAGACAGACCATTTCAGAGTTTCAGGACATACTACTGACGCTAGTTTTATAGCATCCGCCTGGCCTGTCTGTCTACCCCATACTGTGCTAGTTTCTTGACGCTGATGTTCTTGGTACACTGAACCCTGGCAGTTCAAGATTATTTCACACTCCTTCTTTGATAAAGGAGGAGATGTCTGTTCTCTTATGAAATATGCTCCACCATTTCTACCTGAATTCCTTCATAAGACACTGAACTTAAATACATACTCTGGTTTGAGAGGTGTTCCTGGACAAGCAGCCAGCAGGCAGACAGGCCCAGAGGTGGGCTGAGTAGCCTTCAGAGGAGCTGGAAAAGGAGGTTTCCTCTTGACACCACCTGACAAAATGCAACAAGGCAGGATATGGTATTCATAAGAACTGTATGGATCTTTTTACTCAGTAATCCAACAACACAACTCAAATTAGTTCAGTCCTTAATTTTACTTTAAACAGCCTAATATTGTAAAAGTCAATGGAAGCTTGTTGACCTATGGCCCAAGCATAAAATAGAAATCTTAGGATTTATACCTTTTGCACTTAACCTGGAATGTTGTTTGTAATGTTTTTTGGTTGCCTTATGGAACTACAGTACAAGAATACGACATGCTCTATGTTCGGTATGTGTCTACTGAAAGCCAAGGGCTACACAGCTGCTAGCTGTGCACAGATGTAGATACATCCCATCAGTATGTTCTCATTTCCTGCAAGCAAAAAAATGGGAAGATTGGATGTGACATGAACTGAGTAGAGTACTAGGGTATTCTATCCAGTGAGTAAAAGTTGTTCCATTGCTTGATGTATGTTATTTCTTATTCTACTCATTATCTCTTTTGCATAGTATAATAAAGTTGACAAGCTGTCCTGTTTTTATTAGCTAATTTACCAGCATATTTTGGAAAAGGTCTTGAAGGTTTTGAGTTGCTGTTCTTTATTTAAAGGCAAAAAGCAAATATTTTAATCGAAGGAAAGAAAACCAGATACCATTTACCACCTCACAGCTTCTTCTGCCAATCAGGTCATTTTTATCTTTCCTGACAGCAAATGCCCTGTAGTGAAGGTGTGGCCTCCTGCTCACACATAAAACAAACCCGTCACATTTTTAATGTACAGTGCAAACTAAAGTAACATGTAAAGTACGAGCCATATCCCACTGCCTTTCCAACAGCTTTTTGTGTATTGCTTTCTTCCCCGGGTAGCCCTCGTTGCGACCTTGTTCCAGGCAAGGCTCTGCACAAAAGGGCCTCACAGCCCCGATTCATCTTTGCAAAACTGAGTTCCCATCTGTAATTTTCCCACAAACACTCCACTGTTTTAATTCTGGCAAATATCATACAAGCTATGTAGTACAAACAAAACAGCCATTTCTCTGCCATTATTCATTTCTAGAAACATCCCTCAAATGTAAGGTTTCCAGCACTGTGCCAAAACCAACACAACATAAATAATCACATCTTTTAAAAAGTTAGGCCTAACCCTGTTTTCACTCTTCCTTCTAGTTAGCAACATTTTTATAAATTTGTTTCGAGTCTAGTTCAAATCCATCTGAAATTGCCAAAACAGCCACAAATAACAATGACCTATCTGGAAAGAATGGCAAGGTTTTAATATTTGACAACTTTCAGTTAAATAATCCTGCTTTGCTTTATTATTTCCGTAATTTCTTGCCATTTTATTGCAATAATCTGTGATACAAACACTTTCCCCAATCAATTCTTGAGGTAGAAATCCTGATCTTTATTTTTAAGCCCTTGAAGAGGCAGGACGAACTCTGAATTATGCTTCAGTGTTCAAATTTCAGATGGTTCTTGAAATTTTATTCTTTGCAGTTAGAATTATTCAAGAATTAAACCAATTCTATAACTTCATTAAATTCTTGTTCCTTATTTCTGTCTTTCTCCAGTTCAAGTTCCTTGCATTGAAAATAAAGTTTATGTAGAGGCTACAATCTTTTTGAAGCACCCTTCACATGCACATATCCCTTGCTAAAGAGAACACCTTGCAAAATGTCTTCTTTTCATATGCAAGACAAGATTTATAAGCAGGGATAATAGCTGTCACCAGAGTAACAAGAATATTTAGAAAAATTCCTTCTTGCAAAGCCACATCCCTGAAGTAGGGGAGACTGTAGAATCAAGCTGTGAAGATAAACTGGAGTGGGAGGAAAAGGCTATCCAACACTCACTTTCAGATAGTCAAGTTCTACTCTTTCTTGTTTCAGTTCCTCAGCAAGACTGCATTCCCATCCAAAGAAGGCTTGCAAAAAAGGAATGAGAAAGAAGCACGTTGGGAAAAAGACAATGAACTAAGAAAGAAATTTGGGATTGTTAAAGATGTAAGAGTCCACCTCAACAGGATAAGTCTCCCTGAACTTACAGAGGATTCTGGCAAAGCTTCTGCGCTTAAATGGAAGGTAAACCACTAGGAGAAAGAAATGGGGAAAAGTGCCAAAGGTACTTAACTGTCCATATACAAATATGAAGCATGCCTCACTTTGAAGTGTTCATTACACATCATTGGTACACTTTTCAGAATTTTTGAGTGTTTAAGCCCCCGTCGTAAAACATTTTCTATTTGAGAACCTTGCAATGTTTATAAGGATTTATAGTGCTGGTATTTTTTATATCGGGGCTATTGGTAGAGTCAGGAAACTCTGACTCTGTTGATAGTGCTGTGTTATCAATATTTCTGCACATGACAGCTAAAAGTTGAAGAGTGTGGTGTCGTGGTTTAACCCCAGTCAGCAACTCAGCACCACGCAGCCATTTCCCCCTCCCCCCTCCCAGTGGGGTGAGGAGGAGGAAAGGAAAAAAAAAAAGTAAAACTCATGGGTTGAGATAAGAACAGTTTAATAACTAAAGTAAAATATAATACTAACGATAGTAATAATGGAATATAATAATAATAATAGTAATGAAAAGGAATATAACAAAAAAAGGGGGGGGGGGGGCGGGAACCAGTGATGCACAATGCAATTGCTCACCACCCGCTGACTGATGCCCAGTTAGTTCCCGAACCGCGATCCGCACCGCCCGGCCAACTCCCCCCTGTTTATATACTGGGCATGACATTCCATGGTATGGAATACCCCTTTGGCTAGTTCGGGTCAGCTGCCCCGGCTCTGCTCCCTCCCAGCTTCTTGCACACCTGCTTGCTGGCAGAGCATGGGAGACTGAAAAGTCCTTAACTTAGGATAAGCGCTACTTAGCAACAACTAAAACATCAGAGTGTAATCAACATCATTCTCACACTAAATCCAAAACACAGTGCTATACCAGCTACTAAAAAGAAAGTTAACTCTGTCCCAGCTGAAACCAGGACATGTGGTCACATAAATCACTACAACCAACTAAGGACTTGAGTTTGATTTTTCAGCTTTTAAAGCATTCTTTTCACAACTCCAATTTTATTTCCTACAAAACTGCTAGACACAGGATATGGAGTAAAAGAGGACATCCTGTCAATGAGAAGTTCCTCTCCACTCAAGTTCAGAGAGAGGCTGCGCCAAAGGCCAGTTCAAAATGGGAGCCTTGCATAAGATACTCTGAAACCTCTTCACTCTATCAGTATGGGCTCACTACATAGCATAGTGACCCATGCCTCTCAAGACCAGTAAAGTTTTCCTCACCACAAGTACTTCTAAAATGTCAGGATCTGTCTTTTCTTTCAGTTCTGGCGAACACTGCAGACAGAATGCCAGCTACTGCTGAAGTCTTCCAGGTCTGTATTCTGGTTGCCACTCATACAACTGCAACTGAAAGCAGAGAAAGTGCCTGCTGACCTCTTACTGCTAGTAATGGTTTGCAATCTGTCTGCGCCAATGTGTGTCTCATGGGCAGAAACAGGATGCTCTTCATACCTGTGCTAGGCTCTTTTTGGTTTGGGCATATTGCCATTCACTTTTAGTTAAGGTGCTAGGAGCACAAGCTACATATTTTTAGTCATTGGCCTACTTTTGAAAAAGTCTTGCCCTATGGCCTTGCTTAGAAGTATCATTTGGCAGTTTTGCCTGGTGTTATCAGAGGCTCTCAGAACAGGTGTCTGCTTTCTCTGATCCCTGAGATTTTCAAACTCCCAGCTGCGATTGGCCTCGTGTCCATTTGGTATTTTTCTATGATAAAGCTCTTAAGATTGTTTCAGCAGCCAGACTGGACATAGGATTTCGAAAAACCTATATCATTTCAATATACCTTTGTTCAAGTTCTTATTCTGCAGATAAATTAGTAATCAATAATAAATTAGTATTTCTCCTAGAACTGTCTATTATCTCTTGTTCAGCCTGTAGCATTAAACTTCCATTTCTGTCAACTGACTTTTAAACCAACATCACCCAACCTTTCCAAGATCTCTGAGAATGGTCTACTTTTGTTGTCCCTGAATAGGAACATCATTGGGGTACCCTCAGCATTCATGAAAATATACTATATGTTTTGTGAAATATTTCAAGGCCAGGTAAAGCAAAACTTTCGAAAGAATATGTTGAAAGAGCACAGGTACAAACTACTTTTTTTTCTCTTTCTGCCAGTACCCAAATGAAACACCCATTGTAAGAAAATTAGCGTTGGCTGTCATTTTTCCTAGAATTTCTTCCCCAGTATACACACCAAGGCAGATTCTCAGGATAGTCAAATTTTGACAGTGTTTCTCCATCTATCCACATTATCATTTCTCAACATGTGTCCCAAAAATCAAATAGGATCAAATACCTAATGAAACATTTCACGTTTGGGTTTATTCTACAGCTGTTTTACACAGATGCTTCCACTTGCTAGACTGCTGTTGAAAACTTTCAGTTACCAACAGCGTTATTATTAGTAGTTCTCATTAACCTTAATTGTTATTGTGACTGCCTTTTCAATGTTTTCTGCTGCCATGTCTTTTTCTTTGCAGATTACATTCACTTTGTTACATTCTGTCATTTTCTGCAGACTTTGTGTTCTTTGCAGTTAGAGTTATTCAACTAATAAAAAGATGCTGTATCTTCTTTAAACTGTTGTTCCTTATTTCTGTCTTTCTCTGGTTTGTGTTCCTTTCATGAAAATTAAGTTTCTGTAGAGGTTATGACAGTGGCATTAAGCTACAATTTCTGAGTCTTGCTGAGGGATCCTTCAAATGCAAGTGCCCCTCGCTAAAGGGAACACCTGTGCAAAACATTTTGTTTTATATGCAAGACAAGATTTACAAGAAGGGTAATAGCTGTTATCAGAGTAACTAGAATATCTAGAAAAATGGACAAGCATCACATTCCAAAGTTGAATGCAAAGTAAGAACAATTGGTAAGGACATAATTAAATACATATTACCCAGACAATCCAATATATAAAAAATAGTTAGTTTGCAAAGAGCAAAGGGGTTGCTGGTGCAAGAAAAACATGGTAAGTAGGTTATTTCCAGAGGGAAAGAGAATGACAGATATTGGAAGACTGTGGAAGGTGGAGATGGGGGAGTAAGAATTAGAATGTATCATGAATGGCACATGCAAATGATGATCCAGAAATTATAATGTAACACAAAACCAATACCAAAATTGTTTACCTGATTTTGGTATCCAGTACGATTATTAATTTTAGTGGCTGGTCATGTGTTTCATCAAAATCCGTAGGCTCAGCCCCATTTCCAAAATACAAGGTAGCTGATGGCAAATGTAGTCATGTACCTTATGTTGGGAGCTCTAACAAGCATCCTGGTGGTAAGAGTCCTTCATTTTCATTCACAAGATGATAAAGCTGAAAATACTGACAGAAAAAATAACTGGAAAAAAGAAGCGTTTTAAGACCGTGAAGTATTTTTTTCTGTTAGAGAAGTCTGAAATATTGTGCTGATTACCTCGACACCACAAGTCTGAGATAATTTGTAGCCAGAGAAGTGCTAGGAGCTTGCCAACTTGGGAAAACAAGAGAGTTCAAAGCCTAATGAGTAATATGAGGGGGGGCGGGAAAAGTAGTATGGGAAAAAAAAAATCACATACATGCAGAGGAAGGTGAATCACTGACATCTTATGTACTGTGCTCAGTATTTGGCCTTTTACATTTTCAAAGGAAATGTGTACTCTGCTAAGAACTATTCTTCTGGCTTCCAGGAGTGACAGAACAGTGGCAGGGGGAACGTCACCAGGGTTTTATTTGCTTCCAGTAGACAAAGACCAACACCCATCCTTCTGTTACTCTCTTCTGCCTCTCAGAAGCCTCTAAAGAGCCTTTTCGACTATGCTGTCTCTGTTGTTAAGCTTCCAAATAAGATGGTGTATACATCAGTGGAAGGCTTTATAAATAAAAAATAGAATTACAAGAGCAGGAGGAACAAAAGTGAAAGGAAGCTTTCTAGAATTTTTATGTTGACAACTTATGTTTCCAGGAAAGTACATAATGAATGAAGAATTTACACTGCACAAAATCAAGATTAACTCTGTGGGTTTCTTAAATCAAAATGTCATTAAATCAAAAATTTGTAATGTGCCACAGTAATGTCTCATGTATCTGCTTTCATTTGTTCACCTGTGTTTATGAATCCAGTCACAAATATCCCCAAGGCAAAAAGCATGTGAATCACTCCCAAGACCTCCACATTCGGGGAGTTACCGATGGTTCAAAATGAGACATTAAGTAAGTTCTTCCACGTAAACAGTTACCTCTGATTAGCCAGCCAGCTACTAGAGCTGATGATTACCACCTCTTGGTGCTAACTTGCTCACATTTTGTTGTTTTATGCCGCAACAGCTCAGTACCCTGCAGCCTGCCTCTCCTCCAGCACAGTGCAGGAACTCTGCATCTGCATGTGCCTGGGTGTCATTCCCACTGCGACTACTTTGCCCAAGGGCAATGGGTGGCCTTGGCTGCAGGAGATGAGCTTGGATTTGAACTACCACATTGCCATCAGGAGCTGTCATGAACAGCATTGGATGCAAATTTTTCAGATGTGAAGGGACACCATTACCGCCTTCTGCCATGCGCTGTTGTCAGGACTTTGCCATTGTTACAGTCAGACAGCGTCTCTCACCTTGAGGTGCCATGTGAAGCCCAACTGGTTACTAACCAGTTTGGGGTGGACAAATCTCTCATAAGCAGAGTAGTATTTTAGGTGTCCATGGCCATTCTCCAAACTGTTTTCATTCAAACACCACATGGGAGTCATTCACAAAGTCATCCAAGCCTTTGAGTTCTATGGACACCCAAACTGCAGTGGAGTCAGTGATGGTTGGTATGCACATGCCCAGTGCCTGTCTCTGGGCAGCTGTGACAAGAAGGGCTATTTCTCCACTGCCATGCTTGTTTTAGCACATGGTTTATTTATCATTATTGATCTTATTATTGTTATTGATCTTAGCAAGCTTCACCAGAAGGATACTTGATGCCTGTGGCTCCTGCAGCTGTAGCCTCAGACTTGATGAGGATGCTAATATCTTCTTTCAATACAGAAACACAACCATTCTTGGGGTTTTCATGTCTGTTTGCACTGTGAAAACTGCCATTTACCCCCATACAAGTGTCCGGGATGGTACGTGTGTCTGAGATGCTATGTCTCCTCACAAATGGAGGTTCAAACATGCTGTGCAGTCAGATCCAGAAGTGGACTGAAAAAGAATGTGCTTAAATAGCAATGCCTTTTCCATTGGTTGAATGTAAGGGCTTCACTAAAGGGGAACAGATTTCCAAAATTTCTCTGTGTCAGCTCTCCCTTACTTTAGAATATGGGTTGAGGAATGCCCTCCTGCACTCTTAATGCTTGTCTGCTTCACTCACTCCCCATATGTGTCATTCAGCCTATTGTCCTTTAAACGAGCATGGTTATTCTGAATCTCTTCTCTGGCCCTCTGTGCCCTTTTTGGCCTTCATGTATACTGCTGTGTGCCCATGATGATGACCTCCTTCAGGAAACCCAGGAAATCTTGGCCGTGCTTGGGAGGATGCCAAAGGTGAGGAGTGCAGCTCAGCAGGGGGAGAGGGAAGAGCCCTTGCCTTGGAAGCTGACAGCATCCACACTGGTGGTGGGAAGTTTGACAAGGGCTAGGAAAAGGCTGATTTGGCCATGGAAGATTGGAAGGTGCCTTCCTCTCTCTTTAAGTGAGATGAGAGCTTCTGTACCCTCCCCCTCACACCTCTTTTCAGCTCTGGCTGAAACTATTCGGTGAGATCTGCCAAATTCCTGCCTCATGATGGGCCATCAGCACCCCATAGCCCATGCCCCCTTTACCAGATAGTCCTTGCAGCTAGACCTTTTCTGTCCCAGAAGGTATCTTTGCTCTCCATGTGCAAAGCACTTAAAAGCCAAGTTCTCTACATGGCTATCACCTATGGGAAGACTAAAAACAATTCAGAGTGACTGGTGCCCTTCCCACTTTCCTGATGGGCCATCAACCCCGCAACACACCAATGCTTTTCTTCCCCATAAAAAGACACACTCGAGGGGGTGTGTAGCTTTAAGTAAAGGCTTTGAGTCTGAATGGCAGGAATGCCTTCAGCTGAACAGCACATCATGGATCAGCAGAAGTGTTGAGACAACGCAATTTTATTACTTGTTGAGGACAAGTGGCTGATAATTTGTAACAACATAAACAGGGATAGGATCTGAGGGGCTGGTAAAAACTTTTCAAATCAGGAACAGTGGAATAGAAATATGTTAGGAATGGGGAGGATTCAATATAACCAACATGCTGAACTTTGTCCTATGGGGCAAAAATGCCACCTGAGGATTAAAATGCAGAAGATCTGGTCGACATGACTTGCAAGCACAATGTCTGCCAGCCTGGACACTGATAACTGGTGCTAGCTGCCCCACCTTTTCCTCCCAGCCTGTCCTGGGCATAGCAGCCATTGCAGCTTCTGAGTTCCCCTCCTGGCTTGGGGCCAAGCTGCTTCTTCCTCCTCCAATTCCTCCTGCCCTGCTATGTGGAAGCCCTCTGTCCTCTCCCACAGGAGCTACCACCCTCGCCATTTTGCAGGAGCCTCCTGCTCTAATAATTGCTGATGTGGCATCAAGGAGAGCCAAGATCTGCTATCTGACCCACTGAGCGTCTTGAAGGAGCCAAGGAGCATCTTTGGACCACAACTTTAGTCATGGGTTTATGTGCATTGAAGGGGGGACTGGGAGGACCGTTTCTGATGCAACTAGATATTCTGAGGAAGATTTCTTCTGTAACTCATAGCTCAAAGGCAGTTCCCTTTAGAGCCTTGTCATACCTTGCAGTCAGACTGGTGGTATAAAGAATCTTAATTCCACCAGAAGGCTCACTCATCCCTCTCAGATCCCACCCCAAAGACAAGTATGAAAATGCAGAACGCTTACCTGAGCTGGGGATCAGGAGTGCTGGCACAGGGAGCCATTGACACTGCCCACAGTAGCCAGTGGGCTTAAGAAGTGTCCCTGGATAAAACCCTGTCTGGGGTCTTCTGCATGGTGCAGGGTGGGTACTGGGGGGACAGCTCTCCTCTGGATTTTCCTACGTGATGATCCTGGGACTTAGGGCACAATAGTGCAAGTGAGTGAGAATTAGTAGCATCCAGGCAGTTAAAAGCTACATAACAAATATTATTGATACCAATTTACCAATTTTGTTCTCAAATTTATATGTGCTAAATGTTAATGGGAAAGTATACTAAAGACACCACTTCATCACTTGTTTAATAGGCCCAACAGAACAGAGTTGTAAGCTACAGTTACAGAAATTTAACTCAATTACTTTTTCAAACCAAACTAAGCACAGTACAACAGCTGACAGCCAGTCTGAAGTTCAGAAGTAGAAGAGAAACTCCTTTAATACCCTCATTAGCAGTGCTGGGAAGAGCACTGAAGAGCTGGGAAGAGAATGAGTGAGTTATTTCCTTGAAACTTGCACTATCTAATATTATACCGCATTTTCTATGGTGATGACATTTGAAACATGCACAGTCTATAATAAACAAGAAGACCCGAAAGTTTGGCGAGGAAGAAGACAGACCTGAAGAGCTACCTGCTAATGTGGTAGCATCTGCTGTCATGTAAGAAGAGGCTTAAGACAGGAGAAACCAGGAGAAAATCTATTGCCTGTGTTACATGTGATGTGAGAGTGAAAGTCCTAACATTTGCTTCTGGCCTACACATTGTATAAATCTATGAAATTGCCACATACATTTTGTTGACTTAAAAAACTGTGTAGGCTTTGACAGAGCAAATTCCCTTCCAGCCACAGTGGTCAGATTATTTGTTTCTGAAACTATATAACACCATCTGTTAAAATCTAGTCTCACTTCCCCAGTGATTTAGAGAGAAACAGTGTTAGGAGACACATTAGTAATTTAAATGCAGATAATTCCTTTCTGCACTTCCCATTAACATCAATCATTATAATCAACTGTCTTTATACATCTCCTTTCTGTGCTGAAACTACAGAAGTCAAGAAGCACAAGCATCCTGAGTTCAGATGAGAAGATCCAAGGATCCAAGTTAGAACTGAGGACAGCCAGGAAAGGGGGTTTCCTGCTAACAGGAAACTTCATCTTTTTCAGAATTGGGTTTCAGTTTGAATCAGATGAAATCTTTTTTTCTTCCCAGTCCTCCAGTCAGCAGGAAGCTGCTCAGACGCTGGAACAGCTCAGCTAAGCTGCCTCCATCCTAATAACAACAGCAAAGCCAGGTATCAGTGTCACTGAAGGCTGGGGCTTCCCAGACTCCCTGACTCCCTGGCCAGTCTCCCAGGGGACGGCTGTGGGCAGACATCTGTGGAGAGGGAGACAGGGTTACCTCAGGACTCTGGACATTCAGCAAAAGTTCACTGAGTGCAAGAAATTTTAGTCTCTAAAATGTGGAATCTATCAAATAAAATTTGTTCCATGAGAAAACTTTAAACCTAATCTCTTCATCTGGAAGCTCTGTCTAAGGCACCAGTTTTCACAACACGAAGGAGAAAGACGGTGGATACAGGACCACGTGTTGTGCAGCCACAATAGCACTAACAACAATGGGAACTGAAGTTTCAATTTACGGAAACTCCCGTAACATACCTGAGTGTCAGGAACCTTTTTCTGGTCTGTCTTCAAGTGTGATGTCTAGAGAGAGTGGCTGAGCTTCAGCTGGCTGCACTCCAAAACCACTGTCCCCCATAGTGCCCAGAGACATCTTACTGTTTCTTTTGCCCCCTTACAAACACAAGTGTCTTCTCCACTGCTCAGGCTGGAAGCTATGGCAAGATGCTCCTTTTGTACAGTGTGTGTATAGCACCCAGCACACGAGGGCTCTCTAGCACTCACCTGACGTAAACAAGAAGAAAATACAAATAATATCCGCCCCCATTAAAACCAATATAAAAATATATCATTCTCTAACAGGTGATTATTCAGCTATATTATTTTTGGAGATGTAAAGGATTTTTTGTTTAATTAGCAGTCCAGCTGCTCTGTGGTAAGAATATTACCCTTTAGTATCAGAATGAAGTCCTGCAGATTGCTGACTTCTAACACAGAAATGAAGCCAGAGAAAATTGAAGGTATTCGTTATCTTGATAGAGGTACTCAGAAATATTGCAAGATGATACTTCTAGTGCTTTTGGACTTTCCAGTGTGCTCTGGAAAGGGACAACTACCCTGCTGGGCAATTATCCTAACTAAACCATGCCTGAACCTTAGGCTGCAGCACATTCATCCTGGATTGTTTCAACTTGCATCTGACATGCTGTATTGTGCAAAAATTGTTTTGTGCTATGTCTCTTAAAGACCTTCATATAATCCTCTGCTAGGCAGACCTTTTACGGCCCTACTTTCTACTGTCAGCTGGCAGAAAAAAAGTATTACTCATTGCATGTTTGGAGCCCAAATCAGTCTGGAGCACATTTGCATTTTGTTCATATCTTTCTGGAGGTGCAATGACCACAGGGAGTAAACTCCCAGCATCTAAATGGTCTTCTGCCTATCAGGCAAACAAACAAATGTCCCCTGTAGGTTTGACAGGGCAAGACTTTCTACACAGAGCCAAAGGCTGACTGAAGTTTTTGGAGTTTTCATTCTGATCTGTCACAGTGTGGTTACAGTGAGAAAACAGATTATATGAAAAACTACACCTTCTCCCTCTGCAGACATGCTCCTTGCATGTCTGAGTCAGTGCTGCTAATGTTATGGAAAACCCAACTCCCCTTTTTTTTTTTAAATAACCCTGAAAGGCCAATCAAAAACTGCACAAAACTATTTTAACTTGGGCACTCAAATTTAGAAAACAGAGGCAATACTTTGTACCTAAATCAACAGTCTTATCTGGAAGCTGCAGAATAGCAGGGCATGCTGTGAAAAGGCAGGCCACTTCTTGTTGCTCAGTTTGATCATCCGAGGTAGAAAATATTGGTTCTAATCTGTTATACCTAAAAATAAAATCAGTGTTTTGTTTTCACACTGCAGGAGCATTTATACAGATAAGTGGTATGTCAGACTGGGTGAACAGGGAATGATTGTCCTTTCCTTCAGTACCAGAATGGAGGATCATTAGATGAAACTACTAACAGCCAGAATGTTCAGAATAAACAAATGGAGGTGGTTCCTCACACCCCATGTAGCTAAGCTGTAGGAATCATTGCTAGCATATTGTTGCAGTTACTTAAGTTTATACCAGCATGAATTCAAAAGGCTACTGGACAGATTCATGGAAGAAAGTACATCTGAGGGTATTAAGTACTATTCCCAGCTTGGGAAATTATTGCACTTCGAATGGCAGAGGATGGACAAGTATCATTTCATGTTCTCACATTCTTCCTTAGACATTTTAGTAATTTTAGGACAAAAAAGGTTGGGTCAGACCAAAGGTCCATTTAACCCCATAGTCTGTTCTCAATTTTGGTCGGTAGTGGATGCATAATTTAACTACAGTGCATTTATACTAGCTACATATGGCCACTTATACTGGCCACAACTAGAAACAGAATAGGGGGGGCTGGACTGAGACTCAGGCCTTGCTGCATGAAGGCTACTGCTGCCACCGGCAACACACCTGAGGGAGAGGAAGGAGAGAGACATGAACCTGCCATCTGCACTGAATTGACTGTAGGTCAGCCAGGAGCATCACTGATGTGTGTGATTCACACAGTTCTCATATCAGAGTGGAAGACCCTCTGACCACCAGGGATGTGAATGAAACATTGGGTTGAAACACAAAAAGCAATGCATTGTAAACCTTTAACTTGATGAATTTTGCTCTTGCATCTTTAATACGTGTCTGAACAGATTTCAGTCCCTTGAATTTATTCATTATTCAAAGCAATTCGACAAAAATTACCTAGTCCATAATGTAAAAGTACATGCACAAGTCACAGTGTGCAATTTTGATTTTTAATGGAGAAAAAGCCTTCTCAAAATCAGTTTTCTATAGAGAATATTCACGGGATAGCCCCAATTATAAGGATAGTAAGTAATAGTATCTACTTCTTTCTCTCTGGATTTCAAGATATCAAGCATATTCCAAATGAGGACAAAGTAGTACTGTGCTAATCACTGCACAAAGTACAAATGAGGAATTTGGCACGTCTTTCCTGTAGATAGGTTGAAAATCCCACCAGAAGAGAAAGGGGCTCCAAAGGCACCCAGGAAGGCTGTGGCACAGCTAGGAAATTAATCCGGAGTCTCAGAGCTGAGCCTTCACACAAGGCAAACCTTTCTTGGAGTAATTCTCCATTGGTAGAAAAAGTATGATTTTATAATGATCACTGCATGGTGCCAGAACGCTATAGCCAGCTCACAGACAGCAGGCTGGGACTGGCCCAGGTTAGTTACCTGTACTTTCGGTTATGGGAAACCAAAAAAAAGGAGCCACACAACAGTGGCAAGATGCCCAGCTCCATAGGGTTTAATGGTAAGAATATTTTCACTGGGAGTTAGCAAACTGCACAGCATTGGAGGTTGTGTTGGCATGAGAGAGGAAAGGAGATTTCACGTATCTGTATCCTGATGAGTGGGACTTAACTATGCACAGGACACTGGGGCTCTGAAAAAGAGACACTGAAAATAATAAAGGATGAAAACCTTCTGCTTTTGTTCCTCTGGGCAGAGGCTTGCTCCAGCACCTTCTACATCCTAGACCAAGTGTCCCACCACCACACTGACAATCTACCTCACTCTGACCCACCCTGACATTTTGATTTTCTCAACACACGTCTGTTTTCATCAAACCTTTCAACACATTTTGATTCTGCTCCTGTTCAGGAAAAAAAATCTCAAAGGTTGTTCTGCTTGATTGAGATCTCTTCTCAGAAGAGATTTAAGTCTTCATGGAAGAAGAGGATCCAGACTGGGCAGTTGGCTCCCTAGCTCTTCTTCTGTGAGTCCAGCTGAAGTAATTTTTGATTAGTGACTCTCTCACCCCACTTCCTTTACTTTGTGACATTAACATGATGCTAGACACTAACTCACCACTCTGGAGACATATGTTAGAGAGGCAGAATATCTAGTCATCTTTAGGCGGTTTGCCACCATCCATTACCAAGCCCATTTCAGAGACAACTGCAGAAAGTTGGATCAGAAAGTAGATTTCAAACCACATTACACATGGGAAACAAATGCTATCCAGGAAAGCTTTTTACAGGTCTAAATTATAAATCGTTCCTTGGAAGAATTTTTATTTTGGAGAAGCGTTTGGTGAGATGCTGTATTTGACCACAGACAGCTGGGCTGTTTAATCATTTAATATCATTTACATCCATAGCAACTTATTTAATCCCCTGTGTATAGGGGGATTAAAGTGAAGGTGACTACAAACCTTCAGTGAAAAAGAAGAAATAACATACATATATATATGTCTCTGTGTGTATAAGTATATACTTAGAATTATATATACTAATATATGTATACACTAGTATACACACAAAAAACTGCAGTGTCTGATGTGATTACAGCATCTCATCTTACAATAAAGAAAATACAAGAACAGAATTTTTTAACTCAGTTCACTGAGGACACTGAAATTTCAAAGGCAAGAAGAGTTCTTATGTTAATAAAACATTTCTTTTCAGCTTCTGCACTTAAGAGTTGCATGGAGCTAATGCTACATAAGGGACAGGGACAATTAGCAAGAGTGAGTCTGACTGGTGTTTTGATTGTCCACAGTAAAAAGATGATGCAAATGAATGCCTCAGCTGTTACAAAGCTAACTTGGTTTCCCAATAAGCTCTTAGTGATATGTGTAAATACACTTCAGTATTTGTATTTCAGGAATGTAATATTCAACATAATTCAGCGTAGCATGATACTGCTCACACAAATAAATGTAAGCAAGCCAGTACATGAAGAACTAAAGGAAAAGGTAAAGCTATTTGCAGGAGAGAATACTATAATGTACAAAAGCACCTGATGAAATATTTAAGGTTATATTGAAACAGAATAAGGAGGACAACTCTTGCTTTTTCTTTCTAAAAGTTCAATGTGTCCTTCTACAGTCTGATCACAGCCTTCTTGGAGCTGTTTGTTTTGAAGGAAAAATCACAGCCTGCAAGCAGAGCCAGTTTTAAAGATGAACACCTCTGGCTACTGAGTCCAAGAGACTACGAGTCTTTTAGGTAGCAGCATAAAACATCCATCATGCTGGTGCAAACAGCCAAGTGTGCATGTGAGGGGAGAGGATTTACATTTGCCAGAAGGCTCCATGGATCTAATGCTTGTTCACAACCACTAGCGGGCAACTCCAGCAGTCCCTTCTTGAAATTTAGCATAACATTGTCTCCTGTGAAGGACCACTATTTTCTAAGTGTGGTTCAACCTTGTGTTTGAGAGATTCTCTTTAAAACTAGAGGAAAATTTACACTTGGTGCTTGCCCTCTCTGTCAAAAATGATGCTACTCAGGGGAAACTGTACAGTAGAAACTAAAGTGGCACTATCCTATGCTTTTGTTCCAATAGTCTTCATCACAGACAAATTGATATGAGATATTGGCAATAAGCAAGCTCCATCTCAGGAACCTAGTACTGAACAGCCCAGATACCAATTCTGTGAGTCATTTGATCCTTAAGTATGGCCTCCCTGAGGTTACCAACAGGACCCATTCAATACTCCATAAGTGCCGTCTATCATCTATCCTGTTTATCTATGTGTTTATATAGGGTGGGACTTTCACCAGGTCTTAGATCTGCTTTACTTAATCTTTCATTTAAAACATGGAAAAAACTCTCTTGATTAGTATTTCCTATGCAGGATTCTTATTCTTCTGAGAGTCTCCCCTTACAGTCTCAGGGGTGTCTGGGCAAAGGCCATTCTCTGTTGCTGGTGACCACTGTATGGCCACAGTCACCACCAGTAACAATTGTAGATCTATTCCTGCCTTCAGCTCTTGTCCGCTACACTGTGAAACTAGCATTGCATTGCTTTTCAAGATACTGTTTGAAAGAGGATAGGGAACCTGAAAGCAAATAGGTAATGAGAGCCGCCTGCTTTCCAAAGCAGCTAGGTCTGGTCAAGAAGACAAAAGGCAAGACAGTGGCACATGTTTTGCACAGTTAACAGCCCCCTCATGCAATATATTCCATTTGTGGTTTAAGAACAATTCATCCCTTTGTAAAGATTGTCCACTGCAACCACGTCCTGATTTCGGCTGGGATAGAGTTAATTCTTTTCTTAGCAGCTGGTACAGTGCTGTGGTTTGGATTTAGTGTGAGAATGATGTTGATAACACGCTGATGTTTTAGTTGTTGCTAAGTAGCGCTTATCCTAAGTTAAGGATTTTTCAGCTTCCCATGCTCTGCCAGCAAGCGGGTGTGCAAGAAGCTGGGAGGGAGCAGAGCCGGGGCAGCTGACCCGAACTAGCTAAAGGGGTATTCCATACCATGGAACGTCATGCCCAGTATATAAACTGGGGGAGTTGGCCGGGAGGGGTGGATCACTGCTGGGGCATCGGTCAGTGGGTGGTGAGCAATTGCATTGTGCATCACTTGTCTTTTCTTGGGGTTTATTTATCTTTTTTTTGTTATATTCCTTTTCATTACAATTATTATTATTATTATTATATTTTTATTATTATTAGTTAGTATTATATTTTATTTTACTTTAGTTATTAAACTGTTCTTATCTCAACCCATGAGTTTTACTTTTTTTTTTTCCTGATCCTCCTCCCCATCCCACTGGGAGGTGGGAGGGGTGAGCGGGTGCGTGCTGCTTAGTTGCCGGCTGGGGTCAAACCACGACACCACCCTACTGCAAAGATCGGGAAGAATTGGCTTATCTACTGCATACATGTTAGTCACACAAACTAAAGCCTACGAATTGTGCAACAAGCCAGTGTTCTGCACTTTCGGGTTTGCCAGTCTGACCTCTGTTAAGTGTCTCCCATCCCACCTGTATCTTACACATACTATTCCTCAATGCTTCATTATAAATCCATTTCCCATAGATAGTTAGCAGTACAAGGCTATATTTTTTTTTTCTCTAAGCTATACAGGCACATTCTGTATAGCAGTTTTAACCAAAACTCAGGTTAAAGACGCAAAATAGATAGGCTGGATTACATTGGTATAACCTATTGTGACAATTTCACTTGATAGCACTAAGGAACTGAGCAAACCTACGTGTTATTGGGCAAAGGAAATTCGGCTGAAAGAGAACTAGAGCAGAACTCAAGCCCACTCCTATGAGGCTGAGCTCTTTGGAGAGTATTCACAGTACCTACTTCAGGTACTCAAATCAAGCACTCAGTGTGGCCAACGAAAAGGGAAGGACTCATGCAGAAGACAGTTCAGAGCACTGACACTGAATGGACCCTCTCTAAGGGTTTCTCTCTCTCTCCGTTGACCAGACACAGAACCCAAGAAGACTGGACTCTGGACTTGGTCATCTCCAGTTAGATTCCTGAAATAGATGATTTTGAATATCTGCTAATGTACATGTTGGGGCTATGATTTGCAGTAATCCTGTATCAGTCCAAAGCACTTGTCAGCATTTTCATATTCAATAAATGGTCACCATTTCTATAGAACTTTGTTCATAGCATAAGAGTATTAACTGAGCTCCGCAACACATTTGTTATGCAGCTAAGTATATGATATGGCTCAGCAGCTTGGCCATGGTTCCAGGACTTGTTGAAGATCACACAATTCAGTAGAGATACTGGGAATAGTTATCTAGGGGTCCTCCTTCTAAAATAGCTAAGCAACATCCATCTCTCTTACATCCATTAATTTTGGCATTTTTCCTAACATCTCACAAAATTCCATAAAAAAGGATTTCTAAGACAAAGCGACAGTCTTGAATTTGTAGAGCAGGAACTCAATCTTTCGTTTATACTTAGACCTTTTTTTCTATAGTTTCGGGGTTTGGACCTGTCTAAGCCTTAGACATTTCTGCTGAAAGCATTTAAAAGGGACTTCAAGTCCTGAGAGCCACAGTTTCTGAGTACCTAATGTGGGGACCTTAAGAGTCCAGATTTTCATTAAGTGCAGAGCAATTTCCCAGTAGTGATCAGGCCTCTTTAGCATGCAGCTGAAAAGGGAGGTATCCAAGGGTCCCAGCCACTCTTGGAAACTCTGTGCATTGCTCTCCTGGTGAGGCATGCTTTCAACCCCGAAAGAGAGCTCAACTCTCTTGACCCTTCTGTCAGGCATACCAGCAAGATGACAACAAAGCTGCCAGCTTCATAGGGACATGCTAAAGCTATTTTTAAAATCCTCTGCTCTCTGTCAGTTATAACACCCTTTCTGAAGGTTAAAATAGAAACCAGTTTCCAGCATCTACAAACCAAAACCCAATAGTTACTTTTGGCACCGTCTGACACATTCTTGGCAGTCTCAACAAGGAGGCCAGGAACAGGCTGGACATAAAGCCACTGACATCCTATCTGAAAACAACTCAGCCATACTGGAGAAAATGCTTTAAAACCCTGTATGAAAGGAAAACCTCTTCAAAGAAGATTATCATCATATATGGACAAAGCGCAACTTTAAAATCCATTTTTTGCAGAGCATGGGATGCTGTTCCCTCTCACCAAGGCACAAGCGCTGAGATCCGTACTCATAGTAGGAGCACGACTAAAACCAGCAAGACAGAATGCAAATGTGCTACCAAGTCAAACAGCAGACACATTAACAGAAAAGGGAAATTGTGTTCCCAGAATTCCAGCCCATAATAGACGCCCAAAAAATCAGATTTATTCAAACAGATGCTCAGTAAATTCTAATCACAGTTAAATTTGGAGCTTTTCCCTTTTTATCATGCCTTTGCATTAACTGTTGCTCTATGCACGTGAAGTACCAGCAGTCCCTTATAACGAACAAATATGCACACTCTCCTAAAAATGCCAATGATTCAGCAACAGCACTCATTAACCAGGCCCAATCCCACAGAAGGGCCTTGTTATCAAGAAACTCTGAACAGCATTATTCAATTATTGCTAGCTGTAAAGCAGCCATGACTACAGAAGGTTGTGATATTTTACAAAGGGAAATCCATTAACTGAAGCACTATACCTCAAGGAAAAACTAAGTGTCTTGTCCACGCAGAGGAATATTTCTTCGGTTTCTCAAAAAGATGACCAAGGAAATTTGCTAGCAAGAGCAACATCAATTCTGTTTCTTCTGTAGATAGAAAATATAATACATGGCATCTTAGCAATGATAAGAACAGAGCAGATGATGGGAAACGAGGATCCAATGATGTTTTTCCCTTTTTAGCATCTTTCTAGACTTTGAGCTCAGCCTCTGTGGGACAGAAAGCTGGTGAACTGCTGGTATAGCAGGAAACAGAAAATGAAAGATGTACTTGCAGGGACCTTGACCAACAGGTTGCCAGCTTATGCCAGCTTTCCTCAAAAAGAGTCACTGATTTTTTTTTACATCTAGTTAGAATCTCCAATTTGAGCAACACTTGCAGAAAATTACTGAGAATCTAGGTCTCAAATTCTTCTCAAATTTAAAATGCTAAAACAAAAGCACTTACTGTGTGGAACAACTTAAAAACTACTGAGGATACCTCACTATACCTCAGCCTACTCAGTGCCCTCAATATGGTTGGAAATTTAATGAATTAATGTTGAGAGAGGTCTTAAAATCTTTAAAAGGAAGATAGAGCACTCAAGAAAAGCATGATTAGTGCACTTGAAACCAAAAACTAGCATAAAGAAACTACTCCATGACGATGAGCTGAACACCAGCAGGACAGTTAAAGGTAAGAAAGAGAGAAGAGATGAAATGAGTCTAACTGAAGTTTCTTTCACAGAAGAGACATTTTAAGCTCAGAATCCCAAGCTCTGGTGCAAAACAGTCATGTAGTCTCTCATTTAAAAGTAACAGAACTAATTCTAATCCTTGTGGCTACACCAAAAAGCCATCAGAGATATGATCTAGGTTCAATATAAGGGTTAAAAAATCAGGAGACAAAGAAAAAGAACCAAAAGTACATATAGACACTAGCCAATCAACCCAGAAATACCACTGGTGACTTTTAAACTTATCTCAGCATTTTGAGAGGGGCTCAGTTTGTGATCTGAGTCTTATTAGCAGATGAGTTTGGACCATAAATCTGAGATACAGGACTAAGCATCCCCTAAAACATAAGAATACTCCAGCTAGCTTTTTGGTATAAAGACTTATGAATTCAGAAAGTTAGTTACTGGCACACAATTACTTCAAGCTTACCCACAAGTGTGGGTTTGCTTCTGTGTCACAGGAGGAGAAATAAGACAGGTTCAGAGTTGCAGAAGGGAAGAAGGAGGCAAGATTCCCTATCTGTAACTAGCCATGTTCAGGGAGCGTGCAAATATTCAGGATAGCTCCTTTAACACCCATTAAATTGGCTGGCTGAGTCTGACTGCTTGAGGGCTTTTCAAACCCTTCTTGACTCGACTATTTTATTTTCACTTATAGACAACTCTCATGAAAGCACGTATTTAAGATAACTATGCATAATACTGTAGAACTTCATAGGCTTTCTCAGTGCAACAAATAAGACTTCATTTTGCCAAGTCACATTTTTTCCCTAGAGCATCATGCTGCAGTTTCTCTTCCTATTCAGTTAGGCTGCTTAAATAAATAAATCTCGGTCCCTCTAGTGCTGTATCATTCATATTTAAATTGTTAGTCTACACATAACTGTTTTGTGCCTTCTGCACTTAATCCCTCAGCCTCTTTTGCTTACATATCCGCTTGTGTTCAGGATTATTAAGAGCTGGATTGAATTTATAGCCAGAGCAAAGCCCTGTTTGTCATCCAAGTTTTGCTACTCAGTAGCACCTGCATACTGACTTACGAAGAAAGTCAATCTCAGTTTATGGCATACTAGAATGCTTTTCACCGTGCAACAGTGGAGCAAATCTCTTCCACTGGAACACGAATCACTTCTAATGCTGTCCACATTTTTACATTTATTGAGTTTTTCTCTTGACTAAGTCTGGCCCTTGGGTTTGCCTACATTAGGTGTCACAGTGTTCAGCTAGCTTGGCAGAACAGACTAACGAGCTTCAGTCCGGCTTCAGGCTGGGACCCCTGCCTCCTGAGCTCTGCCAGATAAAGCTTTGGCAATTTAAAACATCGCTGCCCCCACCCTACCGATGTGCTGGATGTTACTGCCTTGGTGGCAGGAGTGGCATGCATGGACGGGCGCTGATGCCTTGCCTGCCCTTGGCCACTGTACTGCGCATTAATCAAGCAGGGGATCAGCTCTCGGGCGCTGGCACAAGCTGCGCCTGCTGGAGAGGCAGCCTCCAGCTATGAGGAGGGGTAGGTAGCCAGGTGGTTAGTTTTAAACTACCATGGCTTAAATTCCCCAAGCTCAGGAGTCGGAGCCCTCTGATCACCTTAAACCTCACAGGGCTTTTAACCATGAGGGTACGGGAGCACCAGAAAGCACCGGGGAGGCTTCTGAAAGCAGAATGCAGTGCAGTTACCAGATTTAGCTGTATGCTTCCTACGACAGGCAAAATCTTGGCTAGAGCCTCACAGCACTCACACATGCTACTTGAGCAGTCTGATCAGAGCATCTCGGTTCTCTGGTTAACGTAGGCAGCTCTTGATCCTCAGCTCCACAATAGCTCACAGATCCACCTAAAAGCAGCGCTGTTTGTCTCACAGCACTTGGAGAAAAGTAGATGCCTGCTTTTGGGTATGTCGTTGTGCCTCTGTGACACGTCTGAGTGTTCAGAAGCACTTGTGGAGGGGAGGAAGAGACTCCCATACACTGATGCAAAAACCTCAGCATCTTTTACACCTTATTGTTGTTGTTACAGAGCTTATTATAACCAACCCAACCCATAGCAGATCACAGATAATGTCATTCAAACTTTCATACACGCTACAGTAATGTAATTCAAACCTTCTGCTTCAGAGCAGGAAAGAACAGAGGAGAATTCACAAAGCTCAAGGAGAATTCACCATTCAAAGAAGTGTTCAGCATTTCTAAGTTACAGATCCACTAGATGGCAACTGGACGTATATACACAGCCACACCAGACAGGTTAACATCATGGTGTTATCCTGTCTTTGTGATGTGTCGGGGCTAGACCCTGTTGGAAGCAACTTGTCCCTCTCTGCTCAAGCACTCCACTCTGTACTTCATATCTCATTTTTCTGCTTGAAGCTGTTACTGGAAATCTTTGGAAGTGTGATCTGAGCATGCAGCATTCAGCTGTGTAAAGGCAGCTGGTCAGGGATTCTCTAGTTTTTAAATACAATCACATATAAAATATTGATGTTTATTTGTCTGCTTTTTTTTAATTCTGTAAGAGGCAGGGTGGTCCTGTGATCAACTCAATGCGTTTATGCTCCAAAAATGTGGAACCAGTTACCATTTGTACCATAGCCTTCCTCATGAAATTGTGTTCAAAATGTTGCACGCAGTTTTTGCATCTTGCATTTTTGCAGCTGCCGTAATTATTTCCACCTTATTTTATCTTGTCTGGGAAATTCAGATTTCAAGTTCTTCAGAGCAGGCTTGTTTTTTTTCTGAGCTGCTTATATTTTGCTTAGCACAGGGAGACTTGCATATCCATACAGACCTATATGATTTGAATGATGAGTAACTACCAAACAAGAACAATTCGAGGAAATGTACTTTTTCTAACTCTTCAGGCCTTTTCTCTAACACCCATAAAGACCTTTTCCTGAGCAACATGAGCGTGAATGAAACAGAACAGTCTTAAGAAAAAGGCCTTACATTAGAACCCATTCATCACTCTCCCCCTGCTTCCCTACGCAACTTCCAAAAATGCAGGAATTTGGGATGAAAAAGTGCAAGAAACAGGGTAAGCAGTGAAAACTCCTGAAAGCGTAAAATGAATTGTCAGGCAACGGAGTCAAATTTTAGGATGGACAACTCACATATGCTAGAAAGTCTATGAAAGAAGCACCCCCTCACTTGGTCAGGAAGCAAAGCCCTCAGTCATTTGCTCAGTCATTAGCTGACTCACTTCTCCCCTGCGGCAGTATTGCACATTCAGACTTCAGCAATACTTCTGGGACAAACTAAATTGTCCTTTCCCAAAAAGTTCCTACCAGCTTATTTCAGACTCTCTTCATATACTGTAATTCTGTCTTTCACAGGAACTCCCTCCTTCCTACGGAAAATAAAACTCTACAGAATCCTCAAATTTTGGATACCTGTACCCACCTGCACAGGGAAAATAATTCCCTTACTAAAACACCTTGAGGCTATGAAACAAGTTTTTTAATGTCTTCAGGTGGAATGGGACAATGTGAAGGACATGCTGTTTCTTTGCTGCTTTTAGGCTAACTTCTTTTGAGTCAGACTCTATATGATTAGGTCCATGAAGCTGGGATCACTTCAGTGTAGAGACAACGGATATATCAGAATTCAGTTGCACAGCTGCAGACCTGGGACTTTGGAAGAGGCTATGAATGTGGCAATGAAACTGGACTGGGTAAGATATGCAACTCCAAGCTTGTGCTTTAATGTTCAGGGACTTAAGGACTCCTACGAGTGTAGTCTTTAGACATTCAAGGAGGTAAAAATAGAATAACAATTCCCTTTGGTCCTTCCATTTCTGTTTCAGTAGGGTCCCCCAAGTACTCCATTCTCTACACAAAATTGCTCTACCAGTTCATTAATTATGTGCATCCGAGAAAAACTTCCAAGCGAAAGGAGAGAAGAAGGAATAAATTCCACATTTAGGTCTGAAACTGGGTATTTCAATGCAAGAGCGAGTGCAGGTGCCATGCAGACACACTTTACACATCCCATTCTCTCTGCCTCTAGAAAATGTAACACATTTACATTATTAGTTAGCACAAGCTAACTAAAGCCTGGATTTGTGCTCACTCTTAGCTCTCACAGACATTAGAGCTGTAACTGATCACCAGGTTTGCTGGGAATTCTTCTTCTTTGGCTCACCCTTTTATCAGGTATTCATTTTTCTCTCTAGCAGCTGCTGTAGGAGCTTATGGTTATGAAAAGAAACCACTTCTCTCTGGAAGCGGGGCTGCTGATGGCTGTATGGAGCCATGCTTCTGTACTTCATGTGCAGTGAGATCGACACAGAAAGCAGAGCACTGGTGTGGCAGGTTCCCTCTTCTCTACACACAGTGGATCACAGATCTTTCTACTGGATCTACTGGGCAGAAACCAGCAGGGGTGTGTGGAAGAACTGGTCCACTTCCTGAACAGCTTTGGGAAGCCCCACGCTGACCACAACTCCAAAGACACACTCTGTGATCTCTGCACATCCTTCTGCCTCCTGCAGGCTTTGTTCCTGTGCTGTATGTAAGTCTATGCCGTTTCTTTACCCTTCAAGTTACTCTTCTGTTTCTCCATCTTCTTAAATACATGTCTCACCAGACTGAGTTATGGCATCGTGTCAGTTCTGTGGCACACGTCCTCCTCCACTCACGCTTCCCCAGTCATGCTTCCCCAGTCTATCACCCCACCTCTACTCAAAAGAACTTACGGTAGACCCAGCTTCGTAAGCAAACCCCTGGGCTTACCTGCCCTGATGCAGAGGTCTGCTCATGAGGAGGAGCTGTATCCAAACTATTCCAGCGTAGGCTCAAGTCCTCTCTTCAATTTCAGAGCTCTTGCTCATGAACCCCTCAAAGCAAAGATCTTGTCTTCCCTATGCAATTAAAGTCGTAGTGCCACATGGGGGAGCTTGTGCTGTGACCAAAGCTCTGTCACTTCCAGATCAAGGGACAAGGACAGCTCAGCAGCACGAACGACTTCAGCCACTGGAAACCCTGTTCTGGAAAGGCTGGTTGAAACTCATGACGTATGCGTACGTAGTGCACACGTACTATAATAAAGATGTTCCTTTTCAAAATGATCTTAGGTGACAGTCATTGATTTTGCCTTGAAAAAGCAGCCAAACCCATAACTCATAAACCATAACTCATAAACCTTAAAAACTTCCAGTTGCTCTTAGCCTGGTAGATCAAATAAAATGAAAACAACTATATTTTAAAGGCATAAGCAAAGCAAATGAGTAATGGGGATCAATTCCAGCCGTCCACTAAGATAACTTATATACACAACAACCAGCCTTGAGTTAACTGTACTCCTTGCTGAGCCATGTCTGGCTGCGAAGCCATCTTGATAGCTGAAGTAAAAGCATGTGAACAAGCAATCCAGAAGGCAGGGAATCTGTCTCATCATATTTGGCAAATAGATGGACCTGAAGTCTGCTTGGAAACCCTTAAAATCACGATGATGCCTTAGAGACAAAAACCGAGTTAAAGTTCACCTCCCAAGTCACTCAGAAAATAAGCAATCTGGTAGCCTGAGGATATGAAAAATGTCAGGGTTTTTTTTCTAAAACCAAAGAAATAGTTTGAAAGTGGTTTGTAAGTACGAAGAAGGTAACTGACCTTCTGGACTGGCCACCTGGAAGGGGAAGACAGATGGAGACAGTCCAGCCTTGAGCTGCACCCTTCAACCACCCCGTAGGGTAGCCCAAGACCTCTCACAAAGCATTATATTGTCTCGTATGCGAAATATCTCGCAGTTTGGGTAATTTATGTCAAAGAAAGCGAAGAACTGGCAGGATGCTGCTCGGACAGACTGGAGAGGCAGCCTCACCAGCAGCACATTTCGCGTTCCCTTTGCGCCCCGTTGGCGCTGGGGCGGGGAGAAGAAAGCGTGCGAGGGGAGACCGGGCCGCCCGGGAGCGCCGCGGGGGCCGCCCTCGGCCACCAGCTGCCGAGCGGGGCGGGCGCTGCCCGCCGCACCGGGCACGGCACGCCGGGGCGGGGCGGGGCGGGGCGGGGCGGGGCCTGCGCCGGTCCCCATAAGAATCGCGGGGCGGGGGCGGAGGCGGCAGCGGCGGGAGCAGTGTGAGGAGTGTCGCGGAGGGAGGATGCAGGCGATGCCCGGGGCGCAGGCGGCCAGGCCGTTCAAGCTGAGGAAGAGTTTCGGTAGGGGTCGGCGGGTGCGCGTGAGGGGCTGCGCGGCGGCGGCGGCGGGCTGCGCGCGCGCGTAACGCTTCTCCTCTCTCCCGCGCAGCCACCCGGCTGGAAGAAGTAGCGGGGATCCGGGCGAAGTTTCCTACAAAAATCCCGGTAAATCTCTGTTTTGTTATCGGAGGTTACTGCTGCTGTTTAAAAAAGAAACGCTGGGAGCCTCTCTCTAAAGTGTGGGAGGGGAGGGGGGGGAGAGACCTGGATGTTTTAGGTCTTGCTAAGTGTGACTCTAATTGAAACAGGTAATTGTTGAAAGATACCATAAAGAGAAATACCTTCCTCTCTTGGACAAAACCAAGTTTCTTGTTCCTGAGGAGCTGACCATGACACAGTTCATAACCATCATCAGGTAGGTAGCAAGCACCTGTGGGTCTGTGCTGCGGCTGGGGCTTGCTGCTGCTCTCTAAGCAGGCATTTTCTAGCGCTGTGCTGGAACAGCTTACTTTCTTTGGTGGGGAGGAGGATAAAGGTGTAAGCAATGGCTTCCCTCTCTTGCAAGTGTTTAAAGAAAATCAACAGATGTTTTCACAGGTGCATTTGGGGAAAAAAATGTGGTCTACACTTTTTGGATTCATAAAGTCTTCTCTCTTCCCCCTAACTGTAGTCAGTAAAGACTATATCAGACTCCTGTTCTGCTTTCATCCTGCTTGATGAACTTGGTACTGGGGCCCTATGGTTCTGTTCTGCTCATAGCTGTTACTGCCTTGCTCTTACTGTGCCTTGCTGAATTTGCTCAAGTTCAAAGCAACTCTTAGGTGTCAGTGGCATGAAATGTGCTTCTAAATTATTCTTTGTAAAAACACTACAGGGAAGAAGTCTCCCGAAGTATTTCATGTTCTCTGACAAAGTATGAAAGCTATGTGCTTTCCAGCATGCTTCTTAAAGTATGGAAAAGATCCTTCTAGATGATAACTTCTGTAAAAGATGCTTTTGGCTCTTGGACAACTTAGGTCCTGGTCCTTGTATGTAATGTCTCCAAAAAGGACTCTTCTTTTGAAGGTAGACTTTATAATAAGTGTAACAGACTATCCTGGCATCCTTTAGTACAGCTGTACTGCAGAAGCTTTTGGTTTCCACTCAGCACTTCTTCCTAGTAACTGGGAACTCGGAGCCCAGGCTCAGTAGCACTCATGGTCTAACAATGTAAGCCTTTCCTCAGAGCACAAGCCTTTCAGCTTCCAAACATACAGTTAACTTCCTGCTGATGAAGACGTTAAACCACATAATGACTTTACACAGCATTTCTTGTACGTAGTTCATGCAACTGCTCTGCTTAATGTATTTCATAGACTGAAGTTGAAACTTTCTTAAATTTGCTAATGCTTAATCCTCTATTTCTCCTCCCTTCTTCAATTAGAAGCAGGATGGCTCTAACTGCTACACAAGCTTTTTACCTGCTGGTGAACAACAAAAGCCTAGCCAGTATGTCCTTGACAATGGCAGAAGTGTACAGGGACTACAAAGATGAAGATGGCTTTGTGTATATGACATATGCTTCCCAGGAGATGTTTGGATGCCTTTTACCCACTGCTCAAGGGAAAACTATGGAATGCCTTCAAAAAACTTAAGGTTGGGTCCATGTACTGCAGCAAAGCAGTTTGCTATGAATCATGCCTGTGATGTGAACCTCGGAGACGCTCCTTCCAACATGAGCTCTTGAGCTCTGTAGTGGGGAGTTATGACCCAAAAGCTGGCAGGACCAGCTTAAGGCAGAAATGGCGGTACACTCTTCCTAGACAATAACTTGGATATATATTTTTATATTTGAAGACACTATGGGTTTTTTGGAACTGCACCTCCACTTTTTTGCAATATCACTCTTTATGTAACTGATTTTTAAGGTGTCCTTAAAACCTAAGTCTAAGAGTAAAATAAAGAAGCTTTTAAGTATTGAGTTGAATGTTAGTTTTAATCTGGGGAAAGACTGTAAAAGTCTGTCTAGGAGAAGGTCCTAGAATAATTCTGGGAATTTGAGCTCAGTGCCTCTTAAATGAAACATTGCTTGCACAGCCACTCTGAATTTTTGAATGGAATAACTAAGCTTAAGTTGGGTCATACAGGAGCATAAACCATACCTATAAATGCTTCATTAAGCTAGATATCTGAGCTGCAAGATTAAGCAGACTGTACTAGTGCTAGAGCAGGGTTCAAATGCAGTGTTAAGTTTAACACCTGGATAAACTACTCTCAGCTGTTACAGAAGACACTGAGTATCTGATATAGATAACTACTTATTTAAATAAGCAAAACTGATTGCTAGTCAGCATAACCTAAATGCATATAGCATGGCTCAAACTGTAGTTTAATCAAGTGTTCAAGAGTCTGTTCTTACTACTGAATTGTGCTAGTCTGGTCTCTGTAGATAGACTGTCATATCCATCCCCTACAGGCACCTGCTTGTCAGGTACCCTGAAGGACTTCAGTGAGCCTTCTTTCAAGGATGGATAGAGCTATGTCATGTACCTTGTGATTAAGAGGTATACCAGTGTCCCTAGAAAATGTCAAAACTATCATGTAGTGAGATGCTGATTCATCTTAACATACAGACTTGGTTCCTAAACATGTATTAAAGGAACACTTGACATGAGGCTTAGTCTGAAGTATAGCTCAGGCTATCTTTCCTGGTCTTCTCATATGTGAGGAATGTATTGGAAAGCTGTAAATGTTCTGATCATGCATGATCAACTTAAAATACTAGATCATTTAAAAATCTGTCAGTGTGCAATTAATTAATCAACCTCTGGCAGCCTCAGCTTAGGATGGTCAAATTGTTAGAATATGATGCAATTCTTCTGTTCAGGACCAGGCTAATTTGCAGAATGATTAATGTAGGAATTACTAGACTGCAAAGAAAGAAGTGTTGACAGTATTTAAATTATGCATAAGGAAGGAATGTGTGTGTAAGCTTTTTGCAGTGGTTCTCTTGCACTAGTAATCTCTTGAACTTAAAGCTCTGAGCAGACCTGTGTTCAAGCCTCTAAACCAGGGGGTTTAGAGGGGTATCTGCCTTAGTGAAGGTGGTGTTTGCCAACTCATGTTTCATGAGCTAAGGAACAAAGAAATCATTGACCTGACCGACTCAGTAGAAAGGCTAAGGCTATGTCAGTATAGGTTATGAAAACATGTGGGCTTTGGGATCCAAGAATCAGTTGTTTGGATAGATTTCACTTATGCTTGTAATGGAAACAGTTTCCATTGCACAAATTGAACTCAAATAGTCATTTGTTACCAGCCCTCAGGGAGGCAAAGACACCTGTTTGGCAGGAGCACCACACAGCAATGTTGAACAGCTGTGGGAACCTTGGGGTGGGGGGAGCAAGGGGAAGTCTTGCTATGTTCAAGCTCTCTTGCCAGTCTAAGAGCTGGGCTAATATTTTGCTTCATTGGCTCCTCTGTCTTGTGTGATACTTGGTACATAAAGAGAAAAGCACTACAGATTCTTGGCTGGAGCAATTTTATGTCTGACAGCCAACTTTCTTTGGTTTGTAATATAGTAGCTGAGGTGTAAGTGTTGATCCCTCCACCATTTATTGACACTAGACTATGGTGTCTAACAGGCTGAGTCACAGATCCAGCCAAAAAAGTTACACAAGGAGAAGGTCAGTTGCAGGTAAAGAGCATCATTATAAACCTGTTTAAACTGGCCTGCTGAACCTACAGAGAAGTCCAATGAACTGAGAAAGCTTCATCATTGGGCAATAGTAATAGACTTGCCCTTCTACCAGGTGTTAAAGCAGGTAGGGTTAGCCATCAAAGACAGTTTTCAAAAAGTCTTAAAATAATAAACTAGAGTTAGATGCCCAAATAAATCAGTTATCCTGCTCATGGAGTTGCTTTGGTGTGACTAGAAGCTTTGTATTTAACCTATTGTCTCTTGAAGTGCAACGAACAAGGATTAGAAAAGAAGCAAAGAGAAAAACTTTGCTCTGACTGACATAAGCAACTGAGATAACTGCAGCTACTTCCAATGTAGCTGCTGTTTGAAGAGCTAATATTTGCTTGAGCAAATATCTGTTGATTAGAGACAGGTACATATTTTTTGCAATGAAAGACACTATGCTGTAGTAAGTAAATTTTATAGTTCTTTCCAATGTACCCCCAATGTAAAAAGGAAAGGCAGAGATGCCACTTGTTTGTAAAAGTGTCTTCATTTCTGAATTATGATATGGACTTGTGTTCTTTAATATCAAAAATATCCACCAGAGAAAAGAAAACATTCTGAGTATACTTCTGTGTCTGCCATAGACTACCAACTAAATCATGGAAGGTGCTCTGGCTTCAAAGCACTTATGTACATATATGCTCTGCCGAAGTAACTTGTTAGATTGGGTCTACAGCACTCAGTCCCTTCTGAGACCAGGCACTGTGTCCCATCTTCAAATATAAAACCAATCAAACTGAGAGGACACTGAATGTAAGTGTGGGATGAGGGCTGAAATTGCCCTTGCTGTTGAGGTTTGGGTTTTTTTTTTTTGAGTATTGTACAAAATAGAGTACTGGGGGAGTTGTGACTTTAACATAGCCAAGTGGAAACATACAGGAAAAAAACATTAAGCTCTGGTTTTTTATAACTTCACCAAGGCACTAGAAAAGTTCTAATGTTAATACCCAGAGATACTGCTGGAATTATTGAAAGGGAAATACAGAAGCAGCTAAAATCTGAGGCTGCCACCTTGCTGCACAAAAATGATATTTTGATGAAACATGCCATTCATCTCTGTAATGTATGCCTGCACAGTGACTGCCCTGGGAACAGGATCGTTTTCTTGTTTTCAAGACCTGAGCAAACTTTACTCCTGAGGCACATGCTGTGGGCTGTGTGCACTCTGAATGCTCATAAGGGCAACTGGAGAAGAACACAGTAGCAATTAAAAAAAACTACCCATAAGCTCTTGGGTTTGGTCAAAAAAAAAAAAAAAGTCGTCTTACCAATGCATTTGAATTTCAAGTGGGTAGAAATCAATTTTTTTCTGTGCATGCTAAGACTAGAGATTCAGCTGTCTGTACTTTCCTTGCTACAGCTGATGTCCTACAGCCATCTACAAACACAGCTACAAACTGTGTACAATGCTTTATGGAGTGCAAATTGACGTTTGTTGCTGCAAAGCAAACATGATAACCTCAGCTTGGGCTTTAGCACATAAGCAACAGCAGGAGCTTTCCAAACTGTTTGGATTTAAAAATGACTTAACATTGTGTGTGGGTAGAATAAATAAATGAATGAATGGGGATACTAATCTTCTTGCTCAAGTACTGCAGGCAGCAAGTCTTGTGAACTTAGATGGGCTTTTTATTGTTTTCCCATGCTAAGTACTTCCAGATGGTGGTAGCTTCAGGGTAAAAATATTTTAAAAGATACACTGTTAAACACACTAAGTGACAGACTGTATCCTCCTCTTCAAATGATGTTTTTTGTTTTGTTTATGTAAGATACAGTAAATTAAGAAGGTCAAATGAAATAATAGGACAGAATATAACCTTTGGCATCAAATTGCACTGCTATATTCCCCTTCCAAGAAAGCCCCTATAGAAACTATGGGGAGAAAACCAAAAGACCTAACCAGGAGAGAAACTGCTTTTAGAATGCTGGTTTTTAACTTATGGACTATGAAGTGGAGGAGGAGGAGAGAGGGAAGGAGCGTTTCTGTGGAAAACTTCCAAGAGATCCCTGAAAGGTGATTGAGAAATGCAAATTCATGTGTCTTACAGTACAACCTATGTATAAAACTTCTAATGGCACACACACTTCCCTTAAGGATCACTGTTCCAGAAAGATTTCTAGACAACTCTCCTGAATTTTAAAATATCCCATTCTTTTCATACAGTTTTGAATCACCCTGTCAAATTTCAGAAAAAAGAAAAAAAAAGTTCTGCCTATAGATATGTGCTTGGTTTCTTTAGCTTTCCTAAGATGCTTTGTAATGGTAGCTTTTTTCCCTGATGTTTTTAGCTTGCTTCTTAAGAGCACAAGTTTCTTAGTTATCTGGTACTTGTTCCTATACAGTCCACAGCATGCAAAGGCAGTTAGGTCCTGTAATAAATAACAGTCTGACCCTAGTTTAGAGGAACATGAATATAATTTTAATGAAGGTGGCTAATGTCCTTAAGGCTCCCCTCCAGAAAGTCATAATCATATCACTCCCTGCCTTTTGTTTTCCACCTGATGCCTCTCTTGTGACCGTAATGTTCTTATGGCACACAACTGTAGCAGCAGAGTCCAGGTGGGTTTTGAAGAACGTATAGGAAGTATTGATGCCAGAGTTTGAAAAGCAGCACTGTCCTTTCCCCCGCAGTGGCAGGCCCTCAGGAGGGAGGGAAGGAGTGTGCCTGACCGGGTGCATGTGCAGTTTCCAGAGCAGGCAGGCAGGGACTGAGGAGGGGCTGCTGAGGCCACTCAACACTTACATCATGTCCGGCAGGGACTGTAAAGGGTCTTTATGAGGCTGCTTATGATTTGTTGCAGGGTGGGCTTGGCCGATGATGTTTATTTTTGCAAATATTCCAAGACCCTGGCTTCACTTTCTTTCTGTGTATAACAGCATGGTCTGGATCTTAATCAGACCTCCAGCCCAAGCCTGTTATATGTCAGAAAGGTGAGACGGCTATTGATTGCATGGTCCTTGAGATGATGCAAAAACAACCAGGTTCATCTGCTGTTGATCAAGACATCCCTGGTAGACTTAAAGCTTATTTCGCATTCTCAAGGACAGAGCCAAGACTTTACAGCCTGCCAGATGGATTTGGAGGGAAATCTTTAGGTCAGCTAACCAGTGGGTGAGGAGAGGGGAAGGAGTGGGCCAGGGGGTTAAGCATGCGTATCAGTGCTTCCACCCAAAGCAGCTGCAGCCACGTATTCTTCACAAGGCTGCCTGTGACTGCCTGGAAAGCCTGAGCCTCAGTGTGACCTCACTAAGGCAACTATTACACCCATTAGCTCACAAAGAGAAGTTATGAGAAAGAAAACACGCACACACATGCTCACAGATGGAGGGTGGATATAGCCTTTTCCGGAATAAAAAGCAAACTCTGTCAATGGAAAAAAACACAGGAGGGTGCTGAAAGGAAGACATGGTGAGTAAAGAAATTCTATTCTTGGTGCTGGCACTACTTCACAAGGTGACTTGGCCCTTACTCTGAGAACTTAAAAACTTAATGTCAAGTGATGGTTATGAGTATGGTCTCTGTCTGACCCTCCTCCCCTAAAATACTGGATCTGTGGTCAAAAATTAAAAGTCAGATAGTGATATGAGATGCATATTTGAATGCTGACTGGCTGAGGAAGAGTAACTCCTTTCCAGCAGCCTGATGCATTAGTCATCAACAAAATAAAAGAGCCATCAATAGGAAAAACAGCTGCTGTGCTACAGGTGAGGGCAGGATCACCAGCTTAGTGCAGACACATCTGTGCTGTCTAGACTGTCAGGGTAACCCAAGCATTGCAGGGGTTATGAAGATAATTTTGCTATTCAAAACTATATTGGCTCTGTTATAAACCTGTCAAAACTGTCAAGAGAGGCCTCAGGAGAAATACTGCATTTTCCTAGGAGGCAGCTGGATTTGGTTTAACCCTCAGCTCTTCCCAGCCGTCCTCATGCTCACTGACTTTTGTTCCCATTCTTTTTTTGGAAAGAGACCAGGCCTTCTGTGTTTGCAGAATCTGGGTACAGATTCCAAGATTGCTGAAAACTATAAATAATATGCCCTTAGTTGCCATGTAACAAACTTGTATGAGAATTCACAGCTGTTCTGTTATTGTAATTCAGCCTATGTTGGAGCCACAAAATTTGGCTATGCCTCAGTCTCTCTCAGGCTTCTAAGCCTCCGTCAGGTCTGGAGCAGCCATTTAAATGGGATGGCTGAGGCTGTTACTGCTATTTAGGCAGCTCCCCCCTTTCAGCAAATTTGGTTGAGACAGAAAAGGTGTCACATCCCTTCTTGAATCAGCTGAAGAACAGCTGTGTGTTTTAGCCTTGCTCATCAGTGTGAACTAGTTTTGCTACAGGCACAACAAGGTAGGTTAATGTAGCAGCTTAATTTTGTACCCCAGCTCAGCCAGCTGATTTTGCCACGGAAGAAGGAGGATGCCTCACATGAGCTCATCCAGTGGCAGGCTGGTAAGAGGTGACAATCTCCAGGAAGGGGTTGGTGCAGAGGGGGGTTGTTACAAGAAACTGAAGGGGGGAACTGCTACCTGTATAGGTAGATCTTGAAGATTATATGGGTGTGCAGGCTAGACCATGTCAGGACCTTAAAGGAAGGTTTCCTTTGGCTCTGACATCCAAGGCAGCTGGCCCATTAGGCAAGTGTTGAGTAAGATTACTGTCATGTGCTTCACAGAGGAGCATCCTTTATAACTCAATAGATAAAGAGCAGGGGAGACCCTGCTATGATTCCCTTTTCTCCCTGAAGAGGCTGAGCCACACACTCCACACTGTGCACCCCCAGTAGCTCCCATCTCCCTGGACCCAGCAAAGAAAAATTAACTTTCTGCTGCTAGAAGCTAGGGCCTTTATAGGTAAAGCCCAGCGTGACAGCAGAGGTGCGTGGCTAAGGGGCTTGAACCCAGCTCCCAAACTAGCCTCCCAGCCTCCCTTTCCTTTCCGAAAATAACTATGCAACTGCAAGATCTGTGAGAGGCTTCAGTTTTACTAGTGGAAAATGTAGGCAAAACCCTGTAAAGTAAATGAAGCAATTCCAGTAGAGGCTGGAGCATGCACTGAAATTACTGCCTGGGGCCATAAAGGCTGCAGAGCTAAAGCTACCATGTTACAATTCATGGGAGGAAGCACTTATCCACAGGAGGTGGAGAGAAGAAGGAAAGGTCAAGCACTGTAGCAGACATGAAAGGTTTTATGTTTAATTTTCTGGAAAGTTTTTCTTCAAAATATGGTTTTGCCAAGTATCTTGGTTCCCAATTCAAACTTCTGTATTTTTTTCCCATCAAATTAATTTTACTTATGCTGGTTTGTCAGGAGGGAAAATCCAAATCTCAACTTATTTTTATATGAGGGAAAAGATGAATTCAAGAAAATGCTTGTTGACTATACAGTTACACCTGTGTGACTGCCATAAAAATTTGCAATATGTATGGGAACAGGCACTCGGGTGACACTGAAAAGCCAAAACGGGTTATTCTATTCTAGACATGTCTCCTCATTTTAAAATGAGGTGAAGCTTTCTCCTAATTCTCAGCATAGGAAGTTTTGTGTTTTGTGGGTTTTTTGGATGTGTTTTGGTTATGTATAAATTGGGTCCACACACTTTTGGTCAGGCTATGTTTTATGACCTTTTACTAGTGAATGATTTGTTAACTGCAGTACTGCATAACAAGCTATAGTGGAGTACCTGTACGTCATGTTACAAAAAACAGAGCATGGAGGTGCAGCAGGGAGCAGTTTGCCAGCACGTGGAGGAAATAAATCTATAATAATTCGTAATATTTTGCCTGCGTAAGATCCAGAGCTGGCCAACAGTAATTTGCAGAGTGGACACCCTACGTGTATTTTCATCAAAGAGAACAAGAAATGAGAAACTGAAGAAGGTGAGTAGTTAGAAAAGATGTACTTTATCAAAATGTCTCTCCAAAAGGGATGTAAACAAGTCAGCAGAGTTCCTGCAGGCTGAGGCTGTGATGCCTTTTTCAGAGCTTTCTCTACCCATAAAGCATGTCTTGAAACAGTAGTGGCTTTAGGATTGTGGCTTAGTACTCACACAGAGCTGAAGAAATATGTTTGGGTTCTCATTTGGAGGAATAAGCCCGTCTTAAAGTTAGTCTTGACTTCCCGCATTTCCTGTCTAACTTGTCTATTGAGTGATTAGATGACTACCTCTTTTGGTGATTCAGGAAAAACTCTGGAAGGAGATTCTAGTGGTAAGCTCCCCTGCTTCTTCCACAACTGTTTCCAAAGCACTTCGTTTATGAAACACACAAAACCTACACGCACACTATGTACTGCTGAAACACATCCTCAGGTAAGGAGGGGAATAGCCGAAAGTGCACAGTTTCTAAAACAAAGGGAGAAAAAGGGAAGAAAGTTATACATGGCAATGGAGTGAGGCTCTTGTTATCGCAAGTGCCACGAGACTGTGCTTCAAGGTATCCTTGAACACTTATCACGAGGTGGGACAGAGGAGAATGAGGATGAATGGCTGAAACACAGTTACAGGAAAAATCCATCCCAACGTGTGTGTGCAGCAGAAACCACACATCCTGACTGCTTGATAATTATTTTCTTGATGCAGCAGTCCACTGTTTGGTAGCTAAATCAAATACTTCTTTAATAAGTGATTACCTCTTAGATCTCCTTGTACTTATACGGAGATACAGAAACTGTGTCCTGCTCCATCTTTTCTACGTAACTACAGCCAAAGCTTAAATTGCAGTATTAGGGAAGGTCTGTATTGTTTCTTTGAAAGCACTCTGGCAAACGCAAATTAGGAAAAGGCACAGTACCAAGCAATTAGCCGATTTTGTAGATTCACAAAAAAGAGTTTTGAGAATTACTTTGCCCATCAGCAGATCTGTCTATGAATCTCAGCAGAATTTTACTGAAGTAAGAAAATACTAAATCAAGGTTGCCTTCAGTATGTTTGTAAACAGGGGAGCAAGAGTACAACATAACTTGTCTATGCATGGACTGTGAAGCTCAGTAGGTTATTGTTGGTAAACTCTGGAGGATGTTACAGTCAAATTAAAGTTGAGAAAGACAGTCATGCTGCAAACTGAATCTTTTAGGCTGTATGTGTATATCTTCTCATTTTGATGTAGGGCTTACCCTTCCAGAAATCTGTTAACAAACCTTTGGGTTTTGTGAGATTAATACTATAAAGAGTACAGATAGCAGGGACAGCACCTATGTTTAGGACATTTGAAAATTAAATTCATTGAACAGGCCAGGATTCTTCTTTACACTTGTATTTTCTGACCCTTTGACTAGGCCCATGTGTAGTGTTTGTTGTATTTATGTAGTTATCAAAGTTAATGCCACGCTGAAGTCTGCAACACAACCTTAATCAATAACTGTTTGAGACTTTTTAAGAAATGCTAGATTATGCAAACAATAAAAATAGGTGCTTCAAAGTTATTCTTGGTCTAGTTCTGGGACACTAGAGGAAATAAATCAGATGATTAACAAAAAAACATCTACAGCAGGCCAGAATTCAAGGCTCAGACAGATCTCAGTGCTCAAAATATGTGTCTTTCCAATTAATGAATCTGGCCCAGTTTCTGTTTTACTAATTTTGAACAGAGAATAGTTGAACAGTGATTCCAAAACTGGATAAGTGAGGTCAGAACAAATCCTGGTGCTTTGTGGGGTTTGAAGGAAACATGCTAAATTTAATCAGCCTAGCATCTTATATCATAGTCGCTACCTCACCTGAGTACTTATGTCTACCAGTCAAAGAATTAGTGATATAAAAAATATGCTCATAATCACGCTTAATGATAGTTTTTTTAATACAGATTTTCTTATTTCTGTCATATTCTCAGGAGTGTTCTGCACCAGTTTTGGCTCCAGAATAAATTGCTGAAGATCTGTTTATTTAATTTGGTTATTAAGTGTGAGCTAAGCACTTTATAAAGACCTATTTTTACAAAATATTAGAAAGAGATGTTTTCTTCGTAACTAACTCCTTGATTACTTTGTACCAGAAGTCATGATTGCATTGCAAGAGAACATAAAGGAAATCTATACATGCTGGAGATCTTTCTCCTGACTAAAATTTTAATCATCTGCTTGACGTCATGGAACTTTACAAAGGTTTAATCAATGTCAGCTCCTGCCTTTTTCTTCTTAATGCTGTTTGCTTCACATCTGGGTTTAATCTCTGGTTAAACAAATCAGAATTTATGGAGTTTACCACACAAATTGAGAAGTTTCTTCTCTTATCTCCTTGTCCGCATACGAAGTATTTGCTAATAGAGTTGGTGCTCATCTAACACCCTTATTCCCTATGCCTTCTAAACAAATAAAGACATAAATCCAAAGGCAAAAAAATTCCATGTAATAGCTAGTCCTGTGTATCTTGTGGGTTTTGCAATAGGAAACATAAAAAATGTTGGCAAAGATTTTACAGGAAGAGTGAAGAGGGCTCTCATCACTGCCTGGGCACTATTCAAGAAGGATAAACGCAGAATACTACATTTGGACAGGAATAATTGGCTGCACAAATACAGGATGGAAAACAAGTGGCTGGTGGCATTTCTTCTTAAAAGAGTCCATGTGATACACTGAATCACAAGCTAAGCATGAGTCAACACTATCATGCTGTTGTGAAAAAAGCAAACACCACACTGGGATTTCTAAACAGGAGTAGAGCCTGCAAGATGTGTGAAGTAAGCCTTCTGTTGTACTCAACAATGGTAGGGCTTTAGCTGAAATATTGTGTGTAGTTTAGGCACTGCACTCCAAGAAGAATATGAACTATCTGAGAATTCAGAGAGTAATGATGATGAACAAAGATTCAGACTGTGTCCTATGACAAAAGATGCAAGAACTGAGGTGGTTTAGCCTCAAGAAGAAAAGGCTGGAAAAGGGACATGATATTCCTCACAAACAAAAGGACCTTTGAAAAGGAGGGGGAAGAATCTTTTTCTCTTGTGTACATTGGCTATTACGAGAGGTAATGGGCTTAAATTGCAGCAAGAAAAAGCTAGGAAAGCTTCCTAATGAGAAAGGTGGTGAAATGCTGTGATGACTTGCCTGGAAAGTTGTGGAGTGTCCATCTCTGGAAGATGAGTCTACATTAATCCTGCCATGAGGCAAGGGGAAGATTTCTGGAGGCCCTTTCCCAATCCTTGTTTCCTTCAATTCTATGTTTTCTATTAAAACATCTTTGTTCCTTAGACATGAAAACATTTTTCTTGGTAGTGAAAGTTCTTAGATTCTACTGCAGAACTGCACACACTTGTGTAATTACAATGAAGGGGATGCAGAACTGTGGAGGGCGTATGAGATCTTCTTATATTGTTTTTTTCTCTGAAGAAGAAGAAAAGCTCAACAGATCACTGTAGCACAAAGGAAGATTTGTTCCAGGAAAGCTTCTTGAATACTGACAGGCATCAATCAAGCCCCACCACACTGAGACTTCAAAGTTGGGGGCAGAGGGGCTTAGCTGCTCTAGCCCCACTGCTTTTCCCTTGCTGCCTCTGTGTTATGCTTTCTATTTCACTGGCAATACCATGCGCAGCTATACCATATTTTTCATTTGCAACAGTGCCCCAATCAAGGTTGTGACTCAAATGCTTCTGCATGTGTGTATGAGTGAAGCAAAACTTCAGAAGGGTGCCTGAGAAAAGGTTTGTGACACCATGAACTCAACTCCTACTGTCATGTCCAGCCCCTTTATGCCAAACTGACAAAACATCTTTAAAACAGAATGTTAACGCCCATGTGCCCCAGATATTACTTAGGTATTAGAAAGGGGCTTTCTGGACCCTGCCCACCTCCCCATACTGTGCTTCATCTGAAATATGGAACCTCTTTATCTGGATTCTAAAAATATTTAGAAAGAAACACAACACCATAACTACAATCAGAGTAACAATGGCTGAGATGTACCAGACTGTTAATATTTTACAGGGCCACAGACAGGCAGTAAATTCATGAACAGTGCAAATTATCTAAATGGTTTTCAGCAGTTCCATCAAAAAATCAACCTCCTCCACTGTTGCCCCAGACCTCCACAACTCTCTGTCTGGTCTCTGGTTTGGTATCTGCCTAGTACCTAGACTACATTATATATCATAACATTTTTTCCCCACTTTTCTATTTCTATTTCTAAGAGGAATTTCATCCTCTGTTACCTGTCATAAAGTAGAGACACTGTGGGTCAAGTTTTATTGCCATGTGTGTTTGCCTGTGTGTGCATCTCTCTGAATGCCTAAAATCTCTTTACAATCACTAGGCTGAAAATACACAGGTTAACCAAAACCAGTTTTTCTTTACGTGTCTTTACTTACCACACACAGAAGATGTACAGGCTACCTTACATTCAAGCAGTTACTTTCATAGGTCTGCTTTCAAAAAGTTTACACTGATGCAAGTGTATGGGTGTGGTTTCAAAACAGCATGAGGTGATTTAAATCCGTGCTGCTGCTGAAAGTGTTAATGCTTGAAACTAACCTGACAAACTCCAGGTCCATGATCCAGCTGTCCCCATGAGGTCAGCAGAGTCCCTATAACTGGGGAAACGTCTTTGATCACTTGGCCACTCATGCAAGTGAATCCTATGATTAAGGCAAGTTTTATATCCTTTTTAAAGAAGTAAAGTTGAAGAACGAAGTTATGCTCTGACTTTGAAGAGTCAAATGGCAATTACAATTGCTGGACTGTGAAAGAGTCATTGTTGATATCACTTAAGACACTTGAAAACTCAGAAAGGACTAACTGAAAGCTAATATTGTGACAGTATTTTGAAAGAGTAAATGAATTAGCAAAGGTATTAGCAAAGCATACCTTCCAGCCTGACATCAGTAATGGTAGGGCATATCAAGGACTTGATTAACTGAGAGTTTAAAAGGAGTTGAATATTGATGCTAACGTGGTTACTGAAAATATATCTTGTCCATTGGAATATTCAATAAGATTACAGTTTAGGATTAAACAGGTATTGGTATTAACATGTTAAAACTTCCACTTAATCTGTCAGATATCTGCCTCGGTATTATACAGCATTTTGACTACAGGAGCTAGAAAAATGCACTAGCTTATAAGCAGATCTCAAAAAACTCTTGAAAATTGGGAAATCATTCTAATTCAGTACTTCTAATTCAGTTCTGTATAGCCATGTTCCTAGGCCTGTGCTATTTTTAGCACAGCATTTTAACCAATAATCTAGAAGAAAAACAAATCAATCTTTCCCACCATAAATTTATCACTGATAAAGCCTGCAGATGTCTCAAAGAACAGTAATAAAAAGTGAAGGGCAGGTCACTGCTACTGGGTGATGTGAAGGTGAGCACATACAGTGGTAACAGAACAGCCACATATAAAGTCCAACTAGAGCTATAATTACAGGAGATGATACTGGGCCTTGTCTTGTAGAAGAACACGAGAATAATCATATTATGGTAGCCACCATGTATTCAACTACAACTGTAATTCCTCACATGTTCACCTTAACATCTGTTTTGTTCCTACTTACTGATTTCTCTTTATAATACTCTTGCTACTTTCAAACACATATCCCTCCCTGATGGCACTGGATTCCCTAAAGTGGAGTGAGGGACACAAAAACTTGGAGTAGCTAGAGTGGAACAAACACAAGTCTCACCTGCTCTGAACGTCCAGCCTAAGCGCCAGCAATGAATCCACAGAATACACCCCAGCCCCTGTTCTGAGTCCTGAAGCTGATCTGCTATCACACACCTCAGCACCTCCCTGCCAGCTTTTCTTTTTTCTGAATCTTTCGGATAACTCCCAGCTGTCTCTGCCTGCCTACACATGGAAAATTTGCCCTACTTACAAAGCAAAGTATTTTAATGGAGCCGTGGTAGAAAAGACAAGTCAGTTTTAACCTAAAAGTAGTATATGCTTTGTAGCCCTGTATTTTTTAACTAGTCTGTAAACTCAAAGATTCTTGGAGATTAAAGTTTGCTTTGGTTTGCCCTCTGTGAGACATCAAATCTCACTATACTGTATTAGCGACAGCTGCTATTCCTGGCCTTATTCCACTCTCAAAATGTTTTCTGTCTTGAACCATATGTTTCACATATAGTTATTTAAAGAGTTTCACTAGCTAAGCCTGTTGAGATGAATCATTCCTCCTGCAAAGGTGTCGTGGGATATGCAGCAGAGTAATAAGAACATTAACTTGGTTACATAGCATAAATAAAATCATACGTGTCAGTTATGCGTTGCTGTGATAGAAGAAGTGACTCAGATGAAAAGAAATCCTAACTGATGTGGAATGAGCTTTCCCAGTCTAGATTACCTAAGAGGCAGGGAAGACATATCTTTAAACTATAATAGAATTCGGCTGGGTTTGTGCATATTAATTACAGGGGCAGTGTCAAACACATCTTTGGACTTAACTGCTGATGTCTACATGATTTTGACTTATTGTTGTTTCTGTGCCTGCTCCAATGCCAATTTTGCTGGCATAGAGGGGAATAATCATAAAAACTTTATCTCAGTCCCTCATTCAAGATGGCTGTCTGGTTTTCCTTAAGATATCTTATTGAGTTTAAATGTTATCTACAAAGGATTTTAGAATGTCTCAGGTACAGTTTGCAGTAAGGAAGCTTTTATGCACACTTGGCCTTTGGCAGTATGAACTTAAATAGGTTTCTATTTTCTTCACATCTACTGTTTATTCTTGCTCTCACCACATCCTATTTACTATGAAACAAGTAAACTTTATGCCAGAGCAGAACTCCAGCCTCTCTTCCCAGGTAAGCATCCAAATCAGCTGACAAGAGCATCATGCTCCTTCTCACACCCAGGTCTCTCCCAGGCAATCTGGAATGCCTTCATTCATGGGCTTATTGCACCTTCAGCGACAACGGAAGGAATTCCCTAGATCAGCTCCAGGACGGTCTCTGGGCTGGTGGCAAAAGCACTTTCAACAAAGGTGGCAGATGTGTATCCTGATTTTTTTTGTGGGCTCTGATTGCTGATGTACCATATATGATAGGTATCCATCTCCACCTTTAACTGTGGAATGTTGAAAGAGAGATCATGAGTGATCTTCTTGCAGAATTTGGGATTTATGATAGCTCCTCCCATTTCCTGATAAGCTGGTCTCTCTTCAGCTCTAGGTGCTGTTTTCTCTGAATCCCTGAGAGCATGGTTATGTGGTCACTTCAGTTCAGTATAAATCTACAATGCTCCATAAAGGGGCAATCCTACCCACCTTTGCATCCTTGGACATTCCTACTTCCTTGTAAGAGCACTGACTTTTTTTTGTTTCCTTGAGATTCGTTTTCAGACAGATAATGTTCTTTGGCCTGATTCAAAGGCTTGCTATGTGCACACTAGAAGTAGGACATGGAAAGCATCAGGGAAAAGGCAGTGGGTTACTGGAGAGGAGGAGAAAAAACAAGACCAATCTTTTCTGGCAGCAGTGCAGACATCTGCTTGATTAAAGTAACCACATAACAATGACCTAGGATACCTTCTTATGCAGTGTAGTGAGTTTAGAACAAAGGCTAACCTAGCATTCTGGATTAATGAGGCCAGACATTTACATCTGGTCAAGCTGAGGCAAAAGGTCCTTTTCTAGATCTCTCCTTCATATGTCATGAGTGCTAGATAAAAGTGCTAGAATGCATTGGTTTGAGCATTTACCTGCCTTGTTATCCAAGAGATGTTACCTTTCCTAAACATTTTTGAAAGGTCCAGCTTTAATGCTACTTGTTCAAAGCAAAATTTCTTGTGAATTTCAAACATGGAACAATTAAAAATAATAAGGTTTTGTTTGAAAAAATGTAGTCAATAAGGGAAAAAAAAAAGAAAATAAGATATATTTCTGACTGAAAACAAATCTGACAGATTTAACCGTTTTCCAGCAAAATGAGTCCACTTTCAGTGGGCCGCATGCAAACAAAAAAGACCCCCCCAATAATCTATCATTCTTACAATGCTTTTCAGGGATTATTTTGCCTCACACTAGCTGCAACAGACACTTTGTGAGCCAGAATCTCTGGTCCAGTCAAGCCAGGTTCTAGGCAAGCCTGATGGGTAGAGCTAAGGTAGGTTTGAACAACATTTGAAGTCCCCAGGTGCTGCAACTGCTCAGGATACAGGCCAATACCTGGATTAAAGAACAGCTGGCCGTTCTAGCTGATGCCTGGTTTCCCACAGTCCTGAAGTCCAAACATTTAATCTGTCCTGGGGGGGGGGGGGGGGGGGGGGAAGCGTGTTTTTTCAGAAGAGACCTATGATAAGTAATGGATTCTCCTGCAGCACAACTGGAATAGACCTCTCAATGCACAATGCCATATCTATTTTTGGAAAAGCACAAATGGAGCCAATTGAGTGATCTCACTGGCTAGTAATTTCTTTGAAATAGTTTATCACATACATGAAAATACACTGCACTACATCACTTCAGAAGTCATCTTTGTTTTCTTTTTAATTAAATTATAGTATTTTTCTTGATGTTTAAACTTCAGTATGCGTGACTTCAGTGGCATTATAGAAACCATTGGAAATCAACTCTTTTAGTACCTACATACCCATGTAGTAGTCCAGGAATGCAGCACTGGAGAAGTTAATTACATATATGCTATATTTAGAGGTTGACCCACAGGTATTTAAAAATTATAGAAGGCTCCTAAGGCTATTTCAACCTCTTCATGTCCAACACACATACAGACATATACACATTCACATCTGAAATCCATATCACATATGGGAGACCGAAGTTTTCCAAACTTAAATAAGTGGCATTTAAATAAGAAACCCACAAAACCAAATCAAGTATTAATGCTGATTGCTAGAGCGTGCCAGCATTTCACAACAGATATAAATGTGGGAGATCTAACATTTTTGCGCTCATTCTCCTGCAGGCGCAGCTGAGGAATGTTCAGACGATCTCAACCACAGCCATATTAGGATAGCATTAGGTACGCATCTCAAGTGCAGAAGCAGTTTTGTAAAAGTAAGTTATACTCCAGACAATGGAGGCTTAGACATATAACTCACTGACTGATGCATTCTTGTGCATCGTCCATTCACTTAGTATTGTACAGAATAAACACGCATCTTTGGTCTCCTGCTGAAATGCAACTGTTTTCCAAGAATATTGTTTTATCACCCAAAGTTATTTGCAAGCAGAACTTTCAGGGCCAGGAGACAGGGGTAATGAGATGAATGTTTGTTCCTGGAATTAGGGCTGGGGTGAGTTCTAATTTGTTGGACAGCCCTCCTGCTTCCTTTTACACATCTCTATTATTCGATCCACTTCTTTTTAGCTTTTCTGGTGCAGAACCTAAAATACATCAAGAGGGGCAATGGTGTTCCTAGACCTCCTAAAAGGTGAGTAATGGTAAGTTTATATTCATCCTTATGAATTGAAGTTTTGGGGCTTATATGTTTATACCACTCCTTTCTGACCATCTGTGACCCATTGCAGAGGGTCCCATCAACAGTCCTATAGCCAGGTTTCATTGCTGATATAATTTTCAAGGCGCTTTCAGGAATTCTGCCTCCTTTTTACAGTGCAGGATTGGGATTCAAGGTACCTAAGTGTTATTTTTGACTCTGTCACTGATTAACAAGAGAACAGTGGCCAGTCTTCCCAGCCCCTAATCTTACAGTTTCTGGTTTTTTTAAAAATGAGGACAGTACTGCTGACCTCTGTGCTTTGAGGCCTGTTACTGAAAACTATAAAAGCTAGAACTGACTGCAACTCAGAAGTTACTCTTGCTACAATTGTATGTGCCACAGTTACTGTATTCTGTCAAGCAGGTAAATACTCCAGAAAACTTGCATCCTTAAGGAGATAAGAAGGTATGGCACAATATAACACATTAGGTAAAATACAATGGTGATGGGGTAAAACTTCATCTACCTGCCATGTCTGATGATTTCTAGTAGCACTCTGAGGAGGGAAGCCCAGCTTGTTCATCTTTTCTGACTAAGAGTATTTGTGAATCACTGATAAATGGTCTCTTCCTAGATATCTGGTCTCTAGAAGCACAAAGTAAATGTGAGTAATACAAATACTATGAACTCCTCTCCACAAGGAAGTGTAAAGTTCTAAGTTTCAGTTCAGAAGGATATAAGTCTAAAATGTCCTTTAATCTTTATGCACTTTTAACGTGCATATCTACACGAAATCTCCTGGATTGCTTATAGCTTGTTTATAGCTACAGTACGTACTTTTCAGTGAATTTATTATTTAGATCTCTAGAAAGGAGTAGGAATGGAGCAGGAAGATAGGGCTGAAAACTCAGCTTCAAAACATTCAAAATTACTTAAAGAAGATATTGATATAAAAAGGAAAAATCAGTTTCCTCATTAAGCATAGGAGTCGTCAGAACAACTGGTTTGAAAGTCTCTAAAGCCACATTTCAATTCTAGAAATATTAATGGACTAGGAATAGAAAGAGGCCCAGATCTCACACAGAATTAACAACTATGTGAGCAAGACTCATGCTTCTGTTCAGTAGCCCACACAAAGAAAAAATTCAATGAAAAATTGGGATTGACCCATTACCACCCTTTGAGATTTTCTTGTTGGTCTGAAAAATGAAATGAAAACCCAAATGAAAATAGACTGCTGCTACTTATAATGTCGACACTATGTTCAGCTTCAACACCGTTGCATTCAGCAACTAGCATCCTGTGATCCCAAGTGGGCATGACATACTGCAGACATTTGTTTAATACAAAATCTTCGAGATGCTAGAAAGTTTATTGTTAAGTTTTCAGAATGGGCCTAGGAGTTACAATTTGTATACAGAGTTTACTTGTGCTTCACATCTTTGCCAGATATTGGCATTTAATTTTTGAACAAAAAATGAAATTTAGCCAGAAAACTTTACTAAGCCCTTCATGAATCTGTTCAAGGAAAGCTAGTTTTAGCAATGATATTGAATCTCCCCTGCTGCAGTTTTTTCATTACTTCTTTTCCCATCTATAGTTTATATTTTCTTCTTTGCAGAAACATTGTTCATGGTTATGGGCTGACATCCCATCTTTCCTTAGTCTTCTCTTCTCTAGACTAAACAATGCCAATTCCTTCCACCCTCCCTCATGCTCCCTCTAGACTGTTGCTCATTCTTTTTACTCCTTTCTGGATTGTCTCCAGTGCGTCTACATTTTTCTTGAAGTATGGTGCCCAAAATAGTAATCCTTGACAGTCTCCAGTGTCAAGGAGAGTGGAAGAATTACTTTACACTTCTTGCATAGAACATTTCTGCTCCAGAATCACTTTAATTTTGCTTAAATTTGGTAATACTTGGTAAGTGTAGGGACCTTCTTTATTTATTAAACTGAAAATGTATGTTTGGAGAGAATCTTTCCTTGTGAAAGCTGGGTTCAGGTATAGTTTTGCGATCAGAGTCTTAAGGCCAGAAAGTTGTAAACATTTGTTTTACTTTATTACAGGGCATGCCAGTAAACCAGGAGTTAGCTCTGACTTACTGTACAAAATGCTCCCTATTTACAGATCCTCTAGCAGGCACACACGGTTTTCAGAGATGGATGGCAACTGTCCTATTTTGTGTTTTATTAAAATAGCAACAAATATTACCTAGCTTTCTAGACAAGGGTAGCGAGTTGAACTTGAGAAGAGCTTTGCTACAAGGAATATCAGAGCACTGATACCTTCCGAGATACGGACACCGTTACAAAGTATAAAGCCTTGTTACCTTTATCTACCTTTAAGCTGAAACACTGCTTCATTACAGTCAATTGCATTATTGTTAACTTGGATTTCACCATTAGCTCTAAGATTTTTGTCCTGGTTTCGGCTGGGACAGAGTTAACTTTCTTTTTAGTAGCTGGTACAGTGCTGTGTTTTGGATTTAGTGTGAGAATGATGTTGATAACACGCTGATGTTTTAGTTGTTGCTAAGTAGCGCTTATCTTCAGCCAAGGACTTTTCAGTTTCCCATGCTCTGCCAGCAAGCAGGTGTGCAAGAAGCTGGGAGGGAGCAGAGCCGGGGCAGCTGACCTGAACTAGCCAAAGGGATATTCCATACCATGGAACATCATGCCCAGTATATAAACAGGGGGGAGTTGGCCGGGCGGCGTGGATCGTGGCTCGGGAACTAACTGGGCATCGGTCAGCGGGTTGTGAGCAACTGCATTGTGCATCACTGGTGTTTTTTTTTTTGTTTGTTTTTTTCCCTTCCTCCCCCTCCTTTTTTGTTATATTCCTTTTCATTACTATTATTATATTTCATTATTACTATTGTTAGTATTATATTTTACCTTAGTTATTAAACTGTTCTTATCTCAACCCACGAGTTTTACTTTTTTTTTTCCCCTCTTTCCTCCTCCTCACCCCACTGGGAGGGGGAAGGGGGAAGCGGCTGCGTGGTGCTTAGTTGCTGACTGGGGTTAAACCACGACAATTTTATAGCTGGCAATTTGTTGTTTACTATTTATAATTGGTCTACCAAAATAGTCTTAGTTAATGCTCTATAGAGACTAATGTAGGGTAAATATTTATTCTAATAATTGATACCCCCCCCCCACACACACACACACTATTACTTCACTGTGTTGCCTTACAAAGAGGATGTTATTTACTACCAAAACTTGAGGATTATTTCCTGGTGTGAGAGAAGGTAGGAAGGATGTAGAACAGCAATAAAAATGTCCTAATCATAGATAACTTACTCCTTATTCTTCCACAGACTTCTTGCATGGCATGAGCAAGTGACTTAACTATCATGTGTCTCCTTGTCTTTCATGAGCTCTTTCAGAAAAACATTCTTATATTAATTCCAAAGCAAATATTTTTTTTTGTTTATTGTTGGACAAATTTCTGTCTGACAATAGAGGAAGACCAAGAGACTTTGTCAGTTATCTTCATGTTAAAGTGGATTATACCCATTTTGATCTCGAGACATTATTAGCTTCAGGGGTGCAATAATATTATGCTCCTATGTTCTGGTCAGTATTTTTAAGCCAAATTTCAATTGGTTTTAAAGAAGGAAAAAAAAAAAGCACACCCACTGGCAATGCTTAGCTGAATCAATAAAAACCACAGATAAATACCACCATATTTGTACCAGTGCAACTTTTGCATACTCTGTTTCTTTTGTTAAACAATGGTTTAAAACACATAAAAGCTTTGGGTAACAGATAAGTTCTAGTGGTCAAAGTTTTAAGACAAGAATAGATATATTTTTTTAATGATTTGGCTGCCATTCTGGTATTTCCTCAGCAAAAATAACATGGAAGGCTTCCTTTCTTTCCCCTAGCCCCCATTTTAATTTATTTATATACTAAAACATCAAAAATTCTTTTCCTTCTTATCTGCTTTTTAAGCCAGCAGTGACAAGTGGAGAGAAGGAATTTTGTGAATTTTCTGGAAAAGTTACAATCGTCTGCAGTAGCAATTTCCCTGAAATGAATAATTGTTTGGTATGTCTTCAATACAGTCCACTGAAGATTTCTGTAATTTCCTAGGGTATAGATTATTATTCTAATCTTATTTACCCAACCTTGAAGTTATTAGTTCACTGACGTCATTGTTTGTCTTCAGCGCAAAAAACCATTGCCTATTGAACTCTACAGCTATTAATTTCTGTTTTCATTCACTCCTTTCAAGTTGTAGACTTGCTTAGTAGTGCTGGTATAAAAGTGGAATAATAATTTCAGATATACTTATTCTAGCTTTCCTCTGCTATAGCAAAGAACAAGATTTGACCTGCAGCCTCACTTTTATTTTCCCATGCAAAGGCATACAGCTATAAGAAGCACTGAGACTAGATGCCTGAGAAAGTTCCATTTTACTCGAGACTCACTGACTTCTGTGAATTGACATAGGTGTTTAAGAACACCAGCCCAACATGCTGAATTTGTTTCATGTTTGCCCAGTAGCAAGTGTAATAGATCTTTGACCTCTGGATAATATTTGAGCAACAGCAATAAATATTGTTAACTATTCTGTGTTAAATGTGACATGCAACATTTCAAGAACAGAAGAGTTAACAATAAAAGTTTTCATTCACATCTATTTCCTTATTTGTATTTTAAATACCTCAGACTTGCACAGTTGCATACCATAGAGCTAGAGGCAATCACTGGAAGTCACTTAGAATATGTCGGAGATACAGGACTATAGCAGCTAACAATTTCTGGAGGATGCTCACTGAGAAAGCTTGCGGATTCTCAAACATCTTTTTCTATTGCCTAATGCAAATTCTTCTTGTTGCAGCTTAAAACCATTGCTTTTTATTTTATGCCAATGGACATAAGTAATAGTTTATTCCCTACTTTGTTGCTATCCTTTATGCACCCGAGTAGCATGATGAATATGGGGCATTAGTCCTCAACAGACATGGCTGGCCACACAGGGTTGCCATTAAGCCAGCCTCCTCTGTCCTCACAAATCCATTTGCAGGCATGGAGTTCTAATGTGTACTTAGGTTAATTTTTTTTTTTTTCATTTAACTATTTTCTGTTATATAACACACACTTGAAATTATATGTGCAATAGTGTGCATTCAGTAATGTAGCATCAGCAAATTCAGACCAAAACTGTGAATGAACCAGAGTACACCACAGCTTAGCTCTAGTCACTCCTTGATTTGCATTCTGTACATATCAGCCAAACATGATTGCACCCTCTCCCCAAACCTGAGCACAAGTTTTTAAACACTAGTTTGTCTATGTCACAAATTAACTATCTTTAGACATTACAGATTTGTGTAATTCAAATTCCATACGGTTTAAATCTTTTCCTTGAAGATAGCTGGTTGTGGTAGAGCACATTAGTAGGATTCACACAGTAGAAGCCCCTGTCTAGTCATGCAGCACTGACAGGGACAATTACAATGATTCCTAACTTAGAGTTTGTTAATCTGGGGTCGCATTCATTTCCCCTGCAATTCCAGCAGCAGCACCTGCCTGCAAACTTACTCGGTCTCTTGGCCACCCACCTTCGCCATGGAAGAAAGGTCACACATGCTCTGTTTCATTCAAATTCTTTTCTCATCCTGATGTTGCTCTACACTAAATTTATAGGAATGGAAAAGGCAGAGACTGCAGTTCATTTATCCTAGAACACAGAAAATAAAGAGACTACTTCAGCATTAGAATGGGTAAGTTCAATTAGCAATCAACATCCAACACAATGCGTTCTGAAATGCAATTAATTTGCTCAAAATACAGTCAATTGTATTTTGAACCTGAAACAGCTTAGACCTAGTGCCAAAAAGTACTGTCTCTCACAAATAGAAACCTTGGTTGTTCCATTTATAGCTTTGTATCATTTAACTCCTGCTGCTTTTGACAAGGGGTGCTCCTTGGCTGTAACAGCAGATTTCCAGAAGAAAATTGCGGGGGGGGGAGGAGGGTAAGACAATCAAATTGTACTTCCCCTCTCAACACACCCTGGTGGCAGGCAGCTCTGATAGTCCCTGAAAGGTAGAAGATATGATTCTAAATCTTTTTTTTTCTAACCATACCCTGGTTTTATCTGTTACTATACTGAAATTAATATAAATGTTACTTAGTTGCAATGTACACTAGTGGATATAAGTGTACTTAACTGCAATCCAAGAATCCATGAACCTGGAACGTTCCCTTACTGGCACATTTCTGAAAAAGACTGAAAATGTCCTCTGCTTTTTACATTCCAGTTTAATATAAGCCTCTCTTTCTATATTAAAAACGGAAGCTGCAACCATCCCACCAAGACCAAGTTCTGCTCTCAGATCTGCAAGAAGTCTGTCAGAAAGCAGTAACAGAGAAGACAACGGAGTTCAGCTTCCTGTCAGCACACATCTTCCAGTGGTAAGTTATGGGTGATATCATTTCAGGACTTTGGCACTGGCAAAATGTGCATGCCAGACACAGGAAACCAAGAAAAATAAGACAAACCACGGAAGCCTCCAAAATTGTATCATTTTTATAGTTTAGTGAGAAGATGGATGTTCTCACTGTGACTGACCTCCAAGAACTAGATTTTTAAGCCAATATAAATATTAGCTTATTCTTTTAAGTCTCTGAACATACATATAATATTAGACACAGGACAATCCAGCTTAGTTTTGATCAGCTTTTTAGACCATTAACCATCTCTACTTTGCTCAGCAACTCCAGATCAGGAGAAGAGGGGTTTTTTAAATTTTTTTTTTTTAATACTGATTACGTTGTAAAAAAAAAAAAACAAACCAAAAAATGTTCAATGGTTTCTTATACTTAGCAAGCATAATCTCAGAAGTCACTGTTCTCTATATTTACGCTAGAAATGATTTATAAATCAATACTTACATTATTTAGTTCTAGCTAAAATGTTTTTAAAAATGTCCATTGTAATCCAGGTGAACATTAAAGTCATTGTATTTGCTAATAAAAACAGTTTTAATATACTAAAGTTAGTATTAACTAATTTTAAATGGTCTTGATTGGAGAAAAAAGTTGAGAGGCCAACTAACTAAAATTGTATTTAGTTTAGCCAAATTAGCTAATTGTTAAAAAAAAGTGATGCTAATGATATAAACATGGCTGCCAATTGACCTCAAAACATTCATGTTCACATGCATTCACTGAATGCCTTGAATGAACAATTATCTGCTGAAAGCACATTTGCCAACTATTCTACTTAAAACTATTTCTATTTGAGTCACATGAATGGTTTCTGCAACAGGCATTTTTCCCAGTTTTGTCACAAATTCTAAACAAGCGAATAATGAACAGGACAGCTATGGTCTGGATTTTCAGTAACATTACCTTCTGTACTAAAACTTAACATTATTTTTAGCCAGTATTACTAGCTCCTATATAGCAACAACTGTTTCAGCAGTTCCAGGTGTGACAACAATGCCAATTAACTAAATTAAGAAGTCAGTACTGCATTCTTGATTCCCAGAATCTTCCCAAATCAAGGCACTACAACTCTACACACAGCAAGTGTATTTACTCAGGTTGAGAAGAGTTCCCTCTTTGTCTGATAAGTATAAATATAAATATGATATAACTATCTTTTTTTTCCCTTGACTACAAAGAATCACAATCACTAATTAAATGATTATTACACAATAAATGTATATGCAATCTCCAATTGAATGAATTGTAGGGAATCAATACTAGAAGATGCTGAACCTCCTTAAGATGCCAGTTCTTGGCTTTCTGAGTAGCAAGTATTCCAAATTCCTTATGTTTGAGCACTTGCATGCAGAAGTGAACAGGAGAATTGGTGGTCCAAGTACAATAGAGCAGAATCTCCACTGTCTACCACTTGGCTTTGTGCCAACATAATACTAGTTATGTAGGAAATACTGCCATTAGTCTAAACAAGAATTTAAGCAAGTCCTTAACTATTGTAAAAGTACAATGGTATCAGAAGACTCCGTATATCAGCCATCTTTCTTTTAAAGAAAAGAATAATCAGTTTACTACAAGTGGGCTCTCAACTCATGAGTGATGAGAATGAAAAAAAATAGTGAGAAGTGAATCATCCTTGTCCTGAGATTTGTGGTGAACCATAACAGGACCTCCTGAAATGTGGGCCTCTCCATTAAGTGACCACAACAAGTTGCCTTGTGTGTTCCACTGTATCCTATATGAATTTAGATGTATTAATTCTCTTAGTAAACTTTAACATAACTCACAGCAGCATATAATTATGCCACTAAATGTATAATTTTTAATTTTTCTTTGCATTAGTCTTGAACTCATACTGTCCCAGTTGCATGATTGTATTTTAGTAAATTTCATAGGTATTTATCCTAAACCTTGCAGCTTTTCTTTGAGCTAGATAAATCAAAAGAATCATGTGGACAAGGACAATCTCAATTCCATTTTTTGCATCCCTTTAACTCAATTGCTTGTAGTATAAAAAGGATAACTTACCTACCAGACTAACACTTCATTACAGTTCACAACTGGGTCACTTTTGGATAACAAATTTAGGCTCCATATTATAAAGGGTTACAAACAAGTAACTAAGTAATCAGGCTAGGATTTGGAATATGCCTCAAATCCTTTGTCTCTAGACACAAACACTCTTCAAACCTCTGCAGACTTATCCTGAGAGACTAGGACTGGAACATTTCTTATTCTCATTACACAACCTGCAAAGCAAGGTGTGGGAAATTAAGAAGTTTGCTCAAGGTGACTTAGGTGATGGCAGCAAAGCAGAAATTCCAATGGACTTCTACAGACACCTGAGCGACTTAAGTATGCTGGTATACAAAACTGTACCAATTTATCCAGCTTGAAGAGAAGCAGTAAACATCTGGAGTAAACATTTGAAAAATGCCCTAGCCAATGCTATTCTTGATAACTTGGTTAACTAACTATGAAATACTGTTAAGATGTAGTTTATTTTCTGTTTACTACTTGCAATTCTCTAACTTCAGAGTATAAGAAAAAAAGCTTTTGCATACCTCCTTCTCCAAAACCAAGATTAAACAAGATGGCTTTTCAAATAGAGGGAGCAGGAAGGGTAATTGTACCTTAAAAAAAAAAAAAAAACAACTACCATAATGCTGTAACAGTTAACTGCAAGCACTGCAGGAATTAAAAATATGTCATCTGGATTTTTAAGTTTCTAGGAAGCAGTCTGATTAGCCTTAAGTTTAAAAGCTCTGTTAAACAAAATAACACATTACATGCATTTTCAAGTGCAATCCAACTCTGTTTTCCTCTCCCTTGACAGCATTTTAAAATTATTGTTTGGAGAGTGCTAATTAGTAAGAATGTGGTAACAAAATATTTTTTTTTTTACTGTTTGAAAGTTTAGTTTAAAAATGAGAAAGTAGGAGACTTTTCTCTGCTGTTGACAGCCAAAAACTTTAGTAGTCTGTGTAAAATTAATTGATTCATTAATCTCATTCATAACCAGCTCTGAATTGCCATAAATATGTTTACAGTGGGAGCAAGGGGCAAGCTGCACAGGTTTGGGGTTTTTTTGTTACTACCAAGATACGTAGTTTATTTTAAAGACGCAAATACCAACCAAAACAAACAAACACCCTCCCCGCCCCCCCCCCCCCCCCCAATATTGTAAGATCTAAGCCATGTTTCTTTCCCTTGCTACTACAGAGGTACTGACACCTTCTGGCAGTGAGTGAGGTAGCCAGACAAGAGCTTCTGATCCACTTCCAGCTGTAAAGAACTGCCAAAAATAAAATTCATTTGCCTTCAAAGTGGTAAACTCTACTATATTTCCAGAAGATCTCACACTCAGAGTTTAATATTGAGTCCTGCTGAGTACTAATAGAAATAATTAATGAGGAAAGATAATAATTTCAGAGAAATCAATAATATAATGAAATCCAATTAGTATGAGCTTAGAAGAAATACACTCAGTCACTCCTTTGATTTCTTTTTCTAAAATGAGGTAACTAACAGATAAATATTGTTGAACTGAACTCCTTTAATACAGCAGACAAAAATAAAACAAGCCAATGGATGAAAGACAAGCCAGACTTAAAAAACTAAAAAGCAAATCCATCATTTGAGTGCTTGTGCTATTACAAGTGTTGCAATGATTTCTCCTTCACTGCAAGTACTTAAACTGGATGTTTCCTAAAAAACAAACTCTGGTGCTCCCTGAGATACTGGACTTGAAACAAGCTAAACAAAATCCTAAATTCCTGTTTGACACAGGCTGTAAAGTAGTTCATATTAACTCCTATTGTTTTTAAAGTAATGCAAAGAATAAAACTTCTAATCTTCCCAAACTCAGTCTTCTCTGTCTTATTGGTACACTCTCTATGTACTTCAAACATTTACTTGCTCCAGGTCATATGTACATTTGTAACACTAAACACAGTTACTTAGAAGCCATTAAAGAATCCTTCCCAAAACAGGACCTCACACAGGTATATACCATGTTCCAAATCCAGAATTTTACATCTGTTAAAAGTAAGATTTTGCCTGGAGCACAGGAGTCTGGGGAAAATGAAAGCTATTGGAACAGAAACTAATCCTTCACACAAGGCAAGTCTCCCTGACAAGCATTTTTATCCTACTGACCTAATGTTTCCTACTGTCTCCTATATGAAGGAAGAAAATGTGTAGTCCCACTTTCCACAGAGAAGAACTGGAGATCAACAGTACTCTCAGATGGTGCATTTTGGGATGCATAAGTTGAACTCAGCAATGAAAACAAGGAAGAAAGTCCTACTCCAAATGGGGCAGTAACTCATGTCATTCACCACAGAACATTATTCTTCAGTCTAAAGTGAAGGTGAAAATTTAGTTTTAAGAAGTGATCACAGATGATCAAAAAATCTAACAGAAGTAATTTAGATGCTGCATATACATAAAGCATCAGATTTTAAACAGATGGAATGGTATATTTTATTGTATTACATAAGCTATACACGGCACAGTAGAGGTGTCCCAATCTGCTTCTTACAGAAGTCATTAATCGTACCTCAAATTAATTTAACTTATGTTCTTGTAAAATCTGACAAAATTCACTCCATGCCTAGAATATGCATTCTGCAGACACAAAGAGGATGTAAACAGTTCTAAACACATGCCTTAAGCATGGAACTCCTCAGTCTCTACCAGAATATTCTTGAATTGAAAAAACTGTTATATAGGATTTGTAATATTAAGAAAAATACCTACTTAATACCTCTCCTGCAATAGTACCAGAGGAATCCCCCCTATACTTAATACTTCACTGTGCAAACACATCAGGAGAGGCAACCCTTTCTCAAGTCTATCATTCAAAGCAAATATTACCACATCAGCCAAAAAGAATCATCTTAAACCTCTGAATACTTCTGAAGTTACTTTTCTACCTGAGCTTGAAGGAGACAAGTTTTAAATGTCTATAGAGACATGCACAGATATACATGCACATTTCTCCAGCATAGTTACCTCCTGCTCCAAGTATTCTCTACCTCTTCTGATTTTCAACACCCCCTCCCCTCAATCCTGTTCCCTAGAATGGTTGTTTTGTTATTAACTGTCCCTGCTGTTTTTCCTTTTTTATACTAAATTCTGTTATACCATTTTTCCTCACCTCTTCCCTGTCACCTTTAAGTTTTCATCATCCAGTACAATTTTTTTCTTGTGTGCAGAATTCATTCTATTTCTGGCACAGTGCAGACACATAGTCTCTGTAGAGTCATAGTCTCTCTGTCTTGTATTCCCTGCCCACTCTATTCTATGTATTCAAAAGGCTCTATGCCATATGGGCTATCCTGTGGATATGGAAGCTGGTGTGACTTAACCAAATACCACCAAAAAAGTAGATAAAGGCCTCATCAGTGCCTCATCATCTAGAGCCCTTTCTAATATTCTTGATATGATTTGGTTTTGCCATCCATAATTCTTAAGATATGTCATCAGTATTTTACAACAGAGCGGCTTGAAGCCTGTATTTGTGATGGCTGTTCTTTAAGGGTACTTAAATCTATGTACTCCATCAAGAAATAGTAATTCAACAGTAGCTCATCCTATAACTATAACCGTATAGCACTTTTGAGCTAACTAATTCAGGAATTGTTTTTAGTCTTGCCTTTCCCTCCCCACACTTTCTCTCTCCTGTCCTCTTGCTATCAGCTTAAAGCTCTTCCTAACTCTGCTCTTGAAACTACATTGCTTGGTTTCTGCATTACCTACCCAGCTGGCATAAATATTCAGACACCCTGTCATTTTACTGCCAAACTCAAAGGTATGTAATAACACGAGCAAGTCATAGGAGCAACAGATATATTCATTTCTTGACTGTTACAACCAAATCCTGGGTTGCTGCAGCCAGATTCAGGCCTGTTATCAGTATAAAATGACCTCTAGTGTTCAGAAAGGGATTCCCCCTTTTTCTTCCCTCCTATGTTGATAATTTTAATTTGGTACCGTATCATTCCTAGACCAAGACGTTGTTGAAATAATCAGCCAGTAGTTATTCTTTGATGCAAGTAGTAAGAGCAAAGAATTGTCTCTTAGCTTCACCACCTCAGAACTGTAACCTTGTTACCAACAAAATTAACAGACACTAATTGATACATGAAATCTGAATACCGTGAGCTTCTAGTACTTCATAAAGTAACAGTATGTCAATAATATACGAAAAATGTCACAGTATTGCAAATTCTATTAAAATACTATTATTTAAATGTAATGACTGTTTTTACAATCTGTTTGCAAAGCCCTATGGTCTTTCAATATTCTTCAGTCCTATAAAAAAATGACTCTAACTACTGTATTGATCTGTGTGAGAGGGAACACGTGGTTAATACCAACTGTTGTAATTAGAACAAAAGGATTTAAGCAGAAAGACTCAGTTGAATTTGGACAAGTCACTTACCTACAGTTTCAAAACCATTACTTGATTTGGATGATCACAGACTCACGTTAATTCTCTGTGATACTGAATGTTTGCAGTTCATATAACCATTCTGCTGAAGGAATGGCTAGTCAGCACTTTGAAAAGTGAAGCTCAATTAGACTACCATTAGTAAATTTAGTTTTTCTGGGCCAGATTCACCCTTTTAGTAGGATATAGCAATGCCATCCACTTTGTAAGAATACTTTGAAGTCCTGCTTCATTAGAGAATTAGAGTTACAGAATTAGAAAATATTAGTTACAGAAACTAAAAAAAAAAAAAGAATATTATATTAAAAAGCAAACAACACAAAGACATATGCCTCCAAGTTGCCATCTGCTTTCATTTCTTCCTACTCATTTCTTGTTTTCCAACCACCCTCATATCCTCCAATTTTCAAATGCCTGCTTTTTAAAACAACCAAACTCTCCCCTTCTTCTCTCCAAGTTTTTTTTTTCTTTCTTATTTTTTCTTTTCATTGGGGCATGTTTTATTTTATCTCCCCTGCCCCCTACCCCATCATAACCTGTAACAATTTCTCCTATTTTGATACTGAATAATTTTTACTATGGAATATTATCCTACCCAGAGTAAATTTTAACTCAGGAACAAAGTCTTGCACAAATTCATTTGCATATATGTTATCATATCTTTCATAAAACAAACACCAACCCAAGAACTCCACACTTAACTATAAAACTTGCATGCTATTATATGCTTACATGTAATGTAATAGAGGCTTCTACTCTATTAGCTGCTTTCTGAAAAGGATCCCCTATAATGTGAAGTCAGAACCCAAGACCTCCAAAGCACAAACCAGAAACTATACTGCATTATTTTTAATAAATCTACTGTAAGACCATACAATGTAATACAATCAAGAAGCACTTTTACATTAATAATTCCCCTAATACTTACCATTGAAATAGCACTCCAGCAAGTTATTACATGCCCTATGCCTTTTAAGGCATCGTCAATTATATTTTTACCCTCCTGTCCATGCCGGACTATACAGGCAGAAAACCAGGGCACCCATTTGTGACAAAATAGTGTCAATATGGATGTATGTATAACATTTGCTTTATTTCCTCTGATTAACTCTTCAAAGAAGCTAGAGTAAAACAAGTGATGGTATTTTCAATACATGAACTACAAGAACAGGTAAGGCAGTATTTGCAGGCAACAGAATTAGAGGCAGTACTGCTTTCACACATGTAGCTTGCATGTAAGATGTCCTATACTCCCTTAAAATTACCTGTCCTTCAAAATACAAACACGAGTAGTTTGTCTCTTCTGATGATCCACTAAAGCAGGAACAAGTGGCCCTTTGACTGAAGAGGCACGCCACAGGCAAGGATGGACTGTACAAAGTAACCTTGGAACTCCCACACTGATAAATAAGCAATGGAGGAAAACAAGTTATTTTTATGTTTTCCCTTAAAAAATTCATTCTGTCATTATTAATATATTTGTAGCAACACACAAAAAATCATTTAGGCAATAGTTCTACGACTGGAAACACAGAAACAGTTATCCCTGGCCTTGATTTGTCACATCATACCAGAGATAAAAATTCTCATTGAAGATCAATGTTAAAAACCCTGCTTTTCAGGAGTGGGGATTTTCTAGTGGTGCACATATGAGAGGAAGCCTGCCCTAGAGCATCATTGCTTCAATTCCTTATATCCCATACCTTCAACACAACTGTGGAAATAAGAGGACTGCTCCCACAAATGTACACATAACCGACTCTTGTAAGCACCTTCTTTGTAATTTAATGCAGCCGGTCATCTTAGTTTCATAGATGCAAATTCTCTTAAAGAGAAAAAAGTACATTGCAATTAAGAAAACACACACCTACCTCTCATAGGTCAATTTCAAACTTTAAATTTTTGCAAAAATCTCAAAGATGGAGGGGAAGTATTCATCTCAGAAATGGAAAGGACACATTTCACAGGTTAAGATATCCTTTTGTACCTTCATCTGCTGCAGAAAGAGATACTATCCTTTGCTAAAAAAAGGAAAAAAATTTAGACATATCTTTACATTGACTCATATCCTGATTTTAAAGGTAGAAATCTGAAATCCCATCATATTATTTCATGATAATTCAGTCATCCAAAGCAAGTACCCTAGTCTCCTGGATTCTTGCCCTTTAGTTGATTGGCTGAAGACTGAAACTTGGTTTGTTGTGAGGACAATACTCTTTTGTGACCCTTAGCTCTGAGGGCTCATATTTTGTGTGTCTGTTGTTGCATAAGACTACAAATGTGGAAAGAGCAGCTAAAACAGAGGAACACACTATATTTCTTCAGAGATCATTCTATTAATGTGAGAATTTGGGGACCAAATATTTGTGATATTCCTTTCTGCAGTCCCCAAGTTATTCCCACCAATAACATGACTGTATCAAACAGAAAGCTAACTGTTGAGAGAGCAGATCTTACCTTATAGGGAAAAGAAATAGTTATCAGAGTGCTGGAAGTATAGTGAAGGCTGTTATGAACACTGAACAGCAGTTTTATTCCTGTCTTGGAGCCAGATTAGCTCAAGAGGAAAGAAGGAAGAGGCAAAAAAAATGATCAACTATTAAAAATTAAGACACAAACTTGTTCTGCTGCTGTTGTGCAAAGGCAAAGCCATAGCTGTTGTAGAAACTTCTATTGCATATATGACCTACATAAAATGCCCAGGGGCAGCTGAAAAAGGTTTGGACAAAAGTTTAGCATGGGACTTTGAATAAGAGAACACAGGCATCTGAAGGATTTTATTCCAGTTAGTATAGAACTGTACCTTTAAATTCACGCTTTTATAAAAAAGATGACAAATCACTGCTCAGACTAACATATATAGTTGGTTTTCAAAGTATCTTTTCTATATTGATGAAATATCCAGAAGGTAAATTTTGACAATGATTAAAAATGCGTCCTGTTGTGCACAGCATACAGTTCATTGGAATATAGCTCTCTGAACATGACTACGTTCCAAATGACTAAAGATTTCTTCTTCTGTTTCTGGAGTGAGCTGTATATTATCTTTGATTGGAGACAACGGATCTGGCTTTTTACAAGAAGGAAGTTTTTCGTACTCTCTGCACAAAAAAACAAAGACAAAACAAAACCCAAGAATGTTATGATATTATATGTTTTTAACCACAGGCCTGTAAGAACATATGGGTTAAAACAAAGCAAGACCCTTCACCTAACTACCCACTCCTCTATGAATAAGCGCAAAATAAAAATTTGTAATGGAAAGTTTTAATTTCAATTTCACTACAACTGAACAGCTTCACTGAAAGTGATTTCAATTGTTCCAGTTATCCTGCGACAGAACGATAGCTATTAGCTTTATATCTGAAAGACTGTATGTACACCATTCTACTCCAGGTTGTACATACTTCCTTAACATTTAAGTCTTCTGAATAACTGTAGTGTCATATATATCGCGTGAGTCTTGACATTAGGACAGAACAGATCAGTGTTCCACATGATTTATTTGCCATCAGACAATATAATCCTTAAGACATAAGGCTAACTTAGAAACATTTTAAAATCTGAAAAAACAATAAACAGAATACTCAGAGCTAAGTAAGTCCTGGCAGTGAGAAAAACCTTTTTGTGAAATAAATTAAGAAAAGAATCCTTTAAAAGCTAATAAACAAGTACTTCATTTACACAGAAGTAAGTAACATATACAAAAATATATATCCCCAGTATATACGCAGAAGTTACAGACCAACCAAAACTGGATGGATAAAATGTGGATGTTGGGAGCCAAGTCTTGCAACCATCAGCAGAGAAAAGGAACGGAGTGCCATCTAGGCTCACTCTGTTCTATCTGCCTGTATTCTGATAAATCAAAATATATGAATTTTCTCCCTGTGAACAACCATGGTCAGACATGCCCAATTAGAGGTCAAGCAATACATACGCAAACACTTTCACTTCCTCTTTGAAACGGTCATTCTTAACCCCCATCAAGAGGATAATAAAGAGTATGATTTCTAAAAATTTTAATACTGCAAGTAGTATTTTTTAAACAGAAATCATTTGTATGTTTATTATAGCCTACTGTAAGGCCCAAACTTATTAAAATATATTCATCTGACTTAACATATGCTCACCAGTCTCACATTTACTACTCAGTGCAAAGAGAATACTTTTGTCCTACTCACATTTGGTTTCAGGTTAATGAGAATAATAATTTTATTTAAATAAGACTTATTTATTCAAAGTTGAGATTGCTACTTGGAGCTGGGAAAGCTTTGCCATCAGGAGTTTTTACCTGAGGCCATGGAAATAGTGTAAATTAGAATACCTACACTTATTTTTGGTTTGTTTTTTTTTTTTTTTTAAATAATTATTGTCCTTCAAGTTTAAACCTTGAAGATACTTGCAGAAACTTCAAGTTAGCCAGGTCATCTGCACAAGGGAAAACAGTAGCATTTTATGATGTGCAAAAACGTCTCTTGTAACCAGAGACTTCAGCTAACACAAATATTCCATCAATTCACCATCACCTTGAAAGCAGAACAGTTCTGACAATCAGCCATCTCAAAATGTGAGAGGCACATAAACTTAAATAGAAACAACCTTGTATTCAATTAAGTTTGGCAACTTCTGTGCAGCTTTTGCATTTAGACTAAGAAATGCCTTTTGGTATTTGATGTCAAACAACGGTAATAATTTTCATATAAATTATGTTAAACTAAATGCACTACTTCAATAAATGAATTTTAGCTGAGAGTTTTTTCCGGTTAGAAAGAAAAAAGTAATTAGAAGAGCATATTTACCACAAATCATACTTCATGGTTATATCAAGCTTAGGAAACTAAAAATTGTATGTAGAAAATATCTATCTTAAGCTATTATCTTTATTGAATTGTGCAGAAGAGACATGTAAAGTCTACTTTGAAAATTGTTTCTTTAAAAAAAGTATACAGGGTGCTAAGCAAAGGCTTAAAGCAACTCACCTTTTAAATTGGAAGTTTTTCCGGAGTTCACTAATGGTGGCTTGCAGTCCCAGCTTATTTTCAGCATCACAGTGATTTCTCTTCTGCACAGGTGACAGTTTCCTGCTTAATCCGCTTACTTTAGCTGGTATCAATGGCTTGAGCTTTGTTACAATACGCGACCCTATACAACTGGATTTATGTAAACCAGGAACCTGTGAGATTACAGCACAAATGGTTAAAATGACAACTTGTAAGCAACAGATATTATGCTGCAAAGCTTATAATCAAAAATAAAGTGCTTTACATTGTGTCGAGATAACGCAATCTGAATTGCCACAACAAGGTAATTTAGATAGCGTCTATAATCTAAAGAGTGGCATCTCAAACACATTAGACAAAACGCAGCTGTAAGAAGGCAAACCAGTTTCCATAGGTCTTTGTATTCTAAGAGGTTGCAAATACACATTACATTTCAATACAATTTTTAGAGTTGATGATTGAATATTTATTTTCTCATCTGTTTACATGAGAGCACAACAAAGACTCTTCAATGTCAGCTTTCAGAATTTTAAGAGAAGCTACTCTCTGGTATCACTCTCTGTGATACCTATGACTCCATTTTTCATGAAATCTAAGCAGAGCACAGATATCAGTATGATTACCCCAAGGATAATTAGACCTCTAGTTGGACCTTCTTATCCAGTTTCTGTACCTGGAACTCAAAACAGCTGTGTTTGGCCAGAATATCTCTCTCAAATGCAACCAGTCTTAAGTCTGAACACATCAATTAAAAGAAAAATACATGGCTTCATTATATAATTTATTCTAGCTATTCACCATCCCTATTATTTAAAAAAAAAAAAAAAAAAAAAAGTGCCTCATTTTCAATTCACTTATCAGTTTCCAAGCACTGAATCTGTTTTTCCATTTTTACAAGTACATGAAACTCATTTTGACATTGCCTAATTCCTATAATTATGTCAGTGTCATTTTTACATTTCACAATCTCTTATATTCCTGTTATTCTTCTGGGGTCAATATCAGGCTAACTGGCTGATAGCTACTCAGACTGCTGCTATCACGCTTTCTAATACTGATATAACATTGTTGATCATTTTTGCCTTCTCGAACTTCATGCACAAAAAGTAATGAATTTATTTTAACAACAGGAGGAACACACTAACGCCCAGTCTGCAGGATTTTTTTTCTGAGTAGCTTACCACACTTCATAAATTAAAAGTTATACCTATTGCTACCTATTTAATCACTCTCTTCCCATTTGTACTATATGTGCATAATCACAGCACAATAATTAAATAAACGTAATGTACTTTTAGACAAAGTTAAAACTTTCTCTGCCAAATAACTTCACAACTGGCAAAAGGCCACAAATGGCTTATTCATGTTTTCCATAATTTTCTTGTGTCTTACATACTCTTATTGATTTTCCCAATTTTTTGGGAAGTAGCCATTTGGAAGCACTAGAACATTTTACTGTTTGAGCCATTCTGTCACTTCGTTGTAGAATATGAACTACTCACAATTACCAGCTTCTAAGTGATCACTTGCTTCTAGCCTGCTATTTTAGCTTTTGCCTGTCATTATGAGGACCAAAACATAATTATCAAAATACAATACCTGCAGAAGAGATGGTGACTGTCTACAGTTGTAAGAAGTTCTTATTTTACAGTTGGCTACATAAGATTAGTTTAGGACACCTAGGTTATAAATAATGCTCATATTTCCCATTTGGATAATGTTAAGAATAAAGCATTTTGCTCTAAATGAATCATCTTTTCTGTTTTGCCGCATCATCTTTAGAAGATGGTATAGCTCTGCCTACTTCACATGCTTCACTTAACTAATACAAATACCTCTTCCTCATCCAAGTATTTGCTACTGATCACCTAACACTTTTTTTCCTTAAAATAAAAGATGTTGGCAGCCTTTTCTTCAAAGAGAACTCATACCTCAGTTCTTTCCAAAATGACATTGCATTTTGTCATCCCCCCACCACACTTGTTATATAGTTTTTTATTGAAATGACATTGTTTCTACCTGAATAGACTAAACAGATCTTGGAATCCCAAATAAAATTTGGAAAAAAAAAAAGTTTAAAATGTAGGCTAAAAATTGAACAAGAATACTAGGAAGCATAAAAATAAAATCCTAAAACTCCCTGCTTTATAGTATTTTGCTGTTTATCTGTCACCTCAGCCATTTTGCAACACATGTGAAGTCACCCATAATCCCACATTTCTTCGTGGTACTGAATTACATCAGAGTTATAACTTAATTTAACTAACCCAAAAGTAGGCAAAGCTGCATGTCAAACACCCACTAAGAAACTTAAAACCAGAGTAGATTGCTCTCTTTTCTTTTGTCAATATTAGCCTCTTTGCTGAGCTCATAGCAATTGTGGAAAATAATTAGCAGTAAAAACTACAGCTGGAATACTATCACAGAAAAAACTACAAGGTCCTAGAGAGCTCACTATCTTATAGGCATCTGTTAGAGAAAAGCTTCTATTAGTTTTGATACCAGAATTGACTAGCTAGGCACTTCATATTTTGGATTGGAACCATGATAAGAGTTGATAACTTCCCCAGATTGCCTCCCCAATTATTAAATTTCTCTACAGATCAGCTATGTTATTCAGCTTACCAAAATCAGAAAAATTTATGTTTTAAGTGATTGACTGCTTCTTCCCTAAATCTGGAACTCATTATTCCCTTCGGTATCTTTTACTGTACTTAACACCAGCAAAGATTTCCCTTGTTTTATGCTTGCAGCAAGCAATCCTAAGAAAAACTGACCCAAAAGTGGTGCTCCTTATCTCTACCTCCCCCCTCTTTAATTCTGGCTACTTGTTCCAATGGTCTCACTGGTGCTACGACTCACACGAGCCTGAGAGTCTGGGTGGGCCTGAGTTCCAATATGATTCACATTTTGGTTGTTGTTGTCAAGTTAGTTTTCAGCCAGTTCAGTTTTCTGGTCCAACTCATTATAAGTATTATTACCAGCACATAAAGGAAGCAGAGGGAATGCATGGCCAAGGAAATAAGTGGAGGAAATCCTCCTACTAGCCGCTTGGCTTTAAACTAACCCTACTGTCCTCATGGACTTTCCACAGATTTCTGTTGTCTGAAGAGCTCCAAGCATCCTGAAAATTTTTTTATATATGGTGCTTATATTACCTCAGTACTTCCATACTGTATTCCCCAATATTTAGTATATTAATTCTCCCAATATACCTTTAAGGTGAGCAAAACATTAAGCAAAATATATTAAATACATTCTTAAAAACAAAGTAATAAAGTTCTGAATCCCAGGGTGATTTCATTTCATTGGTCAGTCTTGTTGAGGAGAAGTGGGCAAAAATGTTAATCTAATGAAAAAGCATCAGTTTTTGTAATCAGGTGTTCCAGAATAAAGATGTAAATTCCAGCTTAACACAGCAGTGACTAACAATAACCACAAGATGTCACTATTATAACAAAACACACACAATATTCTTGTTTAGCAGAGAAAGCTTGTGATTTTTAGTCTGCCTAAGAGAAAGAAGTTAGTATGGGTGTACATGAAAGGATGAAAGAATCTTCCTTTGAGTTATGAATCTTTTGGCCAATTCTAATGACAATGCCTAAGGAGTTAAAGCACTTCTAGCTGTTAAGGTCTTAGAAGTTTTGTGAACTAGACAAATGGGTAAAGCTCTTAGAAATGTCACAAAGACAAGGGACATAAGTTTATTCTTAGACATCTAAGAAACCACATAGAAGTCAAATTACAGGTGCCCAACCACTAGGAAAAATAACTGAAATGCAGGCTCTGAAGGAAAATTGACTGTCCTTCCATACTGATTCATTAGTGTCTAAAAAGTCTTTTAAGTAAAACAATTAAACAAGAAAGGTTGACTAGAACCTTTCCACGTTTTGGAATTTAAACACGCTTTTTCTAGTCAAAGAGGAAGGAGACTGCTAAACTAGCAGATTTATCAAGACAAGCAATGAAATGAGGTTGTATCTTGTGACTGTATCTGGATTATGAACATGACTGCAATTTGCACCATAAAACCTGTGTATTTAGCATGCCTGAGGAAAATTTAGCCAAGCTAAGGCAAAAAAATACTACTTCTTATGTTATACCGAAGTGTTTAAAATCCCCAAACAAGTTGCAACTGTGATATCAATCATAGGTGGCCTGGTTATAGTTCATTTCAGCTCTGATATAGATGAACAATATAGTTTTCTCTTGCCAACATGAGCACTGCTTAAGATTCTTTCATTAAGAGTTCTAGAATGAACTAGTAGAAAGCAAAACCTGATTTTCAGAGTTTAGTAGAGCTCATAGTAAAGTTAGAAGAATTTTTACCTTGGTCTTTATGATCGTATTTTTTCTGTCAGTTTGAACAGCAGAAAATACTGGAGACCGAGTACATTGATCATCAGCCAGTTTTGAATTGGAGTCAGATTCCTTCATCAAGAGAAAATTCATTTGGTTTTAAAACAGGTTGGTGGGGTGGTTGGGGTTTTTTTTGTTTGTTTGTGTGGGTTTTTTTTTTTTCCCCACAATGTATATTTTTATATCTACACATATATACTTTATAAGGTATAATGTTTTCAGCAATTCTAAGAACTTATACAAAAACCTGGGCTTATTTTCAGCAAGCAAGACTATGGTGACATACATATGCTTTCTGAAAGGACTTCTTCAGGGACTAACAAAAGCAGAGAACAAAAGCTAGCCTACCAGGTTTTTTTTTAAGACCCACTGTAGTGATAGCAGTGGAAAGACTGAAGACAAACTAAAACCAAAGAACAGACTTGATGTAAGCTAGTAAATCAATCCATTCTACACAACTATGTTAAGCATTGACAAGTTGCGTTAGCACAAGCTACGTAATCTGCAGGGTATCATTTTGAAGAGAAGACTTTGCTGCCTAATTTATTTTATAATTTAAAGTGAAAGCAAATGCTGAAAACAATGTCTAGTTTTCTTACTTCTGCATCTGAACTGTTGTTAGACACTTGTGGTATTTCTGAAGACTCCAAACTGCATTCTGATGGCTCACAAGACCTTTGAGACTGTGATGACTGTTCCAGTTCTGTTAAGGGGGAGAACTCTTCCTCCAATTCGCCACACACTGCCCCACTCTCTGTTTGTACCCCATTAATCTGATCTTCCTGGGATACCACACAGTTGCTTCTCTGTTGGTGAAAGTGCTGTGAAAATACAGTATGAGATGGACCAGGATTTCCTGAATTATTTACGAGGCTGCTAAACCACCGGAAGCAATTTTTCTGCGTTTCTCCAGGAGGTGTAAAGATAGTCCTTGTTGATTTTTCAGTTTCTGAAAACTGAGAAACATCTTCTGCTACATGTTTTACTTCCTGTTTCTGGCAATCCCGCTCAGCATCTTGAGTTAGATCACTGTCATCCTTCTTTGCTCTACCATCAAACATAATTGCATCATTGCAGAAAAACCTAAAAAAGTAAAAAAAATGAAGGCAAGGGAGAAGAAAGTTATTGCAAATGAGTATGTCATCTCCAAAAATCAAATAGTTGCCTCTATCCATCAATTTTATTTCTGAAGTGCACTTGCAGACACAAATTATTTTGACAATGGGCAAAGTCTTAGTCCCTCAGGGAGGCATTTAACAAACAACAGTTAAAAAAAGTGGAAAAAAAAAAGCATCTGTAAACATGTCATTCATTGACTGAAATACTAATAATGTTCTTCATCTGAAAAAGAGAAGAATCTAGGAATCCTACAAAATTTAAGAATATATTCATTAATTATCATAAACCTAAACAGCAGTGAAACACTTCAGCACCTCTTATCAAGGAAACTAGAACCTATCTAGTTCTTTTCCATGCTATAGCAGCAGCTCCTAAGAGTAAGTACAAGTCAGAGCTTTTTAAGAAACTGAGCATTGCTTTAGAGAAGAACCTACCATCACTGACAACTCTTAATTTTTGATGCAACATAACAAAACTTTCAGCTCAGGAAGGTGTGCGTTAAAGCTAAAGAACATCGGTATTAACACTGTTCTGTAAAATTACACTGCTGAAAAATATTCAAATTATTTAAGATAAAAATTACACAATAAGAGACATAATTGTGATAATGCTTTGTAAAACCATTTCAAGTAGCCGTGGCCAAATGCAATGAAAAAACCCATAACACAGCCAATTAAAAAAACCTGACAAACCCAAAGTCCCTCTTCTCAAAGTGCTGGTGCAGAGATCAGGAGCATCAGCTGAATGGGACAGGATAAGAATAGGTATTTGTCATACAGTATGACCAGGTTTGGCCTTACTGAAACAAACAAAAAACCCTGTCAACATAAGTCAATATAGTCACTAACTGCGTACATATTTGGCAGAAAGCAGCTTTTTTGGGTTTTGGTTTAGTTTGGGTTTTTTGTTTGTTTTTTTTTTTTTTTTTTGAGATGTGTCATATGACCTTTACCTGGAAAAGCAATACGGCCAATTCCTAATTAATTCTGATACCCAGAGGCTAGACTGTATTAAATAGTCTCATAGTCTTCATTTCTGCAGTAAAAATTGACATTATTTATCTGTCTCACACATAGACAGCATGCCTAGCACAAAGGGGTTTCCATCTCAGCTCAGGACTACAGGTGCTTTAATACAGTTGCATAAAAAAGTCTGAGGTAGCATTGTTCTCATTTCCAGTATTCAGGTTATTTCAGCAACCAGGACAGCAAATAGTATTTTGCTACTTATTAAAACATGTGATGCAAGCATACCTGCTTCTTGTTCCTGGAACAATTACAGCATCCTTCTCTTTGTTTTTCCTTTGTAGAAAGGAAGCAAATTTATTTCTAACTCTGGGCAGGGAGTTAGAGCTTTCTTGAGTGACAGAAGTCCCTGAAGAATCAAGGCTTTGTATTGCCGAGACACTCTTTTGTGCTTGACCATCATGATCACTCTCCTTCTTGAATTTTTTTGCTTTTGAAAATGAATATTGGTTCAACAGATCTCCATCTGAGATTTCTTCTAAATCTAAAGACAATTTAAGCATCACTGTAGAAGCATGTTCTAGAATTAACCAGTTATGAGAGAATTGAGCATTACATATTTATTCTCACAGGCTTAAAAATATTAGTAAGGTTTGGTAGGAACATTCTTGACATTACAGTTTAGAAGTCTAACACGGTTGTTTTCTAGTACATAGCCTTAAAAGTAACTTTCTATGAAAAGGTAGATGGAGTGAAGGCAGAATAGCTGAAATGAAACATGATGTTTGTTTTGGGGGGTGGTGTGGTGGTGTGGTTTTTTTTGCTTTTTTTTTTTTTTTTTTTTTTTTTTAAACTTTGAAAGCAAAACTAGATTTGACTTAAAGGCAGGTTGCTAAACTAACTACAAATTTTGATAAACCAGGGAGTAGGAATATATATCAGGAGTAACAAAAGGCAAAAAAGGAGCCCTAATAGCATAATCAGAAAGCAAAGGAAGCAGAGAAAGAGAAAATACTTAACATATCAGACAAAGCACAATGGGAACAAAGAAGTGCCCCTTCTATTACAAGCCCACAGTTTATTTCAGCACATATAACTTAGGTGTGTAGAACACAAGACAGCACAGATTTACTAAAGAAAGTGAGAAAGTTGGAGTAAAGAATACCTATACAGGGGATACAGGCAGCACAGTGTTAGAAGAGCACAGAAAACATTCTTTAAATTTTCCGTCTGGCCAAATATCAACTCTAGGGAAAATAGCCTATTTTCATTTCTTCACAAGCCATTATAAGACGGAAATTAAAACCAAAATATCTAAAAATAGAACAGATGGTATTAAACATGACAACTTAAATTTGAAAACAACGAAGTTTTATAGCAAATTAAAGTTAAAATCAAGTGCTGCTGAAAGTTTGCTGCCACCCTTAATCATTACGTAGGCTTTAATATTATGGCTTGTTAGTCTTGCAGCTTGTTGAAAACAGAGTACAGACGATAAAAGTTAGGCCTCTAAAATCTCATGCCATCAAGTCCAAGATAAAATCCTTTCTTTCCCCACAGTCTTCTACTGTTATTTATATACTTATTTTAATAAAAACATACCATTCCTTGGCCTTTTTGCCAAGAGGTCTTTGCCCGGAAGTTTTAGCCCTTTAATACTAATTATCTTCTCCATGCCTTTTGTTGTTGGTTTCTCTACTAAATGCATTTTATGAGGAACAGTATCTGCATTAGGGCCAAGCTTGTAGTCTCTGCTCCAAATGCTATTTACATGATTAGCATGTTTGTCATTCCAGCCACAACTTCTCTGCTGCACAGGCTACAAAAAAAATAACAAAACAACAACAACAACAAAAAAAGACATAGGCTTATAATTTTACCTTCTACATATGATTTCCTAATTTAGTATACAAGGATATTTTGACATTTGCACATCTAGTGACATACTCTACACAAACATTTTCTTTTTTGTTCCCACATTTCTCACACTTTTCATACAAATTCTTTTTCTTTTGTTCTGCCATGACTTCTTCATTCCAGTACGGCGCAAGTGACTAACTGCTCATCTCAGACAAAATTAAAAATTTAAATTTTATTTCTATTCAGAAAAACTAATTTGGGAAAATACTTTCCTCAGAGTTATATACTTGGAAGAAATCCAAATCTCTTTGAGAATTTTCTTTTTAAATCAGTTACTTCTGTCAATAGTACTAAGGAGTTATCAAAAAAAGTCTGAAAGTAAAACAAATATTAAAGTCAAATGCCATGAAAAGTAAGATTTTACCTGTTCAAAGAATGAGAAATAGGTGTGTGGGAGCATACAGTTTCTGTAACAGCAGAATAGCTTTCACTGCCAAGTCAGTTGCAGATAGCATTCAATCATATTTTTCCATGAATGTTCAGACCCACATAGAAATCTCAATATATAACATCAGAACAAAGATGTTACCTGTGCAACATCAGGGTTATAATTATCAATTTGTTCCATTGTGTCGATATCAATGTTGCCAATGGCAATTTGAAAAGCAGTACCATCACCAAAATGTCTGTTCCCATCATATGAAAGGAAAATATCTGAATATTACATTAAATTTCAAGAACCGTAGCATGAAAGTTAGACTAGCTGTTTCCCATTTTTGCGCTAAAAAGCATTGCCAGAAAGTTAACCAAAAGCATTACTGCTACTACTCATGGCTCAATCTGATGCAACAGCAATTGCAATAGACCTGCAGTGCCTGGCAAATCACAAAAGTCAAAGGGAAAACCTTCGATCATCAGCAGGAAAGTTACCATCTTTCTCCTTACTAATTTCTGGAAATGCCAGAGATTAGGTGGCTTGAAGAACATACAAAGCTAGTAACTACTTCAACAGTCCCCTCTCTCTCTTCATTTTCCTAATCATCCATGCTGAAATTTATGCTGCAGAACTGCAGCAAAATGCTGCTTGTTCTATCGGAAAAGATATCTGGTAAAACAGGAAATGCTTAGATTAGGGAATGAGTTGAACACGGATTGAGAGAATTAAACTGGCAGAGATTATAGCACACCTAACACAGGCAGAAATTAAAGACAGTCGTAAAGTGACTCAAACAGTTTAAACATAACCTGTATTTAACGAGTTGTTTTCTAAAAAGAAAAAAAAGATCATTAACTTCTGTCTAAAAAGATATGTCAATGATAGGTCACTCAGTTACCCCTTGCACTTTTTTTTATTAATTAAAATCAGAGCAAAAGAGAAAAGAAGAATAAAAACCAACTTTCTAAGATTGCAGAAAAGCCAGGCTTTAGTCAACAGCAGAGATGCAATGAAAAATATAAGTACACCACAGATGCAATGAAAAGTATAAGACACCACATCTGCTCACGCTTATTTCCCCACTCTGCTGTTTCAACACAAAGGATACCGTCCTGCATAAATTAGTGTTTCTGGATCAATATCATCCCCATATGCATTCAGAGGAACTAATTTTCTGTTGACAGGATCAAAAACTAACTGATAAAGGAATGTATTATTGGCTCGTGTAAAACCCCGTATGTATTCTTCTGGTACTGTTATATTCATCTTCAAGTACTGCCCCATTTTCTTAATAACCTGTCAAAAAAAAAAAAATTGCTTAACTGTTTCATTTAAACAGGTTACACAAAAGGTTAAATACATTTCAGTTAAGTATCTGCTTGTAATTAAATGTAGAATGCGTGTCCCGTTACAACAAGCCCATTCAGCTTAAACAGGAGAAGGAAAAAAAGAAGTTTTGTACATTATTTTCCCACTCAAGTTGCTTACAATCACATAAATAATACAATTCAACTCTTTATAAATACTTCTTGTCCAATCAATAAATACAGAATCTGAATAGAAATACAGAGCATCTCCTTAAGGTACATATGTTAAAACTAATGCACATCAAATTTTCTCATTCATATTATCAGAACACATAAGCAATACGTGGGTGTTTTTAGGATAGAAAAAAGCAAAACTAATCAGATTTCTCCCGCCCCTCCATTACTCATCACAAAAGACTACATACTGATCTGGTAGCTCCTCGTATATATTGTTACTGCACCACTCTCAAAGAAGTTCTTAATAATTCATTGACCTCCACGTTTTCCAGTTTCACAGAAGGCACATTATGTTCTTGTGAAGATCAAGTTTATCACAGTGCTAGAGGCAAGAGTTTCTCCTCCTCAGCTGTGTTTTGGCCATGCATCCTAAATACAGGCAAATTTACCCATCTCATCAAGAAGTAAGAGTTTGAACAGGCACTGTTGGACTACTTTGTATCTCTTGCCTCACTCATGACTTTCCAACACTGTTGGAAAATAGCAGTGATGAATAACATGACAAATTCCTAAATGAAAAGTTTTTCAAATTATTAAATCCTGATATTTTGCTCAAGAGATACCTTAAAGGAAATCATGATTCATATGAGAAAAGTTTAAAGTTCCCTTTTTATTGCCACAAAAGCCAACCAAACCAGTTGCTTTGATGCCTGCTTTACATAATACAAAACATTTTAATGATGTTTAATTAAAAATCATAGTTCTTTGCATACATACAGCATGTGAGAGGAAAAAAAACACTAAAGCATACAAGTAACTTAAGATGATAATACATTAAGTTAACTAGACTGCATATTTAAACGCTTTTCTGGATTAGATTTACCTGCCTTCAGGACAGCCACATAAGGTATTTTTCTTATTAGCTCTTAAAAACCTCTCTTCTCCCTTACTATCTATCTAGAAGTTACCCCCACTCTTAGCCTATGCATTTCCTAATACTAGATTTGTTTTCATTTCATACATTGGATAAGAAAAAAAACAAACCTACCCTATCTTTTGTTTTGCACCATACCAAACTTTTCTTTCGTAATGTTTTTAATATATTAATGTCTGTATCCATATGTATGTAATTAAATGCAAAAAGGGACTCAAATAAGATTCCCAATCCCTGCCCCTCCCCCACACAGATAAAAGTGTACTTATGCAAAAGAGTTCAATTAGCAGTTCTAATAACTAATCTGCAAAAACCAGAAGAAAGAACAGGTAATGAGGGGAAAAAAATCCAAAGTCTTACAAAAAATTAAGTCCTTCCTCAAATAGAATATGCCCTTGAAGGATTAGAACAATTCTTTATTTAAGTTTACTTCGGTGTATTTCATTAAATATACAATAGCTTCAACACTTGAGTAAGTTTAGCTCAGCATCTTTCTAAAGCACAGGTAAAAAATACTTCATTTAGCATTCTCACCAAAATGGAGGACGTCAAGGACCCTTCATATATTCAACTCAGTGTTAATTTCATATGTACTGATATAGGCTCCCAAAAAGCCAACACACAAAGTGAAACCAAGTTTACCTTTATAATATCTGGATTGTTAGCTAATTTTAGTAACTTGCACGCTTTAGCTAACCCAATTCCATGAATTGACGAGAGGTAGTCACAACCAGAAAGAATACACATGTAGCGGAATTTCTCTTCTGTAAATACATTTCCAAGCTGCTTGCAGTTTCCTAGTCGAGCTTGATCTATCTCTAGTCCATTTCCAAACTTGTCAATTTTCAGAAACACCTGGAAATTAAGAGGAAGTGAAAACAATAATTTTCACCCATATAAGCTAGTTTGTTGCACTTAGTGGAAACAACAGAGGCTGAATGCTATTCTCATCTCTTCTGTTTCCCCCATTTACTGTAGAAGAGTAAATCCATACATCAAACACATTTGGCAACTTCAAACTCTGCTTTTAAGATACCAGCGAGAGGTAAAGGCCATTAGTATTTTCTTCCATACCTTTTTACATCCAAAAGCTAAAAGATCAGAGTCTTCTGTAATTATAGCTTGAACCATGCCAGTCTTATTAAGATAAGCCAACTGAGCATCAGCTTCATAAGGAGCAACAATACAGTCAACTCCCCGGGCTCGTGCAGCCTGTACATAAATAAGAAGCATACAAGTACTTTGCATCAATTTTCAGTAATTACCTTAAGACATCTGAAAGTGTAAGAACCTCTACCTTAAAAAACTGAAACCATCATCTTTTTAATCACACACCCATCCCCCCATTAAAGCCTGATATTTCATATTCAAAACTCAAGTTTCAAGCAGTTTAGACCTATATAGACTAGTTTATAAAAACAACCTTTCCTGTGTTGGCCTGTAACACTATGCTCACTGTATCTGACCACAGGTGACAGCTTCAAACTCATGCAAGTTATATTCTGGACAAAGGAAAAAAGCACTAGAACAAATGTAATACTATTTTGATAAAGATCCTATGACTGCAGTGGAAGGATAGCAAAAAGCTACTGGAAAGGTTTTTAAGCAGACAGATTTTTTTCTGTAGTCTATTCTCAGGAACTAGCCGAGGGGAAAAAAATAAAAAAAAAGAATTGTGTTTAGTTTTTGTGCGGCAAAAGTAAAACTGTTGGTGTTATCAAAGTCAGTTCAGAGCAGTAAGAAGAGATGTATTTCAATTGACACATCATCATTATTTATACAAATGGGCATAATAAACTTGAAGTGAAGTTAAAGTTTGCTAACCGTGCCTAACATAACCCAGTGTATGCAGGACAATTAGAGGCTAAGAAGGGGGAATATTCTTCTTGTCTAAAGAGAAGAGGTAGTGACGTAGCCATACAAAAGCAGAGTAAGACATGCTACCTACTGCGTAAATTTTTTTAAAACTGTCAGTATCAACAGCATTGAAAACTTACTTTAATAACTTCATGAGCCATAAGATGGGTAACATTTACACTGCGCCCAAAACATTCCCTAGCTTCTGACAGTTTCCCTTCCTGCAACAATTGTTTCCCCTTCAGAAGACTGGCTTGACGCTTCCTGAAAGATAAACAAAAATATCCACCAATCTCAGATTTTTTCACTTAAAAGAACAAGTAGCGGAAAGGACTAAGACATAGGTAGGAAAAGGGGGAAAAAAATTGTTTTGCAGATGAACACCTCCAAATCTGTTCTACTGCGTAATTTCTTAAAACATAAGAATAACTAAGTCATTGCATTGACAAGGACGATTAGATTGACGTGTTGAAATTTATAATGTTTTCTCAGAAAACAGTGACAACTCAGGAACTGAAATCAGTAGTGTAAAAGAAGAGATGCACCCACTCTCAGGTTCCAATAAAATAGATTTAATAGAATTTGGGAGTAATCTGACATTAGATAATTATTGGTTTAGAGGACAGAAGGCATCATTTACTTAATTTCAAATATCGGAAATTATTCCCTCCATGCTGAAGGAAGCATGTGTTCCATGGGAATTTATAAATAAAAACCACTAGTGAAAAATTCTCACCGCTTCAGTGAGAAGTCCCATTACATAGGGACCTGAAACAAGTTTATCTGATTATTTGTAGAGAAAGATGAGGAAGTTGGTGTTATTTTGAAATAAAATTATATTGGGAAGAAATATTTTTGTCCAGATATCACGAGGGTGGGTAAACTAAAAGCCTTTAATACATTACAGGAACTAATGCTCAGAGGTTTACTTCCTTCCTCTATAAAAGTGCTTTCATTTATGAAGTACATTTCTATTTTTGGAATAAAACCTCTAAGAAGAGGTTTGTATGATTTTAAAATGTAAATTAAATGAAATAACACTACATTGCAGGAAAGCTTACCAAAGATTACTACCTAGCTGAAGTGTGAGGTTTTTCAACTTTGAAAATTAATTGCAGTGTTAAACATACTGCTTTGCTTGCAAATCAATACAGTTCAGTACTTACTCTCGTCGGGCCTTTTCCACTTCCTTCTTAGAAGGTAGGGTGCATCCATCAAATACCAAAATTGGTTTAATTCCAAATGAGAGGAGCATATCAACAAGTTTCATACAGAAAGCTACATAACTGTATCAACAATAACAAAAGTAAGAAAAGAAAGAGAAACTTTATTGTTAAGCACAAGTCTATTGCATACTTTCTATTTGCAGGAAAGGAGAACTGTAAGTTTAGGACTAACTATTGTTCAAGGATCTTAATGGGCCATGTATTTCCCCAGCACCACAAAGAGTAAGAACACTTGAATGCTGGTAGGTTTTTTTGGGTTTTTTTGTTTTTTACAAGAGAAATGCTCCACCTCCCAACTCAGAACTGGACTGACTGCTTCCTACTCCTACACAAAATGAAATAAGAACTCGAGTACAATTCAGTTTGATTTTGCTACATTAGGTTTCAACACTGCCAAAAACTTTACAAGTTAAAACATGGACCACCTTTTTAGTTTCAGCAACGCAATTCATAATGGCCAGGGAAACAGGAGGCAGAGGAACACAGTACATTATCTTTCCCCGAAGCCTTGCGAAAGGCAGACTAAATGCACTTTTGTAGAGTTGGAAGAGTGATGGGGTATTAAACCTCTCTTTGTGGAACTATCCACTCTTCTCTCCAGATGGTGGATACACGCCATGGACAGACATGCAAAAATATCTTCCCATACTAAAAATACAGGCACAGTACTGAAAATATTCCAAAAGACAGGAGAGTTCCCCAAACTGTACTAACAGTGAAGACAGTATATGGACCAGGAGGCAATCCTCCACTGTCTTCCAAGCCCATCCCTTAGTAGAATATTTGTAGGGAATTCCAGACTTTATGTATTCCCTCGGACCTCTCATCTCCTTACCTGTTATTTCTACAGATCTGTATGAGATCATTTCACCAGCAGCACAGAACTAAAATCTAACTGCTGCTGTAAACACTAAGTGCATTACAATGACACTCAATGAAAAAAAAAAAAATTCAAGTTTGTTTTTTCTTTTTCTTTTAAGGACACTGTTTAAAACAGCAAGAGCAACCTTTCCAGCAGGAGGCAGGGAGGGGAGGGAGAGTGGGACTTAGGAGCACTTAGAATCTAAGGATATGAGCACTAAAGAAACTGGATTTAGAGCTACAAAACATAAACAAAAAAAATAACTGATTTTTGAAAGACAGGAGCGAATAGGATTGCAGCTATATCATACCTCAATTCAGATGAATTTTAAAGTGTGAAAGGATTCTCTACACTATAGTTAAAGTGCCAGTCTAAGATCAGTAATCATATGTGCATAGAAACAAAATTTGGTCATAAAATATTCATGTAGTTAAATTCAACCATTCCAAAGTTTCCTATGACTATTAATGTTTCTCCTGTCAGTCAATTTCTTTCTCAACTGAAGTGTATCCTGTTCTCAGGACTCTGAGGGATCTTCACTACCTTCTACTACTAAGTCAGGCAGCAGGGTTGGACGAAACTCTACAGTTCTTCATATCAACAGAAGCAGGAGTTAAAGATTTGAAGCCATTTGCAAACCACCAACTCTTCCTTGCCCCAATCAAACATTTAATCAAAGTTTCATAAGTGAAGTTTGATCTAGACTAATCAGTGTAGCTTTATTTTTGAAAAGATGAAGATTAATATTTATTTAAAACTATATTCAATCTAAAACAAGAGTTTAACCCAGTTTTCCAGAGATGGGCAAGAACTTATGCAAATCTGATCTAAGCTCCAAAGCTGAACTTGAAATACGACCACAATTTCTGTTCGTTTCCTTCCTTAGAAATACAACTGCGCAAGTGAAAAATCCATGTTACATTAGAAAAGCTACTCTTACTAAAAATATAGTATGTTAAGCAAAAAAACTTACACCTTATTCGGAGCACAACACATTTATCAGAATTCCTCAGTATCATTACAACTTTTGTCACAGCAGTATTTACAAACTATCACTTCGTACAAATAAGGTTCCTGAAAATAATACTAAATTTGAAACACATGAATTGCATCTACAGAATCTCATCAGAGAGGTTAGATTATAGTTGAGAGCGAGTCATGCTGGAAAAAAACTAACTCATCTAACCATTGGTGTTTCAACAGAAAATATTTTAGAGTTTTTTTCACCCAATATATACTTCAATATTTATTTTGCACAGTTGGAAAGCTATTTACTTATAGCCAACATTTCTAATTCCAAAAAGTACAACTGGGACTGAGAATTCAGAAGCAACAGTAAGAAGTGAAACTGCTTTAACTTAGTTTTTAGCTCAAGAAATGTCATGCTAACAAAACTTTAACTTGTAAGAGGGCCGAGACCGAAATGTAACAAAGACTCACAGATCTGTTGGCTCTCCTCGGGCCAGCTTTTCAGCACAAGCATAAGCGCCTTTGTGCAGCCAACAGTAGGTGTCCACAGCTACCGTCTGCCCTTTGTATTTCTTCACGTGGGTAGACTCAGCAGCCTCCTTGATAAATTGGAGTAGGCCCTGAATCCCCATGATGTTGCTTAAACTGCAGTCGGGAAAATGAAAAGCGTGAGCACAAGGTTGAGCCTCGATCTTTGCACAAGGAACGTCAGGTCAGGTTGCAGACAGGGTGCTGGGCTGGACCAGAGACACAAGAAGCTCCTGCGAGTGGCACCATGCACCCTGCGCAGCCGATGCTTCTTTCCGCCGTCCGAAGAGATGCAAAATCTTTAAGCCAGCGGTGCGTGCAGCCCGCGGGGACAGGGCTCCACGCCGCCGGCGGGCCCCCAAGGCAGCTGGGGGGGCAGCAGGCCCCGCGCACGCTCCCCGACAGACAGCGGGGTCGGGAGAGCGGACAAGGGGCGCCAGACACGGCCCCCTTCCCCCGCCTCGGTCAGGTCAGGGCCGGGGGGGCCTCAGCGACGCCCCCCGCGCCGTCACTCACAGCCTCCCACCCAGCGGCACGCCGTACCGACACCGGGAACTGTACCTGTCCGGGGGCGAGAGGGTCTAAGGCAGCTCTCCCAGATCGGGGCCGCCTCCCCCATGGCGCCGCCGGCTCCTCTACCTCTGGCCGGGCCGGGCCGCCACTGCCCGGGGAGGGGGCTGAGAGAGAGGGGCCGGGGGGAACACGATCACCAACCGCCGCGGAGCGCCGCGCGCCAGTACCTGGCTGGGGAGGAAGGGGAGGCGCGCGCGCCGGCCCCGCGCGCCGGCCCCCGCCCGCTCTGCTCCGCTCCGCTCCGCTCTGCTCGGCCGTGGCGCGCGGCAGCCGCTCAGGGCTTTCAAGCAGCGCGCGCTCAGCACACTGGCCCCGCCCCGGCGGGGGACTACAAGTCCCAGTATGCTCCGCGCGGGAGAGGGAGGGCGGGGAGGGCGGTAGTGCGCGAGTTCCTCCCCCGCGAGGCGGCCGGCCGGCGCGGCCTTGGGGGTCGGCGTGGCTGCGGGAGAGGAGAGCGGTGGGCGTTCGGCTCCCGGCCAAACTGGCTCTGAGATCCTGGTCATTTCGGAAAAGCTCTCGTGTTGGGTACCGGGAGTTTTCCGGAACCTTCTCTTTCATTTGTAACCGAGCTTGAAAGGTGAGGATGTAAGGACAGAGTGTGTGTAGGACAGCCGCTAATGCTGGGGAAAGGGGTTCTGAGGGGGCGGGACATCAAAGGGTAAACCGTGGCATTTTCTGCCAGCAAAGGAAGTGCAGTTAATTCAAGCATCTGCAAAAACTATTAAAATACATTTAATACACTGAAATCGATTCACTGCTGTAGTATCGAGTCAGTACGTCCCGTGCCAAATTCAGTTCTGCTGTCTCTCGGTAAAGTGTAGAAAATGAGAAAACATTGCTTCCTTACGTTGCGACTAACACGTGTGTGTTTGAAAGCTTAGTGTTGGCAATACTTCCTACTGCAAATTTTCTATAACCACTAAGTCTCCAGTGGAGAAAATTATGGTCAACATCCCAGAAAGATTGTGTCATCACAGTATTTAGAGTTTATTTTCAGTTCTTTCTTTTTATCCTTGCTGTCTTGTCACATCTGTACCTTGGTATATAGAAAAGTTTTTCAGGTAGTTATAAACTAAAAAAAAACCAACAAAACCAGCAGAGAAACCACCATAAGAGTAAGAATGTGTTTGTGTCTGTTGCTTTCTTACAATATTTATATGTAAAGAAGCTAAACACCAGTAAGTAAAAGTTACTAGTCTAAGTAGAGATATGAAGAAGGAACTTGAATACAGTAACCATCAGTTTGTACGATTGCTGTAACCTGTATTTGGAATGAGTCATTTTGAGATGACAGTCATACCGAACAATCCATTTCTGACAATATTCTTCACAATGATTGCTCCAGATCAGTTCAGCTACAGCAAAGGATCCATGACGTGCAGTTGAAGACAACACATGGGTAACAACAATGAACATGAAAATTATAAACATTAAGTATACTGGAATCAAAAGGCATTACAGAATTTTGGCAGGACAAAGGACTGAGTCCTGTAGCTAACCCAGTGAGTGGGGAGGGAGAGAGTGGAAGCAGGTCACTGACTGCAAAGGAAGAGGTGAGGGACAGATGTTATAGCAGTGAAACCCTGGGTTTAATGTAGGAATTGATGGTCAAAGTTAGAGTTTTAAATCTATATTTACGTACTACTGTAACAGCTTTCATTTGAAAAAACCCTGAACATCCATATCACATACTGAAATTTGAAGTGGTGCACAAGGGAGTTTTACAAGAATAGTACAACTACACACAGAAAGTCATACAAATAACATTTTTGTTTCACAGATCTAGTTAATGTTTTGGGACATCTCATACATGCGATTGAGTTCCTATTTAACCATCTGTTGCACTATCTCATTCTGCCTATTTGACACATTAAACACAGTAAAGCATAGTTTGTTAGCCAACATGTAGTCTGCACATCCCACAGACTAGGATGACAAGGGACTCTACAGTGCCAACCTTAATTTCTTCCTACTGGCAACACACATGCTGGAACCTAGAACAGTCTCAGACTGATCTTACTCCTGATGTTTCTTGTCCTCAGGAAATATGTCTTCATATATTGCTAAAGAGAACAAATGCAGTCTAGAAACTTATTAAAGAATGGGAAGAGAATTAGAACAGAAGAGAGACTATGCATGCGATACTGAATTATGCAAATTTTCTCTGCACTTACAAAAACCTGCATGTCTGCTTCAGTTGTTGAGCTAGTGCTCAGATAAGACTGGGACAAATACAAGGGTGTGTGCACATTTCCAGCTGCAAATAGAGAGATCACTGGACCACAAGTCTTGCCAACACACTAGAATAAAAATTACCTGGAGTAGGTGTTTTCATTTACTGATTTTCTGAAATCGAAAAAGAAAGCATGATGTTTAACTGCTTTATTAAGCTGCTCTTAGTGGAGATCTGTGAAGCTGGTGATTGAATCCTGATTAGGGGACATGTCTGTCTCTATGAAGAGAGTTTGAGAAATCATGATACTGTCTTGGAATGGAGGAAAAGTGATAGAGATGAAGAGGAATCAAATGTAGTACTTTGCTTGAAATTTCAGAGTTTGAATATCTGGTATGTTTGTAATTACAAACAGGAAATGACTTATTTCTTTGTATGAAGTTTTCCATTCCTGAGCAACATGATTGTACATGTCCCTCCAGGCCTCATGGAATAGCATAAATACTATAACTAGCATGAATAAATAAATACTGCATAAATGCAATAACTAGTATAAATGCAATAGCATAAATTCACTTTAGAGTACCTTGAAGAGCTTTTTTCTCTTTTCCTCTCTGTTTCCTACACAGGTAAGAACTATCAGATGGGCTTATCCTTGTGTGACGTGTCTGATGTGTCCTGATGAGATCCTGCTCTCACTCCAGAAGGCCCAGCCAGATACGGAAATGAAGAAAACAGCCCTCTAGCAGTGGGCTGGTCAAAGCACACAGTTACATTTCCCACATCGGGGCCAGCGCCAGTCACGTTAGCCACAACACAAGCCATCTGAGATGTTAGTACTGCAGTTCCACTGCAAAGATTTCAAGTTAGAAGTGAAAAATAGATTGTCTGGAGTAAAATGATCAACAATTGATGAGTTTTGAGTTTGAGATACGTAATAAAGCTTCTTTTTCTTGTTAGTTAACATAAAGGTATGCTTGCTTAAATTAAAACAAAATTTGCAGTGAGAAATATATCTAGGCTGATATCTACCAGGTAACAGTTTATTTTTCTGCTTGCCGTTTTGAAGTCTGTATAGTTCTTTCGATATTTTGACTCTGTTACACGGATGACTCAGTCAGCAGGGCAGAAAAGCAGTGTTTCCAGACAGTGGACAGCAAGGCTTAAATTCAATGCATTTTGAAAAGAGCACATCTGAATTATAACTTCTTAAGGATATTGTGTGTGCACTGAGAAATGCATAGAAATAATTTGGCCACGGTGACAGCGTAAGATGTTTTAAAGCTGAAAGTATTGATTAAATTCCTGATTCTTTTTTCACTCCATGATTCTGTCTATGTTTGACATGCTCCAGAAGTTTTAAATTCAATTGCAATTAGAATTCTGTTGGATTAGGATCGCTTCTCTTACGAATATGTTCTTATATCAATTCTGACATTTCTTTTTCCCTCAAACTGCTGTGTTCATCGGAAGAATAATAATCAGGGTAGACAGTATAATATATATATCATTCAAACTGTCACGTGCAATTCAATTTAATCTACTTTTGACTATTTTCTGTAGATTACATTAAAAATAGTCATAAGGTGAACCTCAGAGTCAGAAGCACTGGAGACAAGGAACTTGCATTGAAGGAAGCCAGAGCTACAGAATTCTTGCCCAGCTCAGATTTTCCTCTTCAATTCCTTAATCTGAAAGGGCGGATGCCTTGGAGCTAAAGAGTTAGCGTGATATGCATTAACATTCAGTTTGTTACAAATATCTTCAGCCTGATTATCTATGACCCACCTTCATTACCTCTCATAACTTCTGTAAAATAATAGAAGTTTTATACAATGAGTCAAAGGCTTTGTTGGTTTCAGTAGAGCTATCTTGATTTAAACTGGCTAAAGATACTGGTCTTTAAGCTCAACAGCGTCTCTTGGAAGGAAGTAGTCAGATGATAATACTTTGGTGAGTTATTCCTTTAAAGAATACTGTAGTATTGCAGTTTTATTTCCCATAGATACCAGATGAAACTGGGAAGTAGCACTGCGTTGTGGTTAGTTACAAGACTTATATATATACAATCCTTTCCTTTCACAAGTAGCTCGTGTATCTGGAGAATTTGCTAAGACTAGAAATTACTATGCCAAATCCCTGTTGTATGTTTTTCATTTCCTTGGGCAGTTTTGTAATAGTGACTGGCAGAATACATTTCAAATAGACCTGCAAATAGAAAGTGTAGCAGAAACATTTTGTTTCCTGCACAATTGTTTTGTATCATGTAATAAAAAAGAAGAGCTATACAGAGTATAGCCCTGTTGACCCCTAGTGGAAATTTAGGACAGGTGCTCAAGATAAGTGCGCTGAAGTACCTCTAGAACTGCTTCTTTCTGAACACTGACTATAAAGAGGAAATGGGATCACTAGGTCTGATGTAGACAACTAACCTTTACACAGCCAAGGTAAGGCAAAATTAATCTTGTCCTCACTATGCACTACAATGGACAAGGACATCTTACAGATTTTTAGTAAACTTCCTTCTCTACATTGTCTGGCACTGTTGGAATTGTCTTCATGGGGTAGATTAAAATACTCAGAATGAGAGCTGGCACTTTGGTGAAGCTCACAATCAGAGCATCAGCTATGGTGACATTAGTAGATCATGTGTCTGGTTTGTACTAGTTTTTCCAAAATTTCAGTGAATTCGTTATTGCTGGTATATTGCCGTCACTGCTTAATAATTTCATCACTTTTATTTCAGAAAGTCTGGCTGGCAGTTAGTTGGACCATTTTATCAATTTGTTCGAAATTTGATTTCTAATAGGTAGCAGTATTACATTTACTGCACCCTTTATCTGCCTTTTATTGAAATTTCCATTTATGGACAGCATATTTTCACACTTTTTTTTAGCTTAGCTAAGAAGCCAGGCCTTAATAGCACAAGCAAAGTCATGTACACACTTGTACACATTTGAGACAAGTCTAGAGGAAGACATCCTTAAAACTATATTTAGTAGTAGAGGAAATGTTTTTAAAAGCTCCTCATTTACCAGGAAAATATTGTATCAATGAAGTTAGTAAAGTCATTAAAAACCTGGATTATCTAGTTAATACTGCAACTGCTATCTGCTTCAGTCAGGCCAGGCCAAGAGCATGATTTATATGAGTGGTATCTCACTGCATCAGAATCCCAGGTAACCTCATTAGGCTGGTCACCGTTCCTATCTGTACACTGCTGGGTGAACACAGCTCTTGGATTCATTTTCCAGGGAAGAGATCTGTGAGGGTGATTCTGGCATTCCCTTCCTGTGCAAACTTTACGGCTTTGGTAAGGTCTGTGCCCATCAGCTTCTTCATGAGAATGTGGTAGTGGAGGGAACACAGCTTTGCCAGATAATACCTTGTGAAGCTCATTGAGCTCAATTCCAGCTAACTAATATTTGAAACGGATGTCTGTCAATAGCATGCTTGGCTGGAGGTGCCAAGATCATCTGACCTTCTCTTTGTGTCCTGGGTTTTTCCATTGAAGGCAAAGGACCACTAATCCACGTGTTGCCAGTGAATAGCAAAAACAAGCTGCTCATGAGTAATCCCATGGAAATGGATGGAGGCATAATTTGCGTGATCCCCTCCCATCCTAATGCCAGTGGAAACCTGCTCTCTGCCATCACGATGTGTTGCCCACATTTTGATTTGGTCTTCTGCTCCTTTGCTGTGAGTTCTCCGAGTTTGCTTTGAGTGCTCAAGCAGTAATTCTCAGCTATAAGAAGGAACACCCACGGGCAGTCTCCTACTGATGTTCAGCATGAAAACAAAGGCATGTATCTGTGTCTAGGAGGAAAGCTGTCCACTTGTTCATATTCCAAAAATTCTGAAAAAGTGGAAAATTTAAACAAAATGTTTAAATTGCTGTAGTGCCATGCACAGACTCATTCTGGAGACTTCTCCTTAGTAAGAAGTGACAACCCTTTTAGTTGCTAGTCACTGAGAAATAGCATAGCAGTAATGCGGTCCCAGAAAGTGCTCTCTCATCTGTGTGTCTAACATTCCTCTGCTTTTGGCCATTTTGCCAGAAGAGGGGAAGAAAGCTCATGTCCTGCTCCAGTCCCCATCCCTTCTGCTTGCTTCAGTATTAGTTTTCACTACAGGACATTAGGTGAGATTGAAAACAGAAAGCAGAACAAGGACATTTGAAAGGTATTGAAAATAAAGTGCTCTCCAACCCATTTTGCAGGAGGATGGTGTGTTTGGATTTTTTTCCCCAGCACTAATCAGCCTCTTTTGGAATTTCATTAGAGCGCCTGCTTCCAAATTAGTAATGGCTGAAGGGAGGGAGCAGGTAGGAGGCTCCTCTCTTGACTCCTCCAGCTGTGCTCCCTACCCTAAAATACAGGGTCTCCTCCCATCCCAGTGAGTCCACAGGAGCCTCCAACACAGTGGGATGCACAGAGTCACTGCACCCAAGGGGGCAGGGACAGTGGGGGGGTCACGGCTGGCTCTCCTGGCTCCGGGCACACCCTTTTCTACTTTAGTCTCCACTTGTTTCTTAACATATAATGTATTTGGGACTTGCCTTTTTTCAGCCTGTTCTTCTAAGCAAAGAAGGCTTACATGCTCATGCCTCTTGCCTGAATGTGTACTTGCAATAAATGTTGAAGCCATAGAGTTATTTTCATGTAGTTTGACAAAGGGCTAGAATTCTTGAAGATACTCTGTCCAATTCATGAAAATGTGGAGAGAAATAGAATAGAATAGACTATTTCAGTTGGAAGGGACCTACAACAATCATCTAGTCCAACTGCCTGACCAATTCAGGGCTAACCAAAAGTTAAAGCATGTTATTAAGGGCATTGTCCAAATGCCTCTTAAACACTGATAGGCTTGGGGCATCAACCACCTCTCTAGGAAGCCTGTCCCTGTGTTTGACCACCCTCTCAGTAAAGAAATGCTTCCTAATGTCCAGTCTAAACCTCCCTGATGCAGCTTTGAACCATTCCCACGTGTCCGATCACTGGATACCAGGGAGAAGAGATCAGCACCTCCCTCTCCACTTGCCCTCCTCAGGAAGCTGTAGAGAGCAATGAGGTTGCCCCTCAGCCTCCTTTTCTCCAAACTAGACGGTCTCAAAGTCCTTAGCTGTTCCTCATAGTACATTCCTTCCAGCCCTTTCACCAGCTTTGTTGCCTTCCTCTGGACGCACTCAAGGATCTTAACATACCTCTTAAATTGTGGGGCCCAGAACTGCACACAGTACTCCAGGTGAGGCCACACCAACGCTGAATACAGCAGGATAATCACCTCTTTTGACCGGCTGGTTACACTGTGATTGATGCACCCCAGGATGCAGTTTGCCCTCTTGGCTGCCAGGGCACACTGCTGACTCATACTGAGCCTGCTATCGACCAGCACCCCCACATCCCTTTTGCAGCGCTGCTGTCCAGCCACTCCTCTCCCAGTTCATACTTGTGCCCAGTGTTACTCTGTGGTAGCGTACAGAGCTTAACCTTTGGTCCATGCCATGGAGTGCCCTAGGGTCTTGCTGCCCTGATCATGCAGACATATGGATCATGACTTACAAATCATGATCAGTGCAGGCTTTCCTTTGCATGAAAGCTACAGAAAGGGGTGAGCCTGGGGCACTCTTTGGTCTCCTCTAGATGTGAAGTTGACTTGTGGGCAGGGAATATACCTAGACCTGGAAAACCTGCTTTTTGGAAGTAGATTGTTGTCTGTCCCCTACTAAAGGAAAAGTTTTCCCTCAGCTGCAAATCAGGAAGATCGAGGGAGGGGGGCAGGAAATGAGGCTTCATTAACTCTGTTGCTAACAGAACTCCTTTTCTCCTGTCCCTACTTGCCTGTTACATAAGTGCATTTTTCCCTCCAGTGGTACTTTCTGTCTACCAGCTGCAACCTGTGATTAAATCAAACTGTGCCCAGTAAAGAACAGCCTTGGAGACCTCTAATGGAAACTCAGGTGTGCTTGGATGCAGCACGGGTGGCTCAGTAAGTGGCAATCCTTCCACCTGCTTATTAATCAACTGATACATAGCCTGAATTAAGAGAATGTTGTTCTCCTATCCAGGTAACAGTTTTTTTTTTTAAGGTGGAAGCATTAGCCTGAGCAGATTCCAAGTGGAATAATGGCACTGTGACTAGTTACACTTTACCTAATGGTTTTCTCTTTGGAGGAAATAAGATATAAATGGTGACAAGAAAAGAGGTTGTGGAATAATCACATACTTCTGTCTTGCACCTAAAGAGTTTATTTTCAATAATCATAAAGACTGTTTTCAGATGTTTCTGGTAATACATTTCATCTCTCCCTCTAGGGCTACAAAGAGGCTTTTGAGCTACAGACCTGGGAGTCTGCTCCTGCACTTACTATTTAACTTGCCATGTTTAGCAGTTTGCTGCTTTTGCACAGGCTCCACAAAATTCATAAATTTTCCACTTAGGGATTAGTCGTACCCATGTATAAACAGAGATACTAGTGACAGGATGTAGGTTTGGTAAAAGATTTGTATTATCTGGATTCATAAGTGGTTCTATGAGAAATATGCTGAGCAACATTCACTCTTGATGCATAAGAATGATACTAGCTAACAGAGTTAATTGCTCTCAGTTATTGAAAGTCTCTGTGAAGCTCAGCTTTATTAGCTGTATTTATCTGACAGTGTATACTGAGTGTGTTCCTCCTTTCTTACTAATCTGTAGCTTACCAAAACTCAGGTAGCCTAGACAGGGATCATAAATTATGTCAAAGAAGTTAAAGCAGATGACCAGCTGTAACAGAATGAAACAAGCCATGGAAGCTCCAAATCAATAGTATGGATCACCACAATTATTCAGTAACCAGTCTACCTTCCAGAGTGCTAAGGGGTATGTAACACATCTATTTTAGTTCTTGTTATTAACTAGCAGCTGATTCACCAGCCACGTTGTGCTCCTTCAGAGAACAATTTCCAGGAAGGCAGAAAAGCAAATGCCTGAGGCAGTCACTGCTTCAGCCATCTCAAGCTAATCTATTCCTATCTTTGTCAGCAGCCTCACCCTCACACAAGCCCACTACAGTGCCTTGTCTCGATAGCTTGTGCTCTGTTATGGATGTACTGAAAACAAGGAAAAATGCAGTCTTCCTTGGTCTTTACAATACAGAAGAAGCATAAAAGAGTTATATTGCAAATTGCTATTTACCTTCATAGAAATCTTTTCTTGTACACATTGTCAATATGAGGATGTATGAGCCACAGACATAACAGTCACTGGCTGTCTCTCTGAAACTTTAAATGTTTCTCTAATTGCCTAGTGCTGACTGCATTCATTTTGAGTACCCATAAGAAACAATGTCTTCTTGTGGTTAAGAGTATATGGACACAACATTTGTATAATGCACTAATGCTGTGAAATTTCCCTTGACAGTCTTGTTACTCATCAGGGGTTTGTCAGTGCTAAGGTATGGATGTATAGGAGAATTAAGCCAAGGAGGAGTGTTATTTGTAGTACAATCCCAAATCCAAGCAAAACCCCACTGAATTCTGTGAGACTTTTGTCAAAGCAAGACCAAGTAGCTCAAGACCTAGTGGCAATTTTTGCTTCTTTTTTCAAAATTCACCACATATGAATCATCAAAAAGCATTTTCCTCAGTTCATATGCAAAGATCCAGGTATGTGTATTTGCAGCAACAGTTTGCAGCTACAACTGCATGTTAACAAGTGGATACATGCATGCAGGAATATTACCTCTAACACTCATAAAATCCTGCAGGTTCAGTATGTTTCTAGAGGTAGTAGAATGCTAACCCCTGTGTCTACATGTAAGGTCCCAGCAATTTGTTTGTTGGGTGTATGTGGAAATGTTTTAATTTTTAGAAGGAATTTCCATTTACAAAAAAACACATAGGAGTGATTATTTTTAATATTTTGCATAACTATCTGCAGAAGCTTAATAGGAGCCTGGTTCATGATTTACTCTACAATGAGAAGCCTGAAAGAAGACGTAGAAAAGATGTGCATTTTTCAAATCAGCTGAATCAGTTTACAGTGATTAATATACCCATGCATTGCCTATTTGATCTTTAAGAAAATACTGAAAAGGACAGACAGTACATCCAGTTATCACAGCCAACAGACACTGAGTTGGGTACCTGTTGTTCTGCACTCCTTACTAAAAATAATGTGAAGTGATATATAATGAGAAGCAGAATGGGATCCTATCAGTCAGCAACATCTAGCTGTGAGCTGCTGCACATCAGTACCAAAGTGAGAACACCAGGAAAAGAGATCATACCATGCTGGGTCATGGATGCAAAGCTGAACAAGCATCGTGGAAGACCGTGAATAGTGTTTGACTCTTGCATTTAACTCTACTTGGTTGATTCACTGTGAAAAAAACCCAGTAGTCTGCCCCATCTTTCTCTACCTTTCTTTCTTGCCTCTGTGCCGCCTTATTAGCAATGGCCGTATTTCCTCCATTCTTCATGTTGAGATGCTTCACCTCCTTCCTGTATTCCAAAGGACACCCCCATCCCCACCCTGCCAATCTGTCCTTTTGTCTTTATTTTTCAACTCAGAGGTCTTTTCAGTTTGCCATTTCCAGTTGTTTCAGTCCTTTTCTCTGCCAGGCATATCTTGGAGTGATTCTGAGTGGAGAGAATGTATTTTCTCAGCCAGGAAGAGATAATGGATGGCTTCAAATGCGTAGATGAATGTGCACACAAACAGATGTGTCCTATCACCTTTCCTCCAGTGAAGTCTCAGAAAAATTCCTACACTTCCCCCAGAAGACCCCAAAAACTAAAACCAGAATTAGGGCACTCGTTTTTGCCATTAAACCTCAAAACCCTCTGCATTACCAGCTTTGCCGCCTGTACTGATTATATTAACTATTCTGAGCTTACCTTTGGCGTGGCTGTGCTGCTTGTGGCAAGTTTTTTTGATCTCTAGAAACATATGTCAGTGTAGAGAACAAAAGCATGCTAAGCTTTTAGTATACCAGTGCATATTTTTTTCCCTTTTTGTGATCCTTCGTTGCGAAATGATACATCCGGGTGCAGATGAAGCCTCTGTGCCACTTAGCTGCATGGCTCAGCCTGGCCTCTAGAGACCTCTGGGACAGAGGGAGCCCCAGCTGTAAGCCAAGTGCAACGGTCAGTTCATTTTCGCTTTTGAAGGTGCAAAGGCAGAACAACTCTCTCTCCCTTTCTTTACAGGTAAATCTTCAAACTAGTCCTGCAGTGATAACTACCAGTTTCAAATATTGTGGATTTTTTTTTTTAACCTCACAATAATGTAAGTTTACCTATGATCAACAGAGAACTTGGAGCCTGTTACAGTTATTTTGTTCCTTATGCACGTGGACCTCACCCTTGTGCTGAAGAAGACAGGTAAATTTTCTAGCATATTCCTCCTAGCTGCAGGTGCTTCTGTGCTGCTCTGAACACCATCCCTTTGAGTTAAAATCCTTTGAAAAGGTGTGTGTTTTGCTATGATGAAGTCCAGAATAGCCGTTCTAGCCTGTGTTACTGTGACTTAAGATTTTTCCTCTGCATCCCCTGTAAGTTGTCCAGAAACTCTGTAAACCAGTCTGGAGTCATTGAGTTCCTCCAGACTCTCCAAGCCTGCCCAGAGCCTGAGCTGTGCCAAGGCGACTTTCTTCCAGTTTGGGGATTATACAGAGCTCTCTCCATATATCTTTAAGGCACAATCTAGTAGTGTTGACAGCTTGATTCAATCATTAACAAGAAATTGCAAAAAGACAAGCAAACTGCCACAGATGACAACAAACAGTTTGGCAGGCGGTGGGAAAGGAACAGCTGTGTCACTGTATTTAAGGTGAGAGCCTGAGGCAAAGGAAACCCGAGTCCTTCCGAGGCAGGTGAGCAGCACCTGGGAGTTGTTGCTGTTGATTTATTTAACTTGGTGCTCGGCCCCACTGCACCTGAGGTAAGTTATTCCTAGGCTTACACACTCTGCATGTGCAGTCCATTTTGCTGAGAAAAGGGGTTTTGAATAATGCTTGAAAATATTCCTTTCCCCAACATTTCTGGTAATGCAAACAGTGAACTAGCAGGTGAAGGTCTGTGTCTCAGGGAAATCTAGGGAAGCGTGAACTATACAAGGACTTGGATAAAAGCTTGTTTTAAGCCAGTAGCTCAAGTAAAAGGACCTTTTAACTGAAAGGTTAAAAAGAAACTAAAAAAGCTGTTAATCAGGCTCTTCAGGAAAACTGTAGATTAGATTCTGAGGGATCTGATTCCAGCTCACAGACTTTTACGGGACTTTCAGCCCGGAAAGAAGAGAGGAAGATAGATGTTTGCTTTTCGTGTACAGGCTCCTCAGCGTGGACCGGCTCAGTGGGTAGTGGAGGTTGTCTCTAAAAAGCCAGCAGGATTCCCTCATAGTGGGAAAAGATTATTTTGCTGCATTTTTTGGGTGAAATTGCCCTCTCTTTTTTTAGAGTAGGTGGCTGATGGGAGGGTGCTTCCATGCTGCACCCTGCCCTCTCAGTTGTACTGGCTGCTCTCATACACGCTCTCAGGCCAGATGTTGTGGGCAGATTCTTGCAGATCTTCTTTCTTACTTGCTCCCTTGTCTGCTCCTCTTACCTGTGTTTCTGCAGATGATGTAATGATAGGGGCAGGACAGACAACAGGGCAGCCTACCTCATCTGCAAATGCATCCGTTTACATACTCCTCATCTGGCCTATATTGCGGGGTTTCTTTATTCATGGAAGTGAAAAGTATCCTTTTTTATTCTGCTCTTCACTGACTTTACTCACTCATTTTACATCTGTCCAACACAGTTACACTCAAGACTCTGATCTTTCTAGAGATGTAATGCCTTCAAACCAGAAAGCACTGTCAGCATCTTGCTGAATTCCAGCTTTCCAAAAAATGGCAGAGTTAGTGAGGGCTTAACAATATCTTAGCTCCCTTGAAGAGAATGGAGACTTGAAAACTAAAGAGAATAGAGTCACTCCTTAATGCACTTACTGGTACCTATCTGTAATGCTATCAAATTAACTCAGCCTGGAGCATAGCTAGAGAGAGCTTGGTAGCACTCAATTTTTATCAGTCTGCTTATTTTAGACAAGCCCAGTGCTGGTCTGAGCTGACATAGCCTCTAGTTTCTGTAACCATGTGGATAATGGAAAGATATTTCACACAGGTCAATGAGATACAGATGTTCTATCAAATTTTGTTGGAATTTTCTTACATTTCAGAGGTGAAAAAAGGGGAGGCTTTGATGGGAAAAAAATTATTTCAAATATTTTGCTGGGATCTAATGATTCTCTGGGATCAGACAGGATGATCAAATAGTGTTTGTGCTTTCTGGGGGAATGAAGGAGGCCCAGTAACCTACCATTTCTCTTGCCCTGTTATTCTGGGAGAATCCTCCCTTTTGGAAACACCGCATCAGTTACATCTAGCTACACTAAGTGCCCTGTTCATTTTTGTTTCTCATATAAGTACTCTTCTTGTTTGTGCTACATGGAATAAAATTAAAATAGGTTAATCAGTAACTAATTATTCCAGCAGCAGCTGAAGAGTCTCTCGTGTTCCCAGCTGTAAGTAATCTAAAATCTGTCTTTTGCTTTTATGTAGGTACTGATATATTCCATATTGTGGAGTCTTCCAGCAGCAAATGAAGAATATGTATCTGTTCCTCCTTTCCATTTTATATTTGCTTTTGGAAGCCACTGGCACCAAAGAGGTTATATTTGGTCATAATCATTTCACGGAATATCAAGTGGGCAACATGAACCTGATTGTCTCTGTCCCACATGGTGGGTCAATGGAACCCGAAGACATCCCTGATCGAGAGGCTGCCTGTTGGGATGCAAAGACATCCTCTTGTATTTTCTCTCATGAGTGTCCTCCTGGAAGTATTCAAAATTGTAAGAAATGCAAAGTGTCTACCAACCAAGACAGGTACACTATAGAGGTGGCTCAGGCTCTTGCTGAAGAAATCAACAAAATTACTGACGGCTTCTTCCCACATATTATTATAAACCACCTACAGAGGTTCAAGATGGATGCTAACAGGGAAAAGGAGGAAGCCTCCTTTGGAATTCCCCAAGCAGAACAGGCCTGGGAGGAGTATATGGGATTTTTGACCACTGCAAAATCGCAGATGACAGGGGGCCTGATTCTGGATATCCATGGACAAGCACATCCTGAACGGTGGATAGAACTAGGTTACACAATTTCAAAAACTTCCCTTAACTCAGGTGTCTTTTCTGCATCGTGTTCCTCAATTAGCCATCTGGCCAGTCAGCTAGTCAATGTGTCTTCTGAGACTTTGGTTGCAGGGAACAGAAGTTTGGGTAAATATATTGAAGAACAAAATAACAGTTATGTTTGTGTGCCTTCTCCATCCAATCCTAGCCCAAATAATGGGAGCTATTATAGTGGCGGATACATAACAAAGACTTTTGGTTCCCGTAGTTCTGGCACCGTTGATGCCATTCAGCTTGAGCTACCCCAGTGGGTGAGGGTAGCTGAAGAACGTCCCAGATTTTGTAAAGCACTAGCAAGGGCTGTAATGAAATTCTGGCAAACCAACTACTGCAGCCAGTACAACCATGAATTTCTGCCATGCTGAAAGAGGCTGTCTTGTTAAGATACCTTTCCATAATACAGTAATGATCTGGAACAACAGAACAACTGATACATCTGGAACATTTAAGCCTGCAATGTAATTGTGGATGCTGGTGGAAAGAAACTAACCTGCAAAGGAATGCAGAGACATCAACATAGAGAAAATCCACAGCTAATACCAACAAGTCCATTAACACACAGCTTTGTATTAGATCCAGCATTGAAAAGACTGCTTGAAGATGAGTGGGTATATTTGGAAGTATCACTTGCCTGGTATGCTTTTCTGTGCTTAGTTTCTTTCCAGTAGCATCCTCTGTTCTCTAGCACACAATAAACAACTATTCTTCTAATGAATTCTGTGCAGTGCAGTGCCTTAGTAGATTATCTGTTCAAAGAAATGAAGTGTCTCTGCTTTTCTTGTGACACTTAAGAAAGACAATTGGATAATATTGAGTAAAATGTTTGGGGCCGGGACCAGTTTCCATTTGGTGTTTATAAAGCCCTAGGAGTTGGAACTCTTCAAGTAAACAGTAATGCTGAGCAGTGGCACGCAGTCTGAACTACTTCAGGTTTTGTTAATTTAATGAATTACGAAAAAGTGTGAGAGCATTATAGCACTGTAATTTTATCACAGTTTAAATAGTACAACAGTAAAGTAGTAACTGGATGGAAGGCTGCTAAAGATAATACATACTTATCATGCATTTTTGATAGGTTTTTCTTACAGCATGGTTCCCTCCTGAGAGCTGGTCTATTGATTTCATTCAGCATAGGATTAAACACTTGATTGTTACTGGGAATAGTATTACATTATGGATGGGCTCTTCTACACAGTGGAGAATATAGTGGCATGAATAGACGTGAGTACAAATCAGCTCTTGGAAAACATGGGCAATTACTAAGGAAAACCAAAGGGAGCAGGCAGCAAGACTGAAAAGACTAAAATTCAAAAATTAAGAACCTATGAAATCCTAGCAGTGCTAAAGGTTTGGTAAAAAGAAAAGAATGAGTAAAGAGTCAGTTCTGAGTAAACAGTCAGTTCTGAGGAAGTAAATAGTTAATAAACTGAAGTGGGATATCTGCATCTTGCAACCACAGTAAAATACTTTAGTTCTAACTATAAATAGGGACAATACCAAAGAGAAAATCTTACACAATTATAAAACATAACACATATGAGCATCAAAAGAAATGGGTAAGGAGCTCTCTGAACCTGAACTGTTCATTTTTAATAATCTTTGAAGACTAGGCAATTCTCAGGTAACTGGAAGAGAGCTGATGTAGCTGTCTTTCAAAGGCAAATAGGACTCGGGGAACTGCAGGTGTGTTACCTTTCATATGCTAACGACTAAATCATGGGGCAGATGAAGGGAACACAAATAGTAAATGGCAGATTACACTTTATCTGGTGCCACTTGGTTTGTCAGACAAGCTTGATTTTAGTTTTAATCACAAGGTTGGTTAACGTGGTGGGTTGACCCTGGCAGACACTAAGTGCCTGCCCAGTTGCTTGCTTACTTCTCCCAGTGGGATTGGGGAGAGATTTGGAAGAGCAAAAGCCAGAAAACTCATGGGTCGAGTTAAAGACAGTTTAATAGGTGAAGCAAAGCTGCATGTGCAAGCAAAGCAAAATAAGGAATTCATCCACTACTTCCCATCAGCAGGCAGATGTTTAGCCACTTCCTGGGAAGCAGGGCCTCAGCATGCATAATGGTTACTTGGGAAGACAAACACCAAAACCGTGAACATCGTGCTTTCCTCCTCCATTCCATGAGATCTTATTGCTGAGCAGGACATTATATGGTATGGAATATCTCTGGTCATTTTAGCTCAGCTGTCCTGGCTGTGTCCCCTCCCAGCTTCTTGTGCACCCCCAGGCTACTTGCTGGGGGTGGGAAAAAAACACCTCGATGACGTGCAGGCATTGCTCAGCAATAGCCAAAACACTGGTGTGTTATCAACACTGTTTTAGTCACAAATCCAGAACACAGCACCATACAGGCTGCTATGAAGAAAATTAAGTTCATCCCAGCCAGACCCAGTACAGTTGATCATCATATTTTAAAATACACTCCTACAAGATATTTTGCTAAAAAAAAAAACAGTATTACCCCAAAATCCATCATAGCCCTATAAAAAGCTGAAGACAGGTAAATCATTGCAAGTCATTGTATATTCAGCTCATCAGAAGACAGTCTGTCCAAGAAGGCCAGCAGGTCAAATACCATTCATTACCAGTAATATAGAAAACCTGCTATTTTCCCCAAAATAGTGGGTAATAATGGCACTAGTTACATGGATTATCCTAAATACTCACTAAGGTCACACACTTGGCAAGGATTTGTACCTTTAGCCAGACAAAGGATGATAGAATATGTATTCTGCAACGTGTGTCATGTCGTGACACTGTCCTGGAATGCTGAAATGCCAGGAAGGATTCAGAGACTCATGACAGATAATTAATTGAATATGAGCTCAGCGTGCACTCTTCTGGCTCAGAGGATGGACATGCTCTTTGAAAGCATAAGCAAGGAACTAACAGGCAGAAACAGCAGGGCATATTAACTCCTTGTGTATCTGATGTTTATAAGATTGTGAGTATAAAATGGAGTTCTGAGGCAGACACTTAAAAAGAAGATAACCACTGTGATGGAAAGAGAGAAAAAAGCTACAGAAATCTGCCTTGTAGTGGGAGACTCACAAAGCTCAAATTACAGTTAACTGTAATTATCAAGAGTAATTGGGAGGCCTATAGAACCTGGGTAAAGGAGAACACCATTTGTGTTTTGCTTCTGCCTTCAAAACAGCTCACAGAGTGCGAGGTGTAATTTCTCTGTATCACACTCCCCTCAGTTTCTGTTTCATAGGGGCTTTTTAGGGGAACAGAACCAGTGGCCCTGGGGAGCATCTGCAGCGATACTGGAGCCAGACCTGTGCAGAACCTATTGGAGCTGACAGGGCTTGTTAGTTCAGATCGAGGGCCACGTTAGTGTAACACACTACTTCCAGACCTGAGCTGGCTCCTGAAGCTGCAGTGTGCTGCCCCTCAGCTAAAATGACCAGCCTGCTCCTTATTCTCAGCTCAGACAAGTTGACTGGATCACGGAGAGCAGACACTGACTTCTTTGATTAAGAATAATAATCTCTGGAAAGGATTTTTGATGGCTGATGAAGCTTAATCTGGCAGAAAAAAGGCAGCATAATATCCAATATATGGAAGTCCAAACTGGACAAATTGGGAGCAGAGAGGAAATGTGTGGTTTCGACATGGAGAATAACTAGCAACAAATGTACATTAAGAACCCTAGGATGCTCCCTTCAACTGGAAACCAAAATAGTAACACAAACAGGCATTTGGCCCCAGAAGATATTCATGATGGTTTCTCTGCCTTGTGCCACCCAGAAGGTTAGACTGGATGATACAGCCAGTCTCCTTTGGCACTAAAATTCATACATCTTTCTGTCAGAGTGTAAAACCAATTTTTTCCATTCCTGATGACTGACATTCCTGCAGCATCTTCCCTAAGGAAGCAGCCCTGCAGGGAAGGACTTGGGGGTATTAGTGGATGAAAAACTGAGTATGAGCCAGCAATGTGCGCTCGCAGCCCAGAAAGCCAGTCGCATCCTGGGCTGCATCAAAAGAAGTGTGGTGAGCAGATCGAGGGAGGTGATTCTGCCCCTCTACTCCACTCTCATGAGACCCCACCTGGAGTACTGTGTTCAGCTCTGGGGCCCCCAGCATAAGAAAGACATGGACCTTCTAAAGCGGGTCCAGAGGAGGGCCACGAAGATGATCAGAGGGCTGGAGCACCTCTCCTATGAAGACAGGCTGAGAGAGTTGAGGTTGTTCAGCCTGGAGAAGAGAAGGCTCCAGGGAGACCTTATAGCAGCCTTCCAGTACTTAAAGGGGGCCTACAGGAAAGATGGGGAGTGACTCTTTATCAAGGACTGTAGTGATAGGATGAGGGGTAACAGTTTTAAACCGAAAGAGGGTAGATTTAGATTAGATATTAGGAAGAAATTCTTCACTCTGAGGGTGGTGAGACACTGGAACAGGTTGCCCAGAGAAGTTGTGGATGCCCCATCCCTGGAAGTGTTCAAGGCCAGGTTGGATGGGGCTTTGAGCAACCTCGTCTAGTGGAAGGTGTCCCTGCCCATGGCAAGGGGCTTGGAACTAGGTGATATTTAAGGTCCCTTCCAACTCAAACCATTCTATGATTCTATGATTCTGTGTCTAATCTGAGATCTCAGGCAAGACTGTTTTCTTTTACATAATGTATACTACACTGGTCCTGGTTAAGATCTTTGTCTCAGGGCCATAATGAATTCTTAGATGTTGAATGGGCTATCCACTGATTTCAACAGGAATGATTTTTACATAAACCCAAGATCTCTTCACCTTTTGCCATGTGCTTTCCCAAGCAGAAGGGCAGCTCATTATGCAGCACAGGATGAAAGATGCTGTTCAATGTGATACTATTATTACCTGTGCTAGTTAAAGATTTGGATTTCCTATTTAGATGAAAATAGAGAATAAGCATAAGAGCAAAGCTTTCTGACATTACTGTGCCACGGAAGAAGGGACAAACCTATGTATTGGTTTCTTAAATGTTGGTGAGGAGATCAGTTTCCAACATTTGCCAGTTCTCTTCCAGTGCTATCCAAAGATTCAGTTTTAGATTAAGGGTTCAGGATCCAATCATAAAAATAGGGAAGATGTTAAGTAGGTTTTAGCACATCCCAGAGGGGAATAGTTTAAGAGTTTCAATTAATGCAAAATCCACCAGAACGACATTGTTACTGGCCTCTCATTAAGTAAACAGCCACTGGCAACTGCTGAAAAGCAGTATGATTTCTGATCACCCTAAAATATGCTGCGTAACTTTTACAAATTTTGGTCTGGTTTACAACAGTTCATAAGGACTGTTCATATGAACAATAGTTCATATGTAAGGAGTTCATATTGAATCACAATAATGATAAAATAATGCTATTATACTTTCACCTTCATTACACCCTGAATCATACATTGACCTTCCTTTAAACATATCTACCATGCCCTAGGCTTGGTTTGTACTATATAATAAAAATGATGAAAATAATTGGGGTCAACTGAGTTGACCTATAGTGTTTTTACTGTTTAAATTTGCATAGCTAGGATTTAAATTGGTGCAACAAGGGATCAGGATTTTGCCCATAAACCTGAACTGACAGGCAGTAAATTGATCAGAAAAACTAATTTTAAAAAATCTTATCTAAACAGATTTTCCCTACCGTGACACGTTAGTGCATTTCTAAAACAAAGTAGCATGAACTAGAAGAAATCTGAGCTGCTGAAAATGAATTTTTTGGGTAATATGGCCGTTTCATTCTGTTAATAGTTCTGGTCAAGGCATCTTCTGAACAAACAAAAATATTGGCACTAAAAGGTATTAGAATGATAATTCTGAAGACTTGTCCGCATAGCATTAACAAAACAATTGCACGGAGCTTTGCTTGGTTTTTGCTTTTTCCATTTCTGTAATTATGTTTAATTAACATAAAGTTAGCTCAGCTGAAAATAGTGCAGAATTAAAGATGGCATGTTCTATGATGGTGTGACCTAAATCCAGGTATCTTTAAATAGATCTGTTTCTCATTATTTGAACCTAGTTCTCAATCTTCCTTCTGTCTTATCTCCACATGATTAACAAGGAAATCTAAACGTTTCTGGAAGAAGACATTTGACTAGGATACTGTGGCATATGTGTGCTACCTATGGAACATCCCATCAACTCGTTGCGTATCCAAGGACACCAAAGCTCCTGAAACACGAGAGAAAGGTTAGAGCAGTACCTCTGGAATAACATTTCTTGTTCTTCAGAGAAGTCTGTATGGCTAGCAAAAGAAGAATTTTTGCAGTTTTATGGCTCTGAATCTTTAAGTAGTTAAGCATAGTAAGGTGCTTTTCCTTCTTAACCATCAGAAAGTAGAGTGAGATGGGCTTTTCTGTGAGTATCTTGTTATAATCATACACTGGCTTTATTAGAATTTTTTCTCTCATGAAGGACTGGAATAGAAGTAAAGATTTGATTTCTATATGTTCTACTTAATAATGAAATGGATTTAAATATAATAGAAAAAAAAGATAAAAAAATTGAAATAAGGAACCTGCTAATCCACTTTCCTGAAGATGGACCCTATGTTTATTTGTCTTGACCCTATTCTCCACTGAAACCTGTCTCCATTGTGTATCGAGTGGGACTGGACATCTCAGCTTTGTTCCACTGAAGACCTTTAAAAAATAAATTGCAAAATTTCAAGAACTAATTAATATATTCAGGTGAACAGACCACTTTGATGATAGCATTTTGTAACACCACAGACAAAAAATTATTTGTTGTGCATGTAGCTCACAGAAAAAGTCTGTTCTCATTTTATTGTAAATCCATTGCAGTGCCATTGGCTTCAGTGTAGTTGCTCCTAACTTGCCAAGGCACAAGACCGCCTGTATTTTATTTTCTTCTTCTGGAAGAAAATGAAACATAGATTTCCAAGGTACATTAATGGTCAGAAGAATAGCATATGTGCCAACTGTTTGAACATTGTGCTCCTAAGTTTTCTGTTTTCTGAGATACGCTGTAATGCTGCATGCACAAGCATTAAGTCATATATATTTGAATGCGGAGTACCCTATTCATCCCACCTAATTAGCCATCTAGATGTTAGGAGTCTCATCCAAGCTAGTTCTCTAGGTACCCTCTATAGAAAGAGATCAGCACCTCTGCTAGGGGTGATTCTTTCCATCCTATGATAGGTAGGATATAGACAAGGCTGTGGACATTCTGGTCTTTCTCCATAGAACAAATTAGAAAGCCTTGCTAGACAGCTTGCAATAAATCAAATCAATAGTACCCATAAAACAGTATTAACTTACAATAGCCACAGCTTTGCGTAGAAAAGAATCAATAGGTTTTGGGTTGGCTAAAAGAGTCGAGTCTGAGCAAAAAGTTAATGACATGAGGTTGAACAGGAGAAGTAAATGTCTGGAATACTCACGTTGTGGCACGCTCTCTTCAACTGGCTTCCCAAGCTTCCACCAAATGGAGAACGGAGTTGGATAGGTAGTAATGCAAACCATGTTAGAAAATTAAATTGAGAAGCAGACAGTTAACAATAGAATGTCAGAGTATGTGATTGTAATAATTTACTAGTGCCAATGGCTTCTGCTGTATGAATGCCACCGCAAAAGGTAGAAAACACTGGTGCTTACCTCATATATAGGAAGAGACCCAAATACTGCACCAGCTTCTCTGTTTCCTGACTCAAAACTTTCCAAAGGTTGTCTATGGATCTGACCAAGGGAAGCCAAAGTCAGTGCATTACTAGTTGAAGACAAAAGGTAATGAAGACATTACTTCTGTTATTGAATTGCATGGTAACATTCATGTTATCTGAAGAAATGTATATAATTACTATGTAGAGAGATTATGGTTTATGCACAGGTTTTCTTTGTACCATGTTAAGCCTGCCTTGAACTTTTTTTTAAATTAGGAGAGGATCATTCTTCTGCTATAGAAAATGGATAACCAGCAAAATTCCAGCTTCCCAAGGGACACAAAATCAAGACAGTTAACAGCAAAATGCTTTTTATCACCTAAGTTAAAGCTAGTTTTAAACACTTACTTAGTTCTCTCACCTATTAACACCTTGGATAAGCTCAATAAAGGAATCATTTTCAGGGAACTTGTCAGGTTTGCTGGATGCGTGCTATCTGAGGACAGTGGAAGTCTAGCCAAGGGGTAATGGAGTAACAACTCCCTCCCAGATGACAGCTTCATCACAGGGCTGTCAGTCTGGCTATCCTTCTGTTGGGCTTTGCAAATCACACAAATCACTTCAGCAGCCAGTTGGGAAAGATGCAGATGAACAAGACATTTGTGCTGTTAACTGTTGAAAGCTTTGAATTTGCAAAAATACCTCAGGTACCTTGACAGTTCTTTCACGCTCACATGAATCCTGAGACTTACCTGGGTATTATAATTATGGACAGGGCAGGAAATGAAACTGTCTTTACATGATATAGCTGTGATTTCTCCCTAGGAAGCCAATTTATGGTCCTCCAAAAAGGAAAAAAAATGCACCTACAGCTTGAAATACTGCAAAGAACTCTTGTTTCCATCAAATTTGAAAACATGAATTTAATTTGAAACAGTACATTATACAGAGATTTTCTACTTACATTTTTTCATGGTCTTACTAATATCTTACTGCGTGTGCTGCAGTAGTAACAGTTTAAGAGATACCACATCTTCAACAATGTAAAACATTCCTAAAGGAATCTCTTCCAGTGTCTGTCTGTCAATTCTAGGCATTACTCATGTGCGTTAATTACTAGGCATTACCCATTTCAGAAAGACAGGACAACTGAACTACAGTCAGCTAATCATATACTCTAGGTATTTGCACAGCCACTGAATAGCACATCTCTAGTCTGAAGTGCAAACTGAAGTCCACTGGTTTGTTCTGCTCTAAGGCAAATGATAGGAAATCAAACCTTTTTCTCATCAAAAGCTCAATCAGAAGGGGACTCCAGTGCTAACGTGTATCAAGTATCTTCTGCTATGAGACCTGCAGTGAGTCCTCTTTTCAAATGACTAGGTAGAACCCAAAGCAGAGCCCACCTCTACTGACTTGTCCCACAATGTGCTCAACCACTCACTTTGCTACAGTAAATTTCATGTTTTATACCCAGTATCAACATATTTTTCCCACTAACACTGTTCTCTCTTATTACACAGTGCTGTATCTGCAGCTGTTGAACAGCACGGGACCAATGGTCAACTGCCGTTACTTTGTAGTAACGGCACAAAAGCAGCTACATCAGTTTCCCTGTGATTTAAACACAGGCTGCTCTGGAGACTCTGCAGCACCTGTGACTGGTATAACTGTGTATTAAGGGAGCTCACCAACTTGTTGCTGCCTTGGGGTGAAATGACAGAATGCCTCAAAACTGCATGCTTGACTACCTTTGCTTAGCAGCAAGTAATCCGCTAGCTTCAAATAGCCAAGCACCCAGACAAGATGAGAGTTGATCTTGCATCCTTGGTGTCCCAGTCAGCAAGGACAAGTGAGAAAGGAAGAGCTGGCTGCCAAGACGGGGCAATAAACAGTGGAGAGGTGTGTTCCACTCACCTTGTCATCTTTTCACCCAAGGTACACAGAGAGAAGTAGCTGGTCACATGGAGTAATGTCTTTTACTGACTACTGTTTGGATCTTAGCTGGCCGCATTAGGATATCAGATTGTGGTACCTAGGTAGACTCACAGTACCACAAATTTTAGGAGAGGATGTTAAGAGTTCATACCCCTCACTAGCTGTTGACCACTAACCTTTGGGGAAGAATGGCCAGAAAGCTGTTAATGGAAGCTTTTTTGGCAAGTGGCCATAGGATTTGTATCTTTTTCCTTTTATACTACAACTGCAAGAGGAGAAGTTTTATCTGTTCCCATGACTTTTAAGGGCTAAGCCAGGTAAAGATGGAGGAGCTCCACCATTATTCAATTAGAGTTGTAGAAAGTATTCATAATGATATCTAAACTAACTCAGAACTCTCCTGGTTTCTGATTTCATGGGAACCCTGAACGAACTATTGTGTATAACCAGGGATTCACTGTTGTTCTAGTATTTTCATACTTCCTTCAAGTAAACTTAAGATATTTAGGATTTCTGTTGGAGCATGTGAAAACTCTAGGGTTTTTTAATGCTGTTAAAACAAACAAGTGAATCAGTGTGTGCTACCTTCCAAATTGGAATTTGGAAGTGTGAAACAATGAGAATGAAAACCAGAGAGGTTTCTTTGATCCCTCTGCTTATGCATTTTTGTTCTAGCTTGTCCATTGAATGAGAAGGATATGTAGGGTTTTTTATGGCTAATTTCTAAATGAGAAATACAATTGCATTTCCTATATGTTGCACAGAACAGAAACAAATTTGTCATATATATTAGCTACCTTTGGAGAAGCCAGAGCTTTGAAAAACTTCAAGTCCTGAATTATGTCCACATGTTTAGACTTTTTTAAAACTGAAGGTGATCTGCTCAGTGACTTCCACCTGTACACACAAGACAGAAAAAATTTGATGCTCCTATCAAAATGGCAATGTGAATGCAACGTTCTTAGCTGGCTCCAAAATAAAATTATTTTGAAGTATAAATTATTCCATATATCTTCAAAATATAATTTATGTTAGGACCTTCATAGTTATCATGAAGTGCTTCACTAACACTTTGTAAATCTGGCTTGTCATCTTTAGAAGGCTGGAAATGTTAATATAAAAAACGCTAGTTACCACAGCTGGGTGCTAACTTGCTGTCTGATAATGGCTTTTCAGCATTTCTGTCAGTTCTGACTACAATTCCTGTATGCCGCTTTCATAACAAAGAAGGCTTCCTCTGCTTATATATCTGGTTTCCGAAATTAATCACAAGAAGAAACGATCTACAGTGTCTGTTAGTGTAGATTAACACAGTTTCATTTATAATCAGAAAAATTAAGTCAGATCACACAAGCTAAGGAATTATAAACTACAGAGAGAAACTGGGACCATTCTTCTATATGGGTCTATCCACCAGCTGACATTTTTCAATAGATCACCTGAGCCGCTCGTTTAAACTGTAAGCACCTATGCTATTCAGCTGGGTTTGTACCTTTTCAGGTATATGCACATTTGGGGAATATCTGTTAATAGCATTTATAACTTGATTTGTTAACTGAAATTCTAAAATATTATCTTAGTGACAGCTATCCAATAAGCAAATGGTAGTAGTGTCATGAAGATAACTGACTTGACCCAAGAGAAGCTTCTGTATCCTGTAAAGAACAAAGCTTAGCATCCAATAAGTAACACAGCCTTTTGGATGACAGTTGGCTAGCTATCCATTACACTATTCGGCGCAATTAATCCAGAGGAATCAAGTTACTCTTGAGGTGACAGCACACAGACTATATAGAATGATAAAACTGAAACTTTCTATTGCGCAGCGTGTGGCCGCCTTTTTTTTTCCAGTTCTCTGCACAGTTAAGCAGGCTTCTCATTTGCTTCCGGTCTGTTCAATTAATGTGTTTTAAATGTATGACAGCCAGTCTCCTTTACTGAAATTTTTGAAGAGTCCTCAAAAAGTAGTCACAGTTTGACACAGGCATGTCATTTATGGAAAGTTTCTTTAAGGTTAGCTGGCTTAATTATAGTATCTTTGATTCCAGAGGTTTCAAACTAGCTGCTGACTGTTCAAAAGGACTATAGGGGTTAGTCCTTCAAACACAGATGAGTTACTGTTCTGACTTCAGTGGGACTACTCACATTAGTGAGAACTCTATGGAATAATAAGTGTTTGCAGGATACCGACCTAAGTGGGGTAACAGTAAAGCACTTTAGAGGTTTCCCATTGTCCCAAAGGGCTTTGGTTAAAAGGCAGCCTAAGAATGCACATGGTATATGAAACCTTACCACTAAAGCATGCATGACTTTTTAAGCCCTGAAGTAATTTTTCCCAGATTTGGACTGCTTTGTTACTAAAGGCACTATGCATGTTGCTTCTGAAGATTGCTGCTTCAGTATTTATGTTCATTTGGTCAACCCACTAATTAATGAACCAGGGAGCTCCAGGACTAGACATATGACTTAAGCTAGAGGGCCAAGACTCTCTGGCTTGACTTGTAAATAACCTACATCCCTTGAGAACTCTACCTAGAAGGAGAGAGGTCCAACACTGCTATTGAACACACAACATTTATGCCAGTGTCAGAACGTCATGATCAGAGGTATGCGAATGTATCCATAACATCCCAGCAAATTTAAGAAGACCATTTTTTAAACTGAAAGATTCAATTGGGTTTACTCTTCCAGAAGGATTTGGGTTTGGGTTGAAACTATTCACATTAAGCTTTTTAAATAAATTTTTGGTTATCCCAGAAGTATATCAGCTTATGGAACTGGAAAGGAAACAGGCTGCTAACCTGAACAGTGTACATAACATACAGACTCTAATTAGGCTAAAATCTGAGACAATTATCTAGTCATCACTATTACTGAGTTCAAATCCTGAACATCACCTAATCGTGACTGTCACCTAGTCATAACAATTAAGAGATTTATCCATGCTGTGTAAAAACATTTTTAAAAAGGATTTTTCTAAATAACTCATAGGAAATACTAATATTTTTTCTGACCTTCAGGTGAAAGGTGCTTTTTAAGTGTATTTTCAGAACTGTTCCCCCAATCATACATGTATGTAAATGTGTGAGATCTTACTTGTCCCTGTCCAGCATGAGAGGATATTCAAACTTCTTCTTCTTTTCCATATGCTTGCTTTCCTCTTTAATTATAGTAGGAAAGTTATTAACATCACAAGGCAAAATCAACCGACTGATATCTGATAATTCAAACTTCCTGGGTTGTCCGAAGTAACCAAGATAGTATCCGTACATGGCATGCCACAGCCTACACACATAGTAGAAGCAGTGCCAAAGGACAGAAAGGAAAAATGGGTACTTTTAGAAGTGGAACAAAAGTGAGAAATTATCTGTCTACATTATCAAGTTCTGCAGCACTGTTCTAGAGTTCAGTATGCTAGTCATAAAAAAAAAAAAATCAATTAAATGGTTGAAGTTCACTGTTTATAATGTAAGTAACTTGAGAGTAAAAAAATCTCAGAAGGATGTTGTAAAAATTGGAAAACAAACAAACAGTTCATCTTTATAATTACAAAACTGAGGAGTAAAGGCACCAATATCCTGAATTGCTCCTACAGTAAGGTGCTGCCACCAGAGCAGGATCTACACAAAATTTCCTCATTGATTCTCCCAAAAAAACAAAAGAAACCCTTCAAATGTACTTGTTAGCCAAGAAGGAATTACAGTTGTATATAAAGCACCTTCAGACTGCAATAGTTTAAGTGCATAAGCATTGGTTAGATGCAATGCTTAGGACGCATGTCAATATAAAAAGTATTGAAAGCTAAAATAGGATTAGAACAGGAGGTCATTTCTAAAATGACGGGGCCATTACCTATGCATTCAGGGTCACCTTGCTGAAAGAAAATGACAGTCTGCAAAAGGTCTGAATTCCTGAGAAAACTGGAAGTGTTACATTAAAAATGTAGTTCTTTCAGGTGCAGAACAGAAAATGCACCTAATGTATTTTATTTAAGTTCTAGCCTATATACAAGGCCAGCAAGAATAGGAACTTTGGAGACGGTTCAACTCATTTGCCATAGCAGTAAGAAGTATTAGTCATTTTTGTACCTGACTGAACCATCAATAGATGCTGTCACTACCACATTTTTCTTCTCTTCATGAAATAAGTCAACCACTTCAGTAGAGTGTGCCCTCCAGCAGAGCTCCTCCTTTATTTGCTGAGGGAAAAAAGCAACATAACCACATTTCAGGCAGTTCTGTATGCCACCATGGTTGCTAGTTTAGTGGATTTATCAGCATGGCTTTCTGAAAAGTAAAAGAGGTGAAAAAGTAATCCCTCCATGAAACAGCCTGCAAATGGCATATGGTAGAAACACCACTCAGGGGACATGGATAAATTCATTCTTAACGTAGCCTCTTTGAACACAATGGAATAATGCTAGCAGCATTTTACTATGTTTTTCTTGTTTTTCACAGCATCAAGTTATTATTTCAAGCAAAAGACATGACCTTTATGTGCAGGAAACATGTTTAGTCCCCGTAGAGCTCTGAATCCATTTTTCTCTTTGTCTTATCTTGGTATACTGTTCAAGTTAAGAAAATCTGTCAGATTTTTCCTTACATTTTTACTATTTTGTGGATCTTCTAAGAATGAGGCAATGCTCCAGCGCATAACATGTCCCTCTGTTTAAGAAAGGAAAAAGCAAAACATCAATAAATTTCATTAGTGCTACACGTTCACCCATTGCTACCATATGCTCTTGGTAAACACTGGGCAGAATGAAGCAGAGATTACAGGTCAGTGAAAGTTATTTTAAGGTGAATGTCACTATCTCATTGTTAAGCACAGAGTAGAAAATAATGGACTCTTCATTAATATGCAAAGAAATATATATACTGTTTGTGAGCAATGTGTCATTAACTGGATAGGTTTGAAATGGAAAGAAAGTAAAGTTTTTTCTTTAAATGACATGAGTAAAAAAAAGGAGTCATCTTGTCAAGACAGTTACCTATTGCACAAACTAGGTATGAGAGCTTCCTGGGTATTAAACTGTTTTTCAATCCAGGTAAAATGGACAAAGTTTGATTAATTGCATACATAATGAAAGCTTAATGTTTTACAACCTTTTAGTGCACTCATGTGAAGCTAGAATCAAAGAACCATTTTCCTTATGACCCACAACTGCTCAGTTTCCTGCCTAGGCTCCCTCTTCCCTGATGAAGTTGCCTCTTATCTCTTGTTTCTACTACTAGACAGAGGAATCTTTTGTGTAATTCCAACTTTCATACTGGTCACATCTGGTTTCTAGGACTGTACATTTGCAAGCAAGCAAGGAGGCTGACAGAGAAGTTGACCTTTTCCTAACAAGGAAAAATCTGTAATGGGAACAAGAAATTGGTAGTAGCACTGCAGATAAAAGAGAATGGTGAGGAAAGCATGAAAAGCAAATACACAGTGGCACAAACACAAAAGGACAAAGGGAAAGTATCAGATGAATAAGTAACAGGGTGGATACTTTTCCACAACTAATTAAAATCCTGTTCAGTGCATGCTGCCTTCCTGAACTCATTTACTGATTTGAATAAATGGGGAGTGGAAACTTCACTTCAGTTTCAGCATCAACGTCAAGCTACTGCTCAGTTTTGAAACAAATAGAAAAAAAACCTTGCTCCATCCAACTTCTGACAGCATAAGAGCAGGAAGCTGGCAGGAAACAGTTCTAATAGGTATTTTAGAAGAAAATTGACACATTAAAGGACAAAAATCTCATATGACAGATGTGGAAGAAGAAAATTGCCAGGATGATTCTAAAGGTTTGGAGGAGAATCAGACAGCAGATAAACTCTTCAACTTTCTGCCAAATGAAATCCAGATTTGTGTGAAATTAAAAGTCTAACAATGAGCTGCTAGCACAGACCACAAGTGCTTTCTTTCCTTATATAGCAGCGTACTGCTGAAGCCATTACTATGCACTCCATATCAGTGTCCGAATCATGGCTCTTGGTACAGCCACAGCTGCAGTTTTTTATTTTGTTTTATTACCATGGATGTGAATTTTTTCTTGTTCTTAGCAGTAGTCTTTGCCCTTGGTATTAATACAGTAATTCAGGTGGAAATTATATGCAGGGCTTGTGAATGAAGAAAATTGTAATGTCTTTTATGAAAAAAATTCTACTGATAATGCTATTAACACTAAGCTTTAATCTACCATCCTTTCATACTAGAAAATACATTTTTCAATTATTTAGTTACAGCTTTGATGGAGAAAGTCTGGCAGCATTTGGACCTTCATTTCCACATTTCTGGCACATTTACAGCATGATACTTTGTGGTCCTACAGACTGTCCTGAACAGAATGACTAACATGTTTACTCACCCTTACTGCCTGCCAAGAGCATTTTAGTGGAGATGTCTGTACATAGTGCTGTCAGAGGAACTGAAGGATATTTTGAAAATGGCAAAAGTTCTTTCACTAAGTTTCCCTAAAATAAATAAACAAACAAACACATATTTCTCTTTATAATATGTACATGAAAAAAATAATAATCAATGCGTCAGAAGTCGAGTGCTATTGATTTGATCTATTCAGCATTACTCAGCTCATATCTATTCAGAAAGCTGCTAAAAAGGTAGTTTCCTAATCTACTGAATGACCAAGATAGCTGGGGTGTATTCTTCTGGATTGCTGTCTCTTCTACATCAAAAGAACAAGCTATTTCACTCTTCAGGCAATTCAGTCTAGCTGTACCTACCCCTACTTCACCACTTACCTCTCATTTGCTGTGGAATATCATCAGTATGCATCTCATTTGCTACTGAAATGTTGTTTCTTGCTGCAAATGGGCCCATGATGTCTCCTTCACCAACTTGTTATATTTTTCAAGTAAGCATGAGTAGACTTTCCCCCTTACTGCCTCTTCAAGTTTGGGAGGAGGTGAGGGAGAATGTCTTGCTGATAGGAAGATTCTTGACTGTGTCATCCATGTAGTGATGATGACAGTCATGCCAGTGATGACATCACCATCACCTGAACTTGGAGATTCCTACAGGAATCTAAGCACACTTATATATCAGCTGTGAAGACAACAAAATCCAGCAAAGCCCACACCTGCTGTACTTGGGGACATTTACCATCATATTCTATTTTTGCATAAAACATCTGCAAAGCTAACTCACCATCTTTCTGAAAAATTCTCCCTATGACTTGCCTTTGCTGGGATTCCTGTTAAAGCCTTACATGGCTGACGTATTGTGATCACTGTCTGCCACAATGACCAATATTACCCAATCATATCATGGTACTCCCCCTTCTTGCTGTATTTACTTTGTATCTCTTGTTTAGAGTAACATGTTTTCTGGAATAGAGTCTTATAGATTTGAGGTGATATGACAACTAAGCTATTGGCATTCTGTTGCATGACTGGCATTACAAGCTGATTAGAGCTGTAGACACTATGAGTTAGGATACTGTTCTCTCCTGATTTGTAACCCTACTAGTGCTAGCTGGCTTATGCAACGTTCCAGACATATTTCTCCTCTTCTGAGAGTAGGACACTCTGCCTTGCCTATCATCCTTTCTTAGAAGGTAAATGTTGTGGGTGAAAAATCAACTTCTAGACTTTCACATAACTTTACAGTCAGTTTTTGTTATAATTTTTTCAAATCATGTTTCTTCATTTTCCACTTGCCATTGCTCCCTGCTACAGTTATTAAAGCAGAACTAATTTATGTCCGTGGAAGAAACTGTTAACCAAAAAATGCAATAAAATATCTGCTGCTGCAATTGCTAGTTAAAAAGCATGTTTCCAAAGATTAGTGGAATTATCTTCTCAATGGTCCAGTCCCATCCCAAAGACATTCAGATAGCTACCTGAATACTCCATAGGCAGATACAGCCATTTTCATGAGCAGAAGCCAGTATTGGTGAGTGTCCTGCTACAGCTTTGGATAACTGTACATTCATCTTCAAGTATTGGATATTCTTATACCTAGTTGTATCTTCTGCTTTGGAACAGAAATGATCATACATTTTCTCAATGATTTTTAGTATTGCTTTTGAGTGCACAGAAATTACATAACACTAGAAAAAAGTAAATTTGAAAATAAACTCCATCGTCAAGATGGCATTACTCTGAAAACATTACAGATGTGGATAAAAGACAACTGAAAAGAAATTAGAACAATCTTCATGATCTTATCTAAACCAGCCAGAACTATTGCTCTATGATGCGGGGGAACCTTATTTAGAGCACAGAAACTGCAAGTACCAGTGAGAGTGGAGGAGGAGTGCAAGACAGTGGTCATCAGGACAGCTGAGAGGCAGTTCTGCAGCCACTGCATGAGGCTTCTAGAGATTACTATAAATTCAGCAATGAAGGGAAGTTTAAATGACAATAATTTTGGAATCATAGATTTCTATACTTACTTCTCCAGTTCAAAACTTTTGCTAAATGCAAGGTGGTGGTCACAGAGAACCTTTTTTGAGTTCCTGCTGTGACTTCCCCAGAGCTGGAGGTGCTGGGGCGTCCCATGAAGGTACTCAGTGAAATGGTCATTCAGTGGAGGCAGGACCTAACATGAGTGTCTGTTTCATTGGGCAGCTACAAGGCTTAGGGATATTCTGGTTTCAGGGCATGTTTTCTTTGCAAAATAAATTCAGCTTAAATCCACATTTCAGATGATCAAATTTCTTGTTATTGGGAAAGTCTGCTTTCCAGCAGAGGATATCTAAAGGATTCAGAAGAATCTAGAGGATTTGCTTCTTGCAAATTCACTGACTCCATTTGCACCGCTTTAACTCTTAAGCGCTTGGTTCTGTCTTGTTTCTGTTGTTTTAAGGATATATACTATAGGGAAGATTTTCCCTTCTAAAATTTCATCTGCTTTTGAAGATTTTGTTTGTGAGGCCATTCACTCATACTTGACTCAAGCTGGCTCTTGCTATACCATTTCAATAATTCATTGCTCGAATATTTATGTGAAGAGAAGTGTGTATAGTTGACATTCCCAAATTCTGCAAGGTTTTCAGCATCATGTCTATTTAGAAAAACCAGCAATTAAGCCCTTGTATATCCTGCATCCTGGCCTGGCTTTTGGGAAATAGCTGCAAATCAGGAGGGAGCAGAAGACGTTGAGTTGTGTCATCCACATACCAATGGTATCCCAATTATTCTAAACACAGTTTGCCAGACAAACTGACAAACACAGTTTCTATGGTACTCTGGGCAGAACTCATGGATCAACAACAAAGAGAATGAAAAAGATCTTTCCATACCTGTTGTTATTTGAGTATTAATTTCATTACTTTTTACATTTTCCTAAAAGCAAGGAATAAAATGTAACAGAATTAGAAAATGGAACCTTTCTTTGGGTGTAACTACAGAACAGTTCTCTAGTTGAAATTATTTTAAGAACTTCATTTTTTTTTAATGGAAGGATTCAAATATTCCCCGAATTTCCATTCAATCTGGGACAGCACTGAGTGAAAACAAGAAACATTTCATCTGAAGAGAATCAAAATCACAGATGAACAAATCACAAATGAAATTAATTGGAAATTAGGAGCAGGCTAAAGGTAAATTTGGCTGAATGGCATTAATTTCTTAGGACAAGCAAAGTTGATCACTTACAGTCATGTAAATGTAACCTAGATCTCTTACTTAGAGAGTTTAATTCAGAACATGCATATAGTCTTGTTACTACCTTGAGCAAAGATGAACAAAGTGCATAAATAGCAATAACATTTACTCACATCTACATCTTCAGTATGAGAATTGTCACAGTCCTTCATTTGTGCCTTACCATATAGGCTTCTGAGGATCCCCAAGGCTGACAGGAATCAGTATACTGGCCTCAAAAATTGCCAAGTCAAATAAGGCAGGAAAAACTATGCAGCCACGAGCGTTTGAGGTATCTTAGAAGAGGACAAGCCAATTCAATCTCATCCTACCTATTGATCTGTAAGGCTTGATGTGTTGGGCTTTTGGGGATCTTTTTAAGACCTGCAAATGACTGTCCATTTTGTTATTCTAATGACTACATAGCACAAGATATTGTATACTTTAGTTTGCAGATGACAGTTCGGCCTGTGTCTACTTCGGAATCTATGAAAGTGCCATGCTCTGCTGAAACAACATGCTGGTAAGGATCTGAGAGGTAGCAGGATTTTCCTCTTTTTGCCTACTTGCTATTTGTTGCTCTGCAGATATGGCATGTTCTTCTGGCATAACAGGACAAAAAGTGTCACAAAAATCATAATGCTATCCTTAGCAAAAATACACAGATTGAGACACTGGCATCTGGATGGTAAATTAAAAAAAAAAAAAATCACACTGTCATTTGAAAGAATGTATCCAAGCGAGTGTGACTGCAAAGTAGATGTGGTTCCACTTTTATTCAAGTACTTCATGATTTGTCTATTTTACTTTCCCCTTTGAGTTCTTCGATACCCCCACTTGAAGGTCAGAATTGCTAGTGATAAGCATGTGACCAACACTTTGACAGACAGCTATTCCATGTATCACAGAGCCAGCTGCCTGACAGAATGTATTCTTAATTCCCCACCTCATTCAGCTTAGGTGAACAAAGTTCATTTCTCTGTAATTCTTGATATTTACTTTTGTGCATGGTTTTATGGAGGGATTTTAGTAAGCTACAGGATTTTAAAACCAAAATCAAAATGAAAACAGAAATTTGTTTTGAATGCTACCGAATCCATGAAGCCACTATACCTACCTTATGTAGGTTCAAAGAACTGCTCTTGTGCTCTGGAACAGCACTGATATCACTCCTCACAGTAGCAGTAGTAGAGGGCAGGGAATTAATTTTCCTGTGTGAAAGAAACTATTGGACATCACTGACATTCTTGAAGATACTGTTTGCTATCTGGAAATCAACAACATCCAGTGTAATAAAGCATAATAAAATAGTGCCTGAATTGATTAGACTGATTAGATTAAGGGTTGTTGGTGTTTTAGAAATTTATCCAAGTAACTAAGCAATATTTGCATATTACACAGCTAACCTCTCCTGTCAGGAGTTTTGAGCAAATTAAATCCATAGTAAATCAAAATTGACACTGGTGTTCATCCTCAGGAAGTGAAGGGGAAAAATTCAGTGCATGCCAATGGCTTGTTCCCTTTCATTTTACACAGTGCTTTGCTCTGCAAATAGTTTTCAATTAATTATAGAAACTTATTTTCAATCTGTTAAGAAAATTCTCAGAAATGGGATACTGTGGAAAAAAATTTGGATGTGGTCTTCAATGTTTGTGTTTCTGAGTCAAGAAAAGTTCTGACTGTGCTAATGAGAGGTTCTTGCCACATAACTTACATCAATGTCACAGCTGCTCTGTTTTTGACAAGAGTATCTGAATAACTGGGATAATGTAAAACCCATATAGAAAGTATGCAGCTGGGGTAGCCCACTTAAATTTGGACATGTGGCCATGACTTTGTAATTTTTCAGTGTTTAATTTTACAAACTTGCTAGCATTCTTGAACATTGTGTGTGTGTATATGATCACAGTCAAATTCATCCAGCTACCTTCCCAGTACATACAAAACATCCTAAGCCTATATGAGTCAAAGTCATTGTAGGATCCTCCTGCTTAAGCCTAATCAGAACTTTTCTTGATTTATAAAAAATTCTATTTGTGAATTGTAATCACCACATTTTTCATTTAGGTGGGATTTCTTAAACTAATCATTAAGCTATAATGTCAAAAAGCAAATTTATGTTCAATTAAGTGGCACTGGTACATCTAGGGGTGTAGTAAATGCATAAGCTACTTGAAGGTTTTAAAGCAACATAAGACCATAAACCATCCTTATGATTCAGGAGAGCAAAAAAGCTGCCTAATTGCTTAAGACCTTAAAGCTGTGTAAGTACTTAAACCACACTGAGTCCTTTTGGCTACCATTGCCTTTGCATATCCATTGGAAGACAAGCACTTCTGAAGTCATGTACAGGTGCAATGCCTTTCTCTCAAAATGAGCATATTTGGCTAAAGTTCTGTTCTCCATCCAACACTACCAACCTATGCCAGCTTCTAGTCTGTTTTAAGATAAAACTTGAGGCTGCACACTTCAATAAGCTTGCTTTTCTCTTTGTTTGCTGAGAGTATCTAACAGCATGAGGATTGTATCAGCTTTAAAATAAAGAAAAAGACTGCTGCCAGACAGAGTTATCTCACAGAGATAAAAATCAAAGAAGGTACAGTACATGGGAAAACTGATACCTGACAAAAGCTGACTTCTGTTGAATTCTTCCAAAGAATTGAGACTTATGAGGTCATTTAGAGGATGAAAGAATAGCTTAGTGAAGTGGTAAAAAAAGAGCATATAATATGGATTGGTAAGCATTACAAAAGTTTAAGGATGGGAAAGTTCATTAACTGTTTGAACTTGAATTGATTAAATACAAAGAAAATATTAATTTAAATAAGCTATCTTGGACAAACATTACATCAGTTTACTACAACAAAATTCCAAATGACTGTGCCTGTCCTGGGGGAAGATAAAATGCACACAATTACCTGGAAGAGAAAGCACTATGTACAAGGAATAACATGGCATTGACTCCAGATGCTTGAAGAACTGAAGTCTGGCTGTCTTCATTAATTTTACACCTGAAAATAAAGATGTTGGTACAGGATGTGTCAGACAGGTTGTGTATTGTTCCCAGAAAAAGTTGCAGACTTTATTTGTAATCTAAAAAATTAAAAATTTCATTTCCCAGAATGCATGTCACCTAAAAGTTTTAGACACAGTTTTTCAGAATCAGTTAATGAGTTATGATGGATTAATGTCAGTGAATAGTAGATACGGAATGTGCCTGTGCCAGGAAAAACAGGAACCTGATGGAATGATGAACATTTCATTCAGCTAAGTATTTTCTTGAGAATTAGTATTTAAGAGAAAAGTTAAGTAACTTAACGTTGAGGTTAACTAGCTAAGTTAATGTTAGAAAAGTACCTTGTTCCTGGCATTCAAACAAGTCATGTGAACCCTGGGTAAAATACTCTACTTACAAAGCATTGACTTTCCTGTCTTCCATGCATCCACATGAATTGGCTCCCTCATATATGGGGAGGCAAAAGCAAAGGAAGAGACAGAGCCAGAACTGCAGTTAAGTTTTGATTATTTCCCATGGTACAGAAAAACTCAGCTCACTTTCCCACAAACATGCCAATTTTACACATGAAGGATGCTGTGAAACTACTGGGTAGGATAGTTAAATATTGACTTTATATGGTCTTAAAAGGCATGTATTCCATCACCAATACAGAAATACTGCCATGCTGCTCCACTCAGTCTAACCAGACATGTTGTCTTTGTTCACTTTCCTGTTGTAGCAGCTTAATCCGCATGAGAATATCTGGAACCATCCTATGCTCACTTTTTGTCACTTTCTGTGAAAGATTTTTACTCCCAAACCTCCAAAATCACTTCAGATTTCTCACTGTTGGATGTGACTTCTAGTCTTCTAGGTATAGACAATGATACTGATAATGTAGAACATCTGCCATTATCATCTGAATTAGCATTATTTCCAGATGTCCTCCCAAACATGAAACTTCCAAAATAAGGATGTTTCTACAGCTCAGTAGCAGCCTCTAGTCAATGACAGAGTGACTTACATGGTGAGAGTTTCCATCAGTGGCAGTGCTGAATTATGTTAAAACACTATTCTTAATTACATCATCCCTTCCACAGATAACTCTCTCTCAATCACTTCTCCTACCTGCAACGTCAGGACTAGCTAGCAAAATAATTTGAAGCGGGAGGGAGGGGGGCCTACATAAATTGCTACTTTAACTCCTGCTTGTCCATCACCCTTTACAGTTGAGTATCTTAGAATTTCCAGTATGCCATTTGAAAAGTTTGTATGAAATACTTGAGATCAAAATGCCTCCATGAAAGCAATACTTACAGGCATCTCACAGAGGCAGATTCAAAATCCCACAAAATTATTGCACCGTTTGCACTTCCTGTAGCTATCAAACTGCATCCTTCTACTTTTAAAACATCAAAACACTTCATTTCCACAGAAGGCACAAAGTTCTACAACGAACATTAAAAAAAAAATTTGAGTAGGAGCAATGTGGACACTGGAGAGTGAAATGTTTTAACTTAATTTAACAAGACGCCTAAATTGACAGTGTCTACAACAATTGCATATTGAATGCCATTCTAATACTATTGTATTTGAGCTACACAGAAGCACCAGAAGGAAGCAGGGAGCGATAGTACTGGGAGACTCCCTGCTGCAGAGGACAGGGGCCTCCATCTGCCAACCTGAGCTGCTATCTACGGCACAGTTGCAATTAGAGCATGTAAAAACAGCTGTAAGAACTGAAGATCAATCAGAAGTAGGTATCTATGGAGATACTCTAATCAGGTTAAAGGAATAAGTCACTGAACAGAGATATAATGACCTTTCCGTAAACATCATCCAGATCTGTTACAGAGTTAGCGAAACTACGCAAAACAAAACTTACGTCTCGTGGACTATTCAAGTTAAATTGGTCAACAACTGAAACACAAATTTGTCGTCTTATTTTACCAAAGCAATAAGAAGAGAAAATGGAATCACTCTAACATCCAGCTTGATCTTTATGTGCCACTATTACTGAAGGTCAGTCTAGCTATAGTAATGAACGGCATTTCATTTCTAGAAGACTTTATACAAGAACCTCAACTTACTATTTTGTACAGGAATGTGAAGTGTATGTTCAGAGCAGCTGCTTAATCATGGCGACAACCATGCAGTGGATTCTTAAGCAGATATAGCCCTTAGAAACAATCACTTTCTTACATGATTTATTTTAGACCTTCAGTGTACTGAAAAGTTTGGAATACTTATTTAGTTCTTATCCTGTTGCTAAAACATGAAATCCTTGAGGGCACAGTAAACATTTTACTTTCTAATCTTCTGTAAATGATTTGGAACTTGAAAGTGTTTCTCACCTCTGTATCATTCCTCAGAGAACTGGTGTCAGATAGCAGCTGAATATCCGGAAAAAAATCATGTGTTTGTAAGGTGTCAGACTTCAGTGACAGAGACACAACTGGATTCCTTCGTGGAAACGACACTGCCTCAGGAAGCACCCATGTGACATATAGATATGTTTGAACTGAGTTACCCTATTAAAATAACTGACTTAATGAAAGAGGAAGGAAAGGATTTCTCTATTCATAAGAAAATTATCAGCAAATGTATGTCAAAAAACTGTTTTCTGTGCCAAACTACAAAAACTATTACAGGTATCACCTAGCATATGCCTACACTGCAAACTGAAGCGCCAGCCAGAGATATTCCAGCTCACTTTAAATTACCTGCTGTTATATTAGAAGCTGTCCAGCTGTGGAGTTCAGAGCTTTTGATTTTATTCAGTTTAACTATCCCCTTAAAGTAAGTTGTCTCTTCAGTTATAGCTGCTCATTTTATTAACATTGCTACTCTCCAGTTTGTATCTACCATACCAGCAAAACTGGTGGTTGTTCCAATTGTGTGAGAAGAAGAAGCCACAGTTCAGCCATGGCCCCGATTCATTGATTCCTCCCCTTTGTGCCTACATAGGCTACTGGGAGTTACCTTGATAGTTTTTCTGACTATAATGAATTCACTTCAGTATCTAGTTTCTTCTTTAACTTTGATATTTCTGTCCATTTTGGGAAGTGTTACTGAAATCAGCTCCTTAGGTTTTCTACTTTTTTCATAGATGTCTTGAACTCCAGAATGAAGCAATGATTAAGATTTTAGTAAATCTTATGATATTATGTGTATCAAACAAGAAATACCTTGGGGGAAAGACTAAAAATTGGGAGATCTATAGTAGATTCCTGCAAAGGATGAACTGGTTTTGGGGTGCTACTCAAGTTTACCTTGCTAACTACTATATTCAGAGCCTCTTAAAAAGCTAATAATAATAACAACCTGTATTTCTCATTATCACTGAAACATTTGTATAAAAAAGTAGTTTTGCAATTATGGGAAACAGTATTAATGTACTTTGATGAAGACTTGGAAGAGATTCAGCTCCTCACCAACTTGTTTGTCAAGGAATACATTTACATTGAATGAATGATTTAATAATTTCAGTAATAACACTTGGGGGCAATTGGTGTGATGTAGTATTTCAGAAAAATCTGAGTATCAAAAGCAAACCCTGTATAAAACAGCTTTTTATTAGCAGGAGGCTCAAAAGTAGTAAATTATTTACCAAGATGAGAGCTTGTATGTTTTTTTCCCATAAATGAATCATCTGTTTAGTAAAACTTATTACTTCTCCCCACAACCTTTGTTCCCTTGCACATAGTGGATTTAAAGTTTCAGAAAGAGAATTTTGTCCCAAGTAAAACATTCCAATTTGAGGAAGAAAATTCTACAGAAACATGGTTTGTCTGAGAAATGAAACCACAATTATTGTGAGCTCCAAATGCATCCTGTTAATTTTAGCTGAAGGGAACACAGAGTAGACTTTCAAAATCAAGCCAAGCAAATCAATCTGTTTTATTACTGTCTTGTTTCTTTGTACCAGTTCTTAAGCAGCCACTGTCTTAATCTAGTAATTTTAGACAAAAAAAAAATAAATCCTTTAGCCAAAATCTTCTCTGATATTGAGGGTTTTTGCAGGATAATACCATGGTCACCTGTTCTCCATAGAGGGAATATATACCAAGAGGGATATTAGGCTACAGTTGAAGAGCTTCAAAGTGACATAAGTGTATAGGCCTGAGGCCTCTGAGGTTTGTGAAACTGAATCCTGAGTCACAGGAGCTTCCTATTAGTAAATATTAAATGGAGCCTCTATGGCATACAAATGACTGGGATGGGTCAGCAATATCTGAGTCTGAAGGCTCAGCTGCTGAACTGGGACAGTGATCTCTACAAAGGACAGATATCCAGAACCCAAGGAGGTGATGCTCTGTCTTCCACTGCCCAAGGAGCGCACTAAGGCTGAAAGGCAGCGGTGAAGGAGGAAAAGGTACAGCTGCCTCATGAGAACGTGGCCCTAGGCCTGAGGTGCTGTTAAAAAGCAGGGCTCTGACCAGTGCAGTGGGGCTAAATACATGAACAGGATTTGCAGGAACAATTCTAACCAGTCTCAGCTGCTGGTGAACTAGAAACTCTTTAAACAGCATAAACACTGTCTATAATAACAACAGCAATATTTTAAAGCTTTTACCTTAAAGGATCTATAACTACTGAAACCTCAATCACAAACAGAAAAGCAAATGAGAGGAAAGAAATGATCAGAAAGCTGAAAACCAGCAATGGACTAAAGAACATATTAACACTTAGACAGAAAGGCAGAAAGCTAATCTGATGACGTGCAGAAAGTGGATTGTTCCTTGACAGTTTCTAAAAGTTTATCTACTAATTAATGAAAAAGTTCTATTTTACCTCAAAAATTAGGAGCTACCAAATGAAATTAGGAAAAAAAAAAAGTATATTTGAAAAACCTGAATGATTTTCATCTTCCCACTCTGCTCCAAAACAAGAAGTGCATGTTGACTCTCATTAGCCTTCAGATAAACTATCTTCAGCAGATGACACTCATCTTTGCTATGCTGGGCCAAAGGCAAGGCTTTAACTTCCTGCCCACTTTCAAACTCCCAAATTTTCACTGTTCCTACACACGGATGAGAAAGATATACAAAAGGGAATGAACTTTCAGCAATAACCTGTGCTTCAAAGTCAGAAACTTGAACTGGATCAAACAGGGAAAGGAGAAATAAAAAAGAAAATCCAATCGCAGGTTCAGAGCTAGGTCACTGGTCTTTCAAAAGCTGTAACAGTGTGTGTGTTTCTTAGGAAAACACCCTTAGGGGCACAAAACTTACCAGAAAACATCTTCACCACAAGCTCCACCATTTTTCCATCTTTTTTCCATGTCTGTTTTATGCTGCAGCCCAGGATAAAAGACCACTGCCTATCTTACTTCTGTTTCTGGACTAACATCATCAGAGAGCCAGGAGAGTGTGGGCTGTCAGGCAGAAGACTTCAGGTTCTGAGCTACAGCAAGGAGCAGAGGGACCTGGTTGCTGGACTTGTCCCGCAGAGCTAGTAGGAAGAAGGAGCTACAGCGTTATCTTAAGTGAAGCAGTTATTACATATGACTTCACTTTTGTAAGACTTGATAGCATTCACCTTCTGTCGTGCTCTTAAGATCCATAAAGGGTGCAGTCTCTGCTCCCAAGTATAAACAAGAAACGTTAGCCAGTATGCTGTGTGGAAAAGGCCATCTCCTCTTTATGTGAGGCACCTTTCATATAGTTCATATATTTTAATACTTCAGGTGTGTACTCCTGAACATTTGAATGTAAGAATAATTATTCAGTCACATTAACAGATTACAAAATTTAAAGTTTGCTGCAGCATTCAGTGTAGCACTTGTGTATTGGAGAGGTCTTGTCACATTACTTAAAACTGATGCACCCTAAATAACACACATGAAAAATTCAGGAAACATGTAGATATATATATTCTAGTGTTCAGTGCCTGCAGACACTATAAAATTGAGCTTAGATACTATAAAACTGAAAAACTACTGTTCTCCATCTGCAGCCATTTAGTTGCAGATTTAGGTCCTAAGTCCTATGAGGAAACATCTTTTCAGACCAAGAGCTTTGAAGACAGTCTTCCAGAGAGCAATAGGCTAGCAAAGTACCAGAGCTGAAGCAGCAAAAAATCACCTTTCTATGAATCACCTATCAAATAAAACCCAACCAAGACACGCCGCCCCTGCCCTTTTCCCCAGACCGACAGCTGTGCATTCCTTTCTGTGCATACTTCCTCCCACCTTGGAAGAAAGCCAAAATTCATTCTGTCACTAGGATAGTCACTGACTGCTCATATAATATGTCATTTTAAATAAATGTAATAAAAATGTGGTAATTATTTAATTGCTTTACCATCACATGCCCCAGTAGCAAGATAAAACCCATATATTTCAATGGCTGCACAGGTCACTTCAGTATTCAGCCCATGCGCATCTTCAATCTGATATATTTGATATCCTGTTTCTAGGTCCCAGGCCTGAAAAAATAAGATGGTAATTATTTGTACTACATCCTCTAAAACTCATCACACAACGTGTTCTAGTGTAATTGGAGAAAGATGAATACTTCCAAGAGCAAATTTTCACATACCATGAAAAAGGTTCTCTGTTACAATAGCACACTACCATGTTCTTTTACTGAAATACTAGTGTAATTTCCCTGAAAATGTCCCTCTCCCCAGAAAAGTCATTCTGGCAAGGGGAGGCTCTATTTAGTATGCTATGAGAAAGACCCTTGTTACGTCAGAGAGACTGTTGCTAAATATAATGAGTTTTTACAGTGCAAAACCAAAGAAATCTAACTAGAAAGAATGGTTTGAGCTATAATTTCTATGCTGAATATCAAAATGAGGCTTTTCATAAACATTTGGTGCAAAAATGTAGGAACAACTATATCTGATCATTATCTCATCCCTTTGGGAATTGAAGCAATGCCTTATAATGAAGTACCAGTACAAAGTTTGGTCGCTGTAGTGGGATAGCTCAGATTCAGCTGGATTTATGAAGTAGCCACTCATGTCATATGCACTTTCTGGATCTGATTTTCTGCAGCACCAAGTGCCCCAAACTATCTTGTAATTGTAATGGTGTTGTAGCCATCATGGTCTAAGGAAGGCAGAGTTTCCAGTGAGAAATAACATTCCAGTGAGAAATTACCGAGTGTATAAAATGAACAAACCTTTACACAAACAAGCCTTTCTCCACAGGAATGGCATGCATCACCAGCTGGCCCAATAACAGATGCTACCTCTCCCTACAAATCTTGCCATCTAACCCCATCAACAGTTGATGAAAACTGCAGGTCTTTGGTACCTCTGATGATCATTGTCACACTGTAAATTACACCAGTAATGATCCATTTTATTCATCTGTGGGTTTTCTGACACTTGCATGGCAACTATTTTTTAGTGGTTCAAATGCAAATGGTAAAGTTAATAGGCAAGTTTAATCTTTTCATGAATGTTTCAAAACAAACAGAGCTGTGATAAAAAGTGATAAAAGTGATCTCCATCACTTTATTTTTCTTGTTAACTGGCTATTATATTCAACACTTCTCCCTCACTGTATGTCTTGAAATCCTTAAGGCTCAAGAACAACATGTTCTAGGAAATTATTTGAATGAGAAAAGGATCTACGGAAGGTCAGCAAATTGGCTTCAGAACTGCTAGCCAAATAGAAGCAGATCAGACAAAAGAATAAGAAGCAAAACAGGATAAAAAGTCAGGTTTTATAGTTTAGGCACACTGTATGTGCCACTGAAACTTTTCAATTTTAGTGAAGGAATCTTTTTATCTGAGAGCAGCATCTTTTACACAGTCCTGTTTTTACAAAGTGACTTTTTTCATGTTTTATACCAATCCATAGAATGTCTAAAGTACCCATGTATATTCTACTAAGCTGACTGGGACTCAAGCACTTCCTAAACTTTAAAGAGAAGCTTATGTCTTCTGAATTGAAGAATAATGTGTAAATGTGCTTCCATGAATTGTTGATTGGATGCACAGTTTGACATCATGGCAGTTAAAATTCTCCTTTTTAGCTACTAGATAGCCAATGGACTTTCACTACTATTGCTATACTTGCAAGAATCCATTGCAGGAACAGGTGAAGTGTACCTGTTCAGCCAAAGGAAATAAAATTACAACTAAATCCAGTACCTCCGAAGCCTCGCTCAATCTGCCTGGTGCTTGCAGTGCAATTATATCAGTGCAGGTCAGGGAAGTAGTTATCTGAGAAAAGTAATGCTGCTGAACCCAAATAGTTTATTCATCATGGCTACCACTTCCCTGGAGAATTTGAGCACAAAAATAGCCACAAAACCAACACTTTGAATAATAAACACTAATCACTTATCTAATTGCCCAGTAACTTATTTGTAATAAAAAAAGCTGAGACTTTTCTTTTTCAGTTTGAATGGTGACAACTTACACTCACCTTCAGTATTGACTCAGAGCAGATAGTGAGAATCTGGTGAAAAACCCTGTTGTAAACCAGAACATTGATGTTTTTCTCATGTGTCTGTGGCACCTGTCTCGTATCTTGTATCATATGAGTTAGGGGATAAATATCAATGACAGCTGAACCTGCAGAGTGAGAGGAGTGAGAATATATACATTTCCTGTATAGTACCGGTTACTTGCCCTGCATATAAAAAGATTTTATGTAAACCATAGGGTTCATTTGAGTTCTTCTGAACACAATAAGGAATATTGTCTGTTTCTTGAGAATATCTGTTCTCTAAACCAGAAAACATGCACACATGCTCCCCACAAAGCACCAGTTAAACAATGGCTAAGTATTTACCTGCCTTAAACAACCACCTGCCCACCTTTGATGGGATTGATACCCTGACTCCAAATCATTAGGAGCCATAAATCCCCCAGTCCCAGAGTGGTTTGGCATGGAATGGAATGAACCCAAATAAATAAAACTCTAATTGGCAGATATATCACTAAAATAAATTCTGATATCCGCTTTCTTAGAGATAAAGCAATTCTATCTGCAGGCAATGATGATGTCTTTCCAGTACCTTCCTTTACACAGCACTGCAGGTCTGAATGGCGTGTTCTAGACACCTTCCAGTGCTCTCAGATCAGAAGGGTTGCAAAGACAGGCAGATGGAGACGACAAGACAAAAGAAAGGACAAGGTGTTTGCAACACAGGCTCACAAGCTGGACTACACATGCAGCCTCCTGTTGCAGTTCCAGTATTACTACGGTTCTGCCAGCAGAGGAGCAGCAGTCAGCAGTGAGTATGCAGCAAAGGATGAAATTGCCTAATACTTGGCATAAGTCCAGGCATAGAGGCCAGCAGCTTGGAAAAAGACACAGAAGGAAAGCTATGGCAATATTCAAATGAAGCATGAAGGTGAGCCGTGATTTATGAATGTTAGTGAACTAATAACTGAAAATCTCCTCTGTAAAGCCAGGTACATAGCAATGAGAATTAATTTGCCCACATATAGCGTCAGTCTCTTGCCCTCTTCAGGGGCAAGGAGACATTCACTTAGCCTTTTAATGGAATCATTAACAGAGTCCAGGACCAGATTTTTACAGATATTTAGGCACTGCTCCAATCATTGTTTATAAGGGCAAAATTACCTCATTTTGTCAAGGATTTATCCATGTAAAATCCCTACATTACTAAGCCTTGAAAATCTCACTAACTTAAATTTGAACTGAAGATCGTATCTGTATCCTTTAGTGATTAAAAATCTTTAAAAACTAGATGGATTAATATTCTGGGCATATTTAAAATAAGACCTAGAAGCTGAAGTTTCTTAAGCTTTGCAGTGCTTACCAAATGCCTAAATACATACAACAATTTGTGGTCTAGTCCAATGTATATATTTAGGCTTCTAAAACAAGTTTATTGGCACAAAGATTCAGCAGAAACTACCAGGTCACTGGAAACAAAATGTTTCACATTCATCTTCTCAGATTTGACAAGCTTTGCAAGCTTTGTGCCTTGTTCCTAATCCAAGGACAGAAAAAAGCTGTCTCCAAAGACAATGACCTTATTTGCCTGGTATGTCTCAGGCCTCTATAGCCCCAGAACAGGTTCAAAGCTGTTTTTTTTCAGTGACTACGTCTCTGAGGCAGATAAACCCTGCCGGTTTCCAGAGTCTCTGCCTTAGATACAGAAGGCTAACATCCTTAGTGACACCTGCGAAGCTCTGGTCCCTTGGAGGTTCCAGGCTCCTTGCTACAGAGTCACAAAATAGAGCCCAGAAACCTCAGGATGAGTTCCCACAATATTTTATTCCTGATCAACCAGACTGTGTCTGTTGACACCACAGATTGCGGGGCTCTCTGTAGCTACTGAGTTAAATAAGGAGTTTGAATACACTTGTGAGGGCTCCACAGAGAATATACTTTGCTGCTTTGATCTCCGAATGGGAGGAGGGTGCTAGAGGAATAGTTAGGGGAAGATCAGCAGCTTAGTAGCTTTCAAGAAATGACAAGGCTACATAACAATATCTGTAGTTTAGTTTTTCTAAGGAAGGCTCACCTTGCCTTCAGAGAAGCCCTTCTCATTTTCTCTGGTTCCTGCTGTTAATTCCCATGCTGCATATTTTCATGCATATTTCTATATTGAAATTAGCATCATATATAACAAGACCCACTTTAAAATGATCTTAAGGTGCAAATACCCTTACCTCCCAGTATTCTGTATGTCTCATATACCTTATTTGTGTACTCAACTTCAGTTGTATGTAATCATAAAGGAAATTGCATTCTAGGAGAAGGGGCATGCTCTCACACATCAACTGTAGTAACATACCGGTGATAAGCATGCCATGATCATTGTCAAATACCATGGCAAAGGTCTCCATCTCTCCAGGACTCCCTTGATTATCATGGAAGACCTGCAGCAGTGAAAGGGTCTGTATATCCCACACTCTAAAAATCTAGAGGGAGAGAGAGGGGAGAAAATCTAGTACTGTATCATGATTGGATTTTCAACTACTTTTTTGTTTCTATGACAGTAATATTATAGCCTCCAATGAAAATCACATTGTTAAGTGTGGTACATCCCAAAATAAGCAAGACAAATATCAAAGGTATCTTCATTCCCATTTTACTAGGGATAAAAGGTACAGAAAGGCTGAGTTTTGTAATCTTGACCTGACAAGTCCACAGTGGAACCAGATCTCCTGAGAACTGGTTCTACTCCTTAATGACAAGATGACTCCATTGTGTCATACTTTTCAGTCATGTACAGATAAATGCCAGTAGTTTAAAAGCTTGTATTTGAACTGCACTATCAAATGGTGTGCAACAGTACAAAGATAAATTTCAGAGGGTTCCAGATAAAGGAATTCCTGAAATCTTTGACAGCAGATGTTGGAGCAAATCAGAATCAGGACACACTGCAGCAGGATCATTTTTATGCACATATAGTTCTTGTGCTCTCCATAAGCAAATGCTGCCAATCACAGTCAGGGTACTATCCTGTAAGGAGAACTAAATATATTAGATATATTTGTTCTTACTTTCAGTTTCAATGAAAAACACAGCACTTGCTTTAAACTCTAGAATAACTCATCAGTAATTCTATGTTAGCAGCACTTATTCATCCTGCCTGATCAAAAGCTGTGTTGAATTTACTGCTATCCCATGCAAACTGCTCTTAATCCTGCAAGAAATCATTATTTAATTTCTCAGATCCCATGGCTTTTAGTGTGGTGTATTTCCCTGCAAGACAATCTTACTATGCTCTCAAAAGTTATTCTGTCATCACATCTGCCTGCAATTCTTACTCAGCTGCCAAAACAGTGGTGAGTTTTATATGGGCATTTGTGCAAGTTATTTGTATTAATTCAATTGTGTTATTAAGAGATGGGGCTGCATTTTTAATTGAGATTTTAACACAAAGACACATATGGGTACAATGCTTCCATCAATACTGGGAGTGTTGTGAGTGTTGAAAAAAGTTGTTGAATCTTTGGATGAAATGCTCCATATAATGTAAGTCTGTAAAACACATCAGGACAAACCCATGAAATATTCAACTGAATTTGATAACTGAGCTGCGTCTCAGACAAAAGTTTCACATGAATAATTCTGCTTTCTGTGCTACAGTCCCTGGAGGTCTTCCTCTCTCAGCTGTTCTTTATTCTTAACTTTGTCACTCAGTTGAGATCTCAGTGGCCTTTCTTAGGTGATCTTGATGCAGTTAGTCAAATTCTAACTTCATAGTCCTGGCCAGGAAGCATGAAGCAGCCAGCCTGCCCTGACTGGGGCTGGGCTGATCTTTCTTTAGAAGAGCAATAATTTTGGGAGATCTGATGAGGAAAAAAAAAATCCTAGGGAAATCTGCTGCCATTTCTTTGATTCATCCCAAGCTCTCCTGTATTGTGACAAACGTTATGGTAAAGGTAGGTCCAAGTCCAAAGATGTCTGCAGCAGATGGCTTGGGTGCAGATTCTTGCATTATATTCCTGAAAACCTACTTAATTCACCCACAGGCAAAAGCAGCTGTGTTGGTACATTAACTTGCCCATTGTGGAAAGACCATCCAGTAAGACTCTTGAAACCAGCCTGAGCATCTGTCCATAACAGATGAGCATTGTAACAGAAAAAGAAGCAAGCGGAATTGGGACAGCGAGACTGGAAGTTCATTTTGAAATTACTGTTTTTTCTTTCTGACTGATACATTAGATAGCACAATGACTGGCACCTTAGAAAAACTTAAAAGAGATTAGCCAGAACAAAGAATGTAGAGCTCTATTCGACACTTTCATATAATTTCATAAAAGTTTTAATGACATAAGCTACTTGCTAAGGCCATTAACAAGTTATGCCCCAGGAAATGACTTACAGCCAGTCTTATATCAGAAGTGCTAGAAACTACTATCTATCTGATGCGTAACTCAAACTCAGCACAGTCAGATTACTACTGACCTAGAAATGCTGGTGACTGGTAGAAGAAAGATGGATTAAATTATCATTAAAGACATTTGATTTGCAAAGTAATTGCTTTTCGCTCATCTTGCCTAACACCAAGCTAGAAATCTGAAAGGAAAAACTCTGAGGAAAAAACAAGAACAATCTGTCAACCTCATAAAGAAAAAAGCTACAATCAAATTCACTGCTGAAAACTCAGAAAATTCAGTTCCATAATGTTACTCACCTTTTAATACAAAGATCTTTGAAAACCTAAAACAGCCCTGAGAAACACTTTCTCTGCAAATTTTGGATTGGATAATTTTATGTCTGCAGAGTACCACTTGTATCTGTCCATTTGATCACAGTTACAAGCTTAAACTTTTTTTTTTTTTTACTATAACTTTTTCAGGAAAAATTTTCATTTCACACCTATAAACATAGAGAGTAAGCGGTTTCCCAAATGACATACAGCAAATCATAGTCTGAAACATAACCCACAAGTTTTGACTATTTCAGCTTTCCTCACCATAGCCTATTCCCTTCTTCAATTGAAATCTATTTATTTTTCTGTTGAACAGAGCATGTGCCCATTATAATTCATAGGCAGTATGTCGTGTCCTTAAAAATGCTTTTGATAATGAGGAAGACTTCACTTGTGCATATGTTCGTGTTATTAAAAATTGACTGCGATTGCCAGGAATGATTTCTTCCAAAGACACACACTATACAATTGAGAATGAATGTTTGTCACTCTGGATGTTATAAAATGTTGAAGTATCTCTCTTTTTTTTCACTTAAAAGAGGATCTCAGCATAGAAAAAACACCGTTGGAAAAAAAAACCCAAACAAATAGAAGACCACTGTATGCAGAATGAAAATAAGGGAGACAGTAATGGATGGAAATTATTCAGGCAGATGATACACAGATTTTGAGATTATTGGAATTTTCATCAGTAACCTGATTTTAAGGGAAGTTACAGTGGATCCAGCAAAATTCTGAAAAGGAAGGGAGGAAAGGAAACAGATACATCAATCAGTGTTTAAACAGATCACCTTTGGTACCAGAGAGAAGTTCATACATGAGTGTTTCAGAATTTTAAGTAGAAGAAAATTTCTCCTAAGTATGTTGTTTGTTTTCAGGAAAACTCAAAAAGAAAAGGCTCTAAAGAACTTCTTACTGAGATTAAATTTTCTCTGAGACAGTACTGAGTCTGAAGAACCATGTCCGTTATATTCCTCTGATAGACTTCTGATTACATTTCAGGAGTTTACTCAGACATGCAATTTCTAAAGCATACAAAAAGAGAAATAGGCAGTGAGAAGGCTTGAAAAAGGAAATCTGGTTGAATAGAAAAAATGATTAAACTTCATCCAGCTGACAGCAGACCAGCAAAAATAGAAAGAAGAATTGGTGATGAAAGTCAAGAAAGTTAGGGCAATGTTGCAGGTAGATCTCCAAGCTCAATTCTGGCACAGTCACAATCAGAGCGTGTAAAAACAGCTGTAAGAAGAGCTGAATATTAATCAGAAGTAGGTATCTATGAAGATACTGTCATCAGGTGAAAAGAATAAGTCACTGAACAGAGATATAATAACCTTTCCATAAACATCACCCAGATCTGTTACAAAGTTAGTGAAGTTATAGAAAACAAAACCAAAGACAGACAATTCTAATAATCTCATGGAGTATTCAAGTTCAACTGCTCAACAATTGAAACATAAATTTGACATTTTATCAAAGCAATAAGAAGAGCAGATGATTTTACAGCACAAGTGAATATAAGTAAAAGCTTCTTGCACTATTTCTTGCTGCTTGTTCAGCTATTAAAGCCAGTACCACATTAAGAAAATGCAGTCACTTAAAGTGACAGCAAAAACCTAGACACATCACAGCATTCATAAATCTCTTCCCTTCCTTCCGGCCTTCTTTCTTTCCCAGCCTGTGGGCAGGGATGGGGAGATTACATAAACCACTGTTCCACATGAGCAACTCCCACACAAGGCATCACCAGCGTGGCCGTGAGATATAATGTCACTGCTGTTCATCTGCATCAGCACACATGACTGTGCATGAATTCATGCACAAAGAGTGGCAACAAAAGGCATGCTTATTTAGAAATTAGGAGGTGACTAGGGGGAGTTGCCTCAGGAACATTTTGTTAATAGTAACTTTACTGTTCTTATTTATTGAAGAACTTCCCACAGCAGCCTGACAAATGCCAGGAATCCCTGAAGCCCTCTGAAAACATATTCTTTATGGCAAAATGCTTCTAGACTGTGTCTTCTGAAATCACAGAATACAGACTATATACCAGCAAACAAAATGTATTAGGGAGGAGAAGAAGTGCGGAGAGAAGGAGCTTCAAGTGCTTTTGGAAACTACTTCTTTCCTTCCTGCTGTTTCCACCTTACAGGACAAGCTGAGCTATACTTAAGCAACATTATATCTACCACACTGGCTTACATTAACGAAAAACTTGTTGGTTCAGTTTGGGTGCTAGCAGAATTTGCCTTGACCCACAGATATACCTTTTTTAAGAGTTAGCAGAGCAGGGATTCTTGCCTGTGTTCCCACATTGTGGCCAGCCTCCTTCACACAGTTGGTTAACAGGCACAGAGGGGTATTTGAGGAATGCACGCTGCCTCTCTTTCCTATCTCAGCTGCAACAGCTTCAGCAAACTACTCTCTTATCTTCTCCAGGACCGCAGTCTGGATCAATTCCCTCCGTTCTGGGGTGCTCTTCTTGTGTCTTTCATTTTTCAACCCAATGGCAAAACCACATAGTTACAGATGGAATTTCCACAGACACTAAGCAAAATTGGGAATCAAATCCCTCCAAGAATTCAGTGGGAGTTCTTGCCAAAGCCTTCTGAGATCCCTTAAAAAATTTAAATGTGTATATTTGCATACATAAACACTTTTCTCTCAAGTACCACCTTCCTTCAAGCCCTAAAACTCAGAACATAGAAAAAAGCCTGAACTATGTTTCCCATCTGGTCTAAAGCCTATGTTTTATGAGCATGTAAAAATAGCAATACCCCTCTCTTCTATTTTTCTTAATACACACACAGAGGCAAAGAGCAAAAGTTTCATCTTACCAACTAAAATGGGAACAGCAGAGGGAAACAGAACAAAGATGGGAAATAGGGCAAGACAAAACTGGTAAATAAATATTTTACATGCTCTCAGTACAATAAAGTTCAGGCTCGGGAACACTTATCTCCTGCTGCGTTGTTATGAGGAGGCCACTGTGGAAACATGCTTTGACTTTGGAAGAAGTGAATTCTCTTCTGCCCCTTTCTGTCTGTAATTAACTGAGATAGAAAAGGACTAAAGAAGTCCAGGATTTGCTGACACCCCCCCACCCCACCCCCCAAAGATAATCCCTTCAAATTGCTGCTAGTTAAGAATAAGAAAGTGACCTTAAAACACTGCTCTAAAGAAAATATCTCAACAACTCTCAAGAGAAAACAGTAACTTCCTTTTAGTGCTTCCAAACTCTCACATCCTGCTGATACTTTTTGTAAGTTAAGGAAAACTTGTTTTTTGAAAAAGACAGACAACTTTCCTCAGTTTTACAGAATGGTGATGCTGCAAGTCTTTAAAACAACATATGAAAAAACACTTGTTAAGGAAAATCCCAAATCCAGCCACTCTTGGGGCAGAAAGAAGTTGCGCTAGCCACAGCATTCACTGTAGGCATAGACAGGAAGAGTAAAGCAACAATTAAAGCTGATTTTCTGTTGAAGTGTTTAGTTTATCTGCCCCTATTTGCTACACTGTTCAACTGTTTCAGAGGGTCATTGAAGGCTCCATGGTCTAAGTGAAAAAATTTACGAATTCATACAGAACATCTGAGCCCTCAAAAATCACCCGGCATGCAGCAGAGGTCAAACTGCTGTTCTGCTTGCCGTGTTATTTAATAGAGTAGTTATCTGCCAAGAGTGCTGTTGTGTGTCTTGTGATCCCTGAAGGTGATCCTGCAAAGTACTACAACTCCCTGTAGTTATTAGAAGACTTAGGAACAAATTGATGTCAATGGGATTACTTGTGAGGCTAAGGCAAGGAGGATTTAGCTCTAAGCATACTAATGCAATGTGGTGCAGCAGATGGTACTATAACTAGTGCCTTATTGAGACAGTAATTCAGCGAAGTTCAAAATCATGGACATTTCAAATCACTTCCTCAGATAGTACCATTAACCTGGTAATATATAAGGTTACTTTCCTTTTCCCAAACATGGAGGAATGCTGGAAAGAAATGAAACTGGGTTATATGCAATAGTGAGTCTAATTGTGTAGTAATGAGCCTGCAGGATATTTACTGGGCGCTATGCAATGACTGAGAGTATGTAAAGGCTCTGTACGTCTGTCTCTGTACTGTGTGCTGGGTCTGCTGACAATAGACCTACCTGACCCCTAATGCAAAGATGAAATAACCCTCAACACTTCTAGAGGACAGTTTCAGTGGACATTTAGGTGGTGTGTGGGTCAGAAACAGGAAGCTAGAGGTGTAGGACAGAGGTGACTGCCCATGAACACCTGGCTCAGAAGAGCTCAAAAAACAGTCAGATTCCTCCTGTCAATCTTCAGCCAATCTTAGAATGATGCTCTCACCTTAGACATAGTGTTTGAAGTAATTTTCAGGTATACAACACTTCATTTACATTTTGAAGATCTCCTTTTTCTTTGTTCCCGTATAGAAAAATAAGCAACCAGAAAACTACAGGTCTGGAAATTTATTTTTAATATAGCTTAAACCCTAGATCTCAGTTTTCTGCTAGAAGAACTATAGAAATCAGCACAGGCTGAATATAGATCTCGCTCTGTTTCCATCTGCAGCAAATACAGACTATTTAATACTTCAACCATCAAAAACTTGCCCAAAACCAGAACATCTAATGGATCATTTCCTTCATGTATGCTGAGAATACATGACGACAATCCATTCATGAAGGAAATTTGTGCATTCTCAGATATACTGAGAAACAAAACATCATTTTGCAAAGATACAACCATAGCTAGGACAGATACTTTCCTCAAACAGTCCAGCTGCATGCTGGTTGTAAGCATGCATGTGTATTATACACCATATAAGTCTAAGAACTAGAGAAGTAAAATGTAGGTATGAGCCAAGAAAGTATGTTTAAAATTAGGTCTAATCCCTTTTACTTTTTCACAGAATCACAGAACGGTTGAGGTTGGAAGGGACCTCTGGAGGTCATCTTGTCTAACCCTAGTGTTCAAGTAGGGCCACCTAGAGCAGGTTGCCCAGGACCATGTCCAGATGGATTTGGAATGTCTCCAAGGATGGAGACTCCACAACCTCTCTGGGCAACCTGTGCCAGTGCTCAGTCTCCCTCACAGTAAAAGAAGTGTTTGCTGATGTTCAGACAGAACCTCCTGTGTTTCAGTTTTCATTGCCTCTGGTGCTGTCACCGGGCACCACTGAAGAGAGCCTGGCACCATCTTCTTTACATCCTCCCTTCCAATATTTATATACATTCATGAGATCTCCCTTGAGCCTTCTCTTCTGTAGGCGAATTTTGTAGGGTTTTTTTGCAGACTACCCAAGAGACAAAGTAATGTGAATAATGGAAAATGGAACAGAAAATATCAGAAAAGTGGGTAAGTTACATGAAAATTCCAAAGAAGAGTATTCAATGTTCTTGAAGGATTATGCAATATAAGAGGAGAATAAAATTCTTAATATCTGGGAGGAACAAATAAACTGAAGAGAATAAAAGCATAGCAGCAAGGGAAGGATTAACTTTGACTTTCAAAGCAGTATACAAAAAATGTATCTGATATAGATGTGGCCACATAATTTCTGTGAAGGATGACTGGAGCAGATTTCCCAAATGCCTCTTTTTCAAATTATCTAGATTAAATTTAATATTGTTGATATACAGTACATTCCAGTAACAGCCGTGATTAGCAATGGTTTGACATAAATTCAGCATTGTGCTTCCAGCTCAGCTGCTCTCATTTTTCAGGAAGACAAATGACTGTATTATAGATATATCCTTAGAACAATGTCATGTGCTTTCAAAATAGGTTAGATAAACATCCACACTAACCTACACAGGGATTGATACAATCACCTGCTCAGTTCCAGACGGGCAAAAGACATTTATGACTTCCCACTGGGATATCACACAGCCAGTTTGCCGTTAAGCAGATCTGGAGAGAGAGGACTGGAGACTGATAACATTAAGGTTTGAGTAAATTTGCAAAAGTCAGAAAATACAAAAATTAATAACATATCTTACCCTCTTTAATCCTCCCTGAAACACTAAAAATCTGCCCTTGGGTTCTGTAAGAATAAAACTAACATATATATTACAGAGTTAATTTAGTATGGGCAAATTTCAGTAAGGAAGTGTTTATGTGCTTGCATCAAGTTGGCTGCATCAGATTTTGAAGAAATTATGAATGGAATGAAACTCTGCCATGGCCCAGAATGGAGATGCAAGAAATCACCCTGTTTATTGCACTATTCTCCTGCCACGTGTAAATGTGTGCATTGCTCTTTCAGTATTAGCTGCCAAAAATGAAATTACTTTTAAAGAGAAAAAGACCAAAGAACATTCCATTCACTGATTTAAAACAAAAGTTTTGTGTTGTTTACAAATGATACTGTACAGTGGTATAAAGGCTGGGAATATACTCCTTACCCTAGTCCTACTGAACATCAAACAAAACTGAGATTGTTTTTACACGTGGAAGCCTGTAGGCTCAAATCTTGCTCACCTGACTCACTTAAGTGGTCTAATTCAATCAAACCCACCACTGGAGGTGTTCTAGTAAAATCAATAGAACAACTGGTGTAGCAAATTTTGGCTTACTGACTTCCACTGGCAACTCTAGTAGGCAAGACATGAAGTTGTAGTCTCCACTGTTCTAGTTGTGAATCTCTCACTAAGTGAGAGCGGTTGTCACTGCTTCACAGCCTTTCAGTACAAGGGCTATGCAGTCTGGTCTGGTCTCTGCCATTGGCCTTAATCTTCTTGTTTCCACAGAGCGTTATGAGTGTAAGATCATAATTTTTCAGATAATGACCTGGTTCCTGCCATATCTCCAGGTTTAATAGCTCCTGTCCCTATGAGTGTTTTTTTTTCCCTCGATGCTTCCTGAATGCACTCAAAGAGTTCTGTAATATGAAAAAATGAAGTAATAAATGCTTCAGGCTGCAGGATGAGAATAAGAATGGGCAAACTAACTATAGAGAGGAAGGGGCAATGAAGGGCTGAGTGACATGAAGGAGATGAAAAAAATAAACACAGCAGACATTTCCTATGCAGCATTCTTCTATCTAGGCTGGAGTGTCAGGTCAGTTTGCCATTATTTCTCTACCCTGCAGATTGCTCTCATATTACCATGCACTCCGTAGAACTAATTCTTCAGCTGATTGGGCTCATTTTAAAAACAGGCTAGCAATTTCTATTAAATTACAGTATTGGTATTTGTAGAAAAATGCTGTAATGCCAATGTAGTAACCAGGCAGATCAAGTACCTTTATACAGGACAGCCTTGCCTTGCCTGACTTGAAACATCGAACTCATGTCATGGTTCATTGTCTATCGTCTAGTGTATCCTGAAGCATCCAAGGATGCTGCTTAGCTGTAATTCCAAGTCCAAAGGTAGCACTTTTTAAAGGACTTAGGTATTCTACCAGCATTTCTCTTCAATAAAAAAGATATTGCTTCGGTGCTTGAATAAGCCATATTATTTTATTTTGTATTCCCTCAGACCTAAGAAAAAAGGTGTAAAATAGTTGTAACAGTGGGAAATACATCACTCATTCCTCTCTTTATAACTCCCAAATGATACGTATCAATGAAATTACAGCCATAAATCAAGAGAATAGGGTGTTGCAGCCATTTTGGAAAAAATATTTCCTGAAAACTGCGTTAGTGGCTTCTGCAGAATAATTCCAATCAAAGAGTTATATACATTTGTATTCACAGTTAAATATATACATTTTCACTTTCATGCCAATAACCTAATCTATGACTGCAACATGCTCACACTTTAGCAAAGAGTCCATGTATTATGTGAAAACCCGAGTCTGTATTTTGGTGCAATGACACAAAGGACAAGTTAATACCTTCAGACAAATTTAACAGTATTTCCTTTTCAGAGATATTTTCAACCAAAACATAAGTCAAGACAGACACACTGTAAGTGTAGTTGTGATGAGTGTGGTTCCTGTTGGTCTGTGGTATGTAATTTAACACAGAGAACAGTTTGTATTTGTGGGAAATCTCAACGCAAGATTTGGAACATGTTCCTATGATTAGGAACAAATAGATCACATCGATATTTCAGATCTCCTAGTAAATTCACTTAACTGAATAGCTGAAGAAAAAGACATGGCTATGTGGACTACAACTGTAATTGCACCTATGTACACTGTTACCTTTAAGGTCTTCACAACCTGGAAGATCAGGAACAAATTTATTTCCAGGAATATTATACTCTGAAGCAAGTCCAGCAGCACAGAATTATGACAACCCCTGCCTATGCCCTCCCCTCTTCCTCAGTGTCACTACTATGGAAATACTAATTCATATGACTAAAGGACATACAGAAATTATTTGCAAATCTATGGCTCTGCCTAATTTGTAGATATTCTTATGTTATAAACCAAGAAAGTAAGTTTAACTTTTGTGATAAGAGAATTTGATATATACATCATTTTTTAATAGCTGCCTGACAGCAGTTTACTACTAATTTATTCCATCAAGAAATCCTTATAATATTGGAGCAAACAAAATGCTCATGTGCTGGAGTTGTTTAAGGAATCTTCATTATCTTAAATGGAACCATTATTTGAATTCAATTTCCAAAATAGTTTCTTAATTGTTGTCATAATAAGAAGTTTGTTTTGTTAGTACTGGCTCAGGGCAACCTGTTTTCAGTTAAATTAAATATCACAGAAGGTTTCTTCAGTGTTTTCCAGAAAGCTGTATTGCACGCTGGCCAAAATGCCCCAGTGTAAATAAAGATGTCTGCTCAAAACAATTCACATGAATTCCAAGTTTCAGTGCAATGTGTCCTGGGCTTGTCTGCCCCCAAATACAGCACTGATTTTTGACGCCCAAGTGAGTGTGCTCTCTCTGCAGATCTATTGAGGTCTACCACAAAAAAACCCAAGGTGCTGCAAGAAGACAGCACTACTCAAACAGCAGATGTTTCCCATGCTGACAAGCAGAACTGATCTAGGGAAGAATAAGGAAAACCTTTGATACTATTTTTCTTTCACTGGATGTATTTGACTGATGCTCATTTTACATCATCTCATGATTCTAGAAAGATGTGAGAGCTAGTGATTAATTCAGCACTGGCAGTGACTATTTTTCTCCTTGCAAACTGAGAAGCCATGCATATACGTTTCAGATTTTGGCACCAGTTCTCCTTTTAGAAGAGATTGTAGAAAGATCCAGGCTTACCTCCAGCTGCCTATACATTAGATTGCATAACACCACTTTGACTGGTTAAGAGTGAATGAGGGCCAAAGTGATCTTGTTTGTTGTTTCTTGAAGAATGTCCGCATTCAGCTCTGGGGCCCCCAACATAAGAAGGACATGGACCTGTTGGAGTGAATCCAGAGGAGGGCCACGAAGATGAGCAGAGGGCTGGAGCAACTCTCCTATGAAGACAGGCTGAGAGAGTTGGGATTGTTCAGCCTGGAGAGGAGAATGCTCTGGGGAGACCTTATAGCAGCTTTCCAGTACCTAAAGGGGGCCTACAAGAAAGCCGGAGAGGGACTTTTTACAAGGGCATGTAGTAATAGGACAAGGGGTAATGGCTTTAAACTGAAAGAGGGTAGATTTAGATTAGATGTCAGGAAGAAGTTCTTCACTGTGAGGGTGGTGAGGCACTGGAACAGGTTGCCCAGAGAGGCTGTAGATGCCCCATCCCTGGAAGTGTTCAAGGCCAGGTTGGATGCGGCTTTGAGCAACCTGGTCTAGTGGAAGGTGTTCCTGCCCATGGCAGGAACTAGATGATCATTAAGGTCCCTTCCAACCCAAACCATTCTATGATTCTATGATTCTATGAAGATCATCCAGATTACTTTTATTTTATTATAGTAGGGCTGTACTTCTGATTTTTATACTTAGATTACAGCACTAGATAAATAATTAGTATTTCCTTTAAGATTACCTTATATACAGGGGGACTGACAGAAACAAGACTAATTGATTTCAAATATGTACGCCTCAGATTTTTTTTTTGTTTTACTACAGGCAGTGCTGAGAGCACAATGTCTATAGCTAACCCTGACCAGAGTACTGAGGTCAAGTGCCACAATGATACATGTAGATTTTACCATTATATATGAACTGTACAGTACACTGAAACAATAGTATGCTGCAGTTCATCCCAGAGTCCTTGGTCCCTGATAATCTGGATGGGAACCTGGACAAACAGTGCTGTGAATCTCTGTTTTGTTCATGCCTGGGTTCATTTCAGCGGAGATAACTGTGCTGAGACGTAATGTGCAAGAGAATGGTGTGCATGTTGGTCCTTATGCTAACGCTTAGTGGGGATGCAGCCAAGTTTTGAACCAGGATGAGAGAGCTGGATAGAATTCTTGAAATTCACAGTTCAGACACAGCCTGAAATTACGAGCTATCATAATGAAGACTGTGGTGCATAAGAATCTGATTTAAAGAAAATAATCCACATAGTACTCACATTTTACTTTTCAGCAAAGTCATGTCAACACACAGTATAGCAAGGCCTATGTTAAAAGAATTGCCAGTCAAATTCTCCAGTTCATTCAGGAGGTGGATTGCACATTTATCATAATAAATAAAGGCTAAACTATACTCTGCTGAATGAATGTAACTCATGCAGTTTCTGCAGTATTTTTAATCCTTGTTTATTTACTTTTTTACTTTACTAATTTACAGAACTAGAGACTTTCAGCTTGTGTATCATTTAGTGGGATTGAGCAAGGGTTCACTGCAAATAGAGATTAGTCTTCTACTTAGAAAGGTGGGGTGTTTAAGTAGACTGTCCCAGAGAGTAAGCCTCTTTACACTGGAGATGTGCATTTACTAAGGGCTGCCTAAACCTATAACACCCAACACATTCAGAGCTCTGCTCCACCCTTTTCCTCCCTACCTCCCTCCCCTACCACATACACATGGGACTTCTCTGTAGACACAAGTGACCTCCTGAGTAATCTGTACTTTTGGAATCATCTGTTTAACTCACAAAGTTAAGTCATGTGAACAGACTTGGGCAGTGTCAGAAGAGGTCGACTGAAATCCAGTCAGACCATCCAGCAACAGATGAAAAGCAAGCAGAACAGTCCTCTAAAATAAAGCACATGCATCTTAAAAATAACTTGAATAAAACAAGCATTGTGTAGGTCTAATTGATCCTTGGCATATTCAACAATTGGACTTCCAGATAATCAAACTGCTTTTTTTTTTTTTTTAAGTACTGCAAGTCATCACAGATCAAAAAGGTTAAACTGTTGTGTAGTCATATTTCATAACAAAAAGACTAACTCAAGGAATTGAAATTAAAAGCAGACTTCAGAAGCAAAAATTGCAGCCACAGAAAACACCTGAAATACTTGCAGTGATCAAACCAATTGCTTGCATACAGTGCAAATAAAACATATGCTAAAAGGCCTTACCAAAAAAAGGCAACAATGTACTTCCTCTTTTAAGTTATGGCACTGGGACAATCTCCCTCCATGCATAATATTGACCCTTGTGTTAAAAATCTTTCACTTATTTCTATTTACAATTTTTGACATACGGTTAAAGAGAAGGTCTTAAAAATGAGCATAATACAAAATAGTTGATTTATGTCTGCTTTCCTAAGCTTCTTGGATAACTTCAATATTGCCTTTAATCTAGCATGCAGTTACAAGTAACTTACTGGTTCTGAAGAATACTTGCACTTCAGAAACATAGACAACCCTTTTCCTTTATGGAGTTTTAGTTCTTGCTTTCAGGTCTGCACGATCATACAGATCTTCACAGAGATATTTGTTTTGTATCTTGGCCATTGTGTTGCATGAGAGATTTCTTTTGATACTTCCTTAACACACTGATACCTCCTTCCCCTTCTCCTGGGCTCCACTCTTTGTTTTCCATGCTCTGGGATGTTAAGACTGTTAGAGCTAATAATCTTGTAAACTAGCTCTTCCACTGTAATACCAAGACCCTGTGATTTCTATTTTTTTGCACTAGTGCTGTGAAACCATGGTGTAGGATTGGTTCATTTTTACATTTCTGTATAAACCACGTCATACATTAATGTTCTATAGTATGGAACTAAGGCTAATACCATCAACTGAATCCCCTAGTACTCTTGTAAAAGATGTGTAACATTTGTGGTATCTTTAAAACCATTCACTGGAGTTTTTGAACCCCGTAACTCAGCCATTACTTCTTCAGACTGCAAAGCTTTGCTGCAGCACAAGTCTGAAACCAAAAGCCAATGTGATCCCTTACTTTTGAACTCTGTAGTATAAATAAATTACATATGGGCTGTGCAGATGTTCTTGTGAGTACATTTGTGTATGGATTTTCAGTCTTAAAAGTCCTTTGAGGTCAAATGAGGGCAAAACAAGGTAGTAAAATTCTTTGTTTGAATCCTTGTTTTAAAACATTTTTACACTTTGCTAATATAGAAAGTTAATACTATGTACAAAACATATCAAAGAAAACTGACTACCAAAAGACTGACTATTTGATTTTCTTAAATACAGTCAGGAAGAATATGCTTTCTAGCTTTCTACCTCCATGGATATTAGTCCCTGGGAATGTAGCTCACATAGTATCTTAAAAGCCATCTAGCCAACATTAACTCTTGTTGTTCTTCATAATGCAATATGTAACAGATCATAGGAAATTACGTGTTACAATTGTAGGGAGTGAAAGCCAGAAGTTAAGTGCAATATATGCAATCTAACTTAAACAAGAAAACGGTTTGGAAAATTTGTTCTCTAAAAGTTCCTAAATATATTTCATGGAAATGTCCCCTATTCCCACTGTCCAGCCCTTCCGATTGTCTGACCCATGGGCCAGTAACAAAGGCAAGGACATTTAACATATTACCCTAACCTCAAAACATTTTAAGAATTTATTTTAACAAATATAATCTATCTCTTCAGCAATTAAGGTCTGCTTGCAGCAGAAAAGATGTGGGATGGCCACAGGATCCACTGAGCCCACAGTACTGAACATTATCAGCATGTTCTTACAAGAGAAGTGATGCAGGTAGAGAAGGACAGATACAAAATAGTTTCTTAATTCTGACATGCATATTATTCCACAAAATACAGTAGTGGCCCATGCCAAGGCCAGGTCTCGTGACTACAAATTGCAAATGTAGTGAAAGTTTAATAAATCATTTGTGTATCATCTATTTCTCAAGTCCTTTAAAGAACAGCTAAAAATAGTGAGAAGTTTATCTACTGTAACATGCAAGGTTTTTTGTATTCTTCTCGTATGATGTATAAAATTTTTCCATCTTTCTTTAACTTCCCTAGTTCTCTGATAGAAGCTATGATTGTCCACTTGTGAAACTAGAACTTTCTCACTACAGTCACTTACATCAGAAAATAAGGACTATCTATGCCTGGTGAGAATTAAGAAACTAAACTTGACTGGGAAGATGATGCTGTTGTCATTCACATCTCACTTCCTGAAGGAAATGGAAACAAACAATACACAGAATATGCAGAAATTTACTGCGTTTCTGATAGAGGCCTTGACGATATAAAGAATACCCCAGTCTGTGAATACACATCTATGTAAAGAACATAGTGTTTAACCCGACAGTGACAGGAGAAATACTACAACCTTCTTTCAGGTTCTGTCATCAGAGGAAAATATTTCCCTAGTGCATGAGACTTAGGTTTACCTTTATGATGCTGTTTTGAAGCTTTGTAATTTATGTAGCATAAAAAAATCTTTACACTAAGTCAAGAAAATTTTCAATATAGTTCAAGAAAAATAGCCATAAAGTATAAGATCAGTCTGAGCCTTCAAATGTGGTAATACAATTTAAAAAAAAAGTATTCCCTACTTTCTACCTTGTTCTGTATTTTTAGCTGAAAAATGGCACGATAACAAAGCTTTTATTTTAATATGAATATCTGACATGTTTTAGGTTAAATTTAATTTTGGAAATGTCCAGAAAAAGTATTAATTTAATTTTCCTACGCTTTTCCCTAGTTCTGCTATTCAGTCAAACGGCTAATGCAAAGTCTGTTGAATATAAAGAGATTTCGTTTCCCTTGGTTACAATGCTTCCATGAGATCATTGATATCTCTCTAACTTATTTTCAGTGAAGATATATAGGCTCTCCTTGTTTTGCTTCAGTGGCCTCCTATATCAGAGTCACTGAAAGACGAAAACAAAATAGAGAAAACTATTTTGATTTTTCTTATGCTAGGCAGATTGGAAAGCAAATTGGTCTTTGTTTTTTAAGTGGAAAGAAATTCTATGTTTAATGTAATGTTAAAAGTTCCCTGGGAAGTTGCACGCTATTGTATAATACCTGGTTCTTGTCTATACGAACACAAATGTGCTTTAACTGGGTTGGAAGCAATCCTGTTACAGCTGACTTTCCTCCGCTATTTTGTATACCATATATCATTTACAGATTGTAAGTTCTTTGAGGCACAGAGTGACTGTCACTTTATTTGTAAAGTCTTTTAGTCTTCTCTGTGAGGGATCCCTTCTTTTTTGATATAGTGTTCAACTATGACTGCAAGATTTACCTGACTTTTGAAAGTCTAGGACTTTATCTCTATTTCTTTTTATTTTTTGAGAAGTGCAATTTCTGCCTTATAACTCACAGCACTGTTTAAAGACACATAGCTTTTAATTAAAACATACTTTCACATATTCATTTTCATGTACAAGTGATCTTATTGATGTCATTGGCACAACTTAGCTACATTTAGTAAAGATCAGGTGTCCACATACTTGGAGACTTGTAAAATAGATTTTGCTTCCCTCTGGGTCATCATATTGAATCACAGAAAGGCCCAGAAGGGACCTCAGGAGATCTTCTAGTCATTTACTGCCCCAGGGGCTTCATTCTTAGCTGCTTTTCTATAAATATCTTCATGTACATTCATTCCCCTTAAGTCATGTCTTATGTCTTATTCCATTTTTCCTACATGTATAGCTTGCAGGCTATCTGTCAAAATCCTTAATTCGGCAGTAATGTATGCCTGTAGCAAATGTACAGAGTTACCTACAGAACAGACAGGTATAGATTTATAGGAGTGAGGAAGGGGGAATGGTTATGGCTCCAGGATTATGTGAAGATGGGAGATTTCTGATGACTTATTTTCAGCTAGTAGTACTTTTAGAAGGGTGTGGGTTATTTTAAGAATAGGATTAAAGACATGAAAACGTGGTATGTACTGGCACCTCAACAAGCAGTGGTAAGGAATTATGGCAGAGGAGCGGCATGGACAGAATAAATAGCTCAGTAATATTTCCTACATAACCCAACAAAAAGCTGGAAATCTTTGAGATAGATGGATATCTCAGTAGACTAACTATATTAGAACCTTATTGTTTTATAGGAGGTATTTTTCACAGATCATACCTTCAATTTTAATGACCATTCCGAACTCTAATACTTCTGCTCAGGGCCTGCAGCCTTAACCAGTTTGGGGCAACTGGTTAATTTAGTATGTATACTCTCTATTCCACTATTGTCGATCTTAATGAAAATACTGAATACTGCTGAATAGTGAAAATATTGCATAGGACCACTCTTGAAAGAGCTCCATAGCCATTCATAACTACTACTTCAGGGGCTTCTCATTTATTTTTGCACATGTTTTTAGAAGTTTTTATTCTCTCCTGAACAGTCTTATTTTGACAAATGAGATAAACCACTCATGCCATGATTCCACAAATAACTTAAAAGAAACCCATCCATTTCCAGCAGAATCTTGCAGTATTTGGTTGAAGAATTTTTGTTATTGATTTTGTTAGTATTCCTGTTCATGGACAATGTTTTGGATCAGTAAGCCTTGTAAAAGACACTGTTCAGAAAGAGGTCAATAGTTGAACATGATGTATAGAGTCACCAGTGTAAGAAAAACTCCACCTATGGATTTAGTAGGCTGACAGGCAGAGAGAAGGGTAAATGAAGCTGTAGGAAGTCTTTGCAGGTGATCACTACTGAATGAAGCATTCAGGTACAGGTTATGTTATAATTCTGGCAGTTGCCAAAGTAATATGGAAATTACCAGAAAGTTAATATCTACTATTGTAAGTATTCTTTTGTCACATTCAGAAAGAAAATATGTCAAATAGTTCCATTCTAGTCTTGCTTCTCAATATAAAATAATTTGGAAATTTTAAGATAAAACTCCACCTTTTTATTAAAATAGATGAACTAATAAGCAATGAGATTAGGACTAGATACTATCAGAAGTACTTACTCAAAAACAGATTCCTACTTGCATTTATAGCATTGATTTCCATGAAGTTAAGAAAAGTGTTTTACCTTTGCAGAGGAAAGGCTGATGACATGTTGATCTTTTTCATTTGTCACAATTTCCACAACACTATGTTGGTGTCCTGATAGCTTCCCTGTAGGCCTACTATTAATAGTGGGATGCCACAAACGAAGGAGTTTGTCATGACCTGAAAGAAACAAAAAAATAGTTAGAAAGACTGAATAGTCACTGGTATTGCAAATAAGCTTCGTAATGGAGAGCTTAGTGTTGGTAAGTCGCTGCTTTCATCATGTAGGCAACTCCCACACAAGGATGTGAATTTTTCATTCTAAGGGCTGGATTCCAGTTTATGTTTTCATTGCTTATCCCCAAACTTGTATTAAAAACACATAACTGATTTGCTTTTCAAAGCCTTTTTATTTTGCTCAAGGAATGTCAGGGACACTGGATGTGACTACATGCGCTAGTCCCATAGGAGCAGAATACTTTATTAGAAATAAAACTGGGGCTCAGATTTTTTTCCTTCAAAGATCTAATTTAGAAAAATGTCAAAACAATTTTTGTTCCCACTTAGCCAGGAAATGAAGGGATGACCACCTCTATGGAAGAGGGTGGATGTGCGGAACAGGAAGGGGAGCAGGCACGAAAGTTGAGGGCAGATAGGAAACAATAACTGCTGATGAGTGATTTTGTGTCTTGAAGTAAATGAGAATTAGGTCTTTCATATTTATTTGTATGTTCAAACATTAAATTTACTTACAATTTAGGGAATAATCTTTGATTGCATTATAGATGAATCTTTTGGTACTATTTTCGTAATAGTTTCCATAAATAATTCAAAACACAAAGATGTTAAAAATGTATTAGTAAACTCCTGGGTTTACATACTGATGTAAACACAACTGTACCTAGTGCACTGAAATATTTCATATTTTTCACAGGAGTTTTAAGAAAACTTGAGCACAGTTCAAATTTGACATTAATTAATTTATATTTTAATTTTCAATTCCTGGCAAATATTGCAATTGTATGAATTGTATGCAATTAGTTGAACACTCCATTTTGACACACAATAAATGCAACAGCCACATTTTATCTAGACTTCAGTTTGAGTTTTCATTTTCTCTTGGCTTAAAGTGAAGTGCAGAAAGCCAGAAAAAACATATACTAGGAACTACATGTCCCAAGAGAACATTCACCCAACCTCAAGACTACTACGCTCAGCTCAGTTTTGTTAACAAAGAGAAGAGCTCTTGCAGTTTGCTCTCCAGGGATCTTCCTTCAGCTTGTTCAACCTACTGTCATTGGTCAGTCCCTCCCTCTCTCTCTCTACAGAAATCTATTCTTTTCCTTCTTAATACAGCAATATGTGATTCATTTAGGAGCACCCCGTCTCCCTTTTCCTCCATTAAACATTATTGTCCTCTCAGTTAAATTGATTCCACTGTTCATGTAGCTTCTCCCTAAATGAGAGAGGCTCACTGCAGAAATTATCTACTCTTAAAATAGCTACAACAGAAAGTCATTTTGGTTTACACCAGCTCATTTCACAAGTATGACTGAGAATGCAACCATGCAAACGGCTGTACTGGCACAATGGAGGGATAACTTCTGCATAGGAAAGAGAAGCCACACATAAGTAGCTGACTGGTAGTAACTTCAGTGGGAACCAGTTTCTTTTTAGGCAAAACTATTCTAGATTAGCTGTCTATGCTGTAAGCATGGCAGGAAGTAGCTTAAAAGGGCTATAATTGCACAAGTGGTTTGTGAAGCCCTTTTGGATGGGGAAACTGCAGAACATGGTGGGCCCCTGCTCACTTCCCCAGATGTTGTGTTAGGCTGTCATAGACATGTCCTGCAAGTTAGCAGAACCCTTGTGACCAGGCCAGTATACGTTACTGAGAAACTAGACCATGGGAGTAAAACTCAGCTTGCAGACCTTCCATGAGGTCAACAGGAGGACACAAAAAATGGTAGACAGAAGCCTCCAGTAAGACTGGTGAGATCAGTTATAATGTCAGAGGGAACAGACACTGCTTCAACAACATGCCCTTTAGCAGACCCAAATGGAAAATGTCATGTCTTAAAATGATGGTGAACTAGGTAGAAGCTGTTGACAGTATCTGACCAACTCAGCTACCTACTTGCTGCACTTTTGAGGAACAGGATCTTTCTTAGTCTTCCTAATTGCTCTGTTCTTTATATTCCTGAGGTGATGGCAGATGAATGAAGGGGAGGATAGTGCCCTTTAATAGTGGCACAGAGAGTTTCTTTTAAGAATAGAATCACTAATACATGTTATTTATTTAAGATATTAACAGGATGAACAAGTGTCATTAGGAAAGAAAACCTTTCCCTACATTAAAAATACTGTTTGCTTCTCATGTGAAATAGTGGATTAGTTTTAGTTCCTTTTACTAATGTGGAGATAATGGTGGATTTGCTTATAGTAGATGTGTTCTCTCCCCTCTTTCTGGACTAATGCCAGATTGGCCCTAGCATTTGCTGCTTCACTGCTTCACTGGAACATTTGCTGGAACATTTATTCTCTCTGTGCTCCAAATATGCCTTTGAGATTCAGAATGCTGACACAGAAGGCATGAGTACGAAGCACATTCAAGAAAAGCTTGAAGAAGATGAATTATCTGTCTACAGATTTAAGATTCTGTGAAATCAATGATTTGAATCATAATGGGCTCAGTTCAGTGTTCTCCCTTCCAAGATAAATAATTACAAAAGCATATGTTTAGAGTTTTTTTAAAAGTCAGATTCTATGACCACAGCTCTGTTCTAGCTAAATGTTATGGATTCCAATACCTTCTTTGAACATGTGATGCTTTGTCAAATTGTCTCCCTTGCTTACATAGTTTTGCAATTTGTGTGGTATTACAAGTCTGCTGAGATGTCTGCATTTCAGTGGTGTTGAAATCCCCTTGAGAACAATAGCATTTTTTAATGGAAAAATGCTAGGCTTAGCTTGGCATCCTCTGATAAACTAGAAATGAGAAATAGAACTCCTGGTTTCTTTCTGTGCTGCTCCTCTCACACAGAAGGAACCCTTATTCTTTATATTCTACACTAATATTAGTGGAGTCCTGGGATGTGATTTCTATAACTAGGATTCCTGGGAATTCCTGAAAATGTCAATACCAATGTATAGTGCCAGTAAAAAAAAAAAAAAAGATACGTTACCTGTTACTTCACTTGTGCCAGGAATACACAAAGGATACTGAGCAAGCACAGAGGACTTCCTTTTATCAGTCTTAAGCTGCTACTGCTAGATTTAGAAATCACTAATAGTTTTTCTTCTACTTTATTGCTCACAGGAGAAAAATAGCTGGATTTGAAGAACTAATAGGGTTAGAAGTTGATGTATCATATAATTTAAAACTGATCATCTCCAGCTTTTATATGCATACATAATTTGATTTTAACTGTAGCTGTTCCCTCAGGTGATGATTAAGACATAGATGGAATTGAAATGGATACAGAATAAGAAGAAAACCATATCACTTTACCATTCAACATAATATTAATGGAAAATGCTACAAAGAAAAGTTATTCTAAACTACTGCAGGCTCCATATTTTAGGCCACTATCAGGCTTTTATCATTTTACTGGTTGAAGTCTAGCTTTTAGCGTGAAAAGTGAACTCTGTACCAGGTTTGCTTTTATCTTTCTTATTCATTATTATAAATGTCAGATATCTGGAAGACAAAATTAGGTTGTGTCACAGTATTGACAAACTTATAAGCATATTCAAATACAACTAAAGAAATGATGGAAGAGTAAGGGTGTTAAAATACGACTATTTAAATAGTGACTTCCCAGTGTAATAATACATTGTAGTATTTTACATACCATTTGTGCTATAAACACCTGGCTAAATAACAATAGGTTGGGGCTTAGTAAAGTGGTTAGTAGATTTATCCCTGCTGAATACTTTAGAAGCTAGCCTGCACTCAAAGGTTGGATTTTTCTTTTCTTTTAATTGCTGAATGTGACATATAAACATAGCTTTTAAAAATGTTTCAACGTCACCAAGAAATCTATATATTATGATTCCTGAATTATTTACCTGCTCCGGTCTTTGATTTTTAGGGTATATTACAGGTAAAATTGCAGGCTTCCTAATCCACGAGACTAGCATATGTTCATTTTAAACAGTTTAATTCTCTCATTAACTGGATCGTCAACATGCATTTCTCAGCCAGACAAGAGATAGAGCTGGCTTTTAAGATACAGAGGCAATCACAGTGTGCTCTAGTCTGACTGACTGCTGTGCCATTGCGAGCAGCGTAGTTTATTAATAGAGCACTGAACTCTAAAGCTCAACTTTTGAAGACTTTAGTAGATGGATCTGTCAAGTGCTGTAGCATTAGTCTTAATTCTGGGTGCAGCTTCATAGTAGCCCCTGGCTGATCTAAACTTCACAGTGAAATTGAAAGATATTATCCCATCCTGTCTTTGCCTTTGGCCATGCATCCCCACTGTCTCCTATGACTCTTAGTAATTCAGCTCAGGAATAATTTCCTTTTGTGTTCAAGGGAAGCAGCAGGGCTAAGCACTGGGAATGAGGGTGAGAGGCAGGAGGATGCCTTTTAATATCAAGATGAAGGCCAGTGGGTGAACAAGCAAGACAGGTTTCCAGCTCAAGGCTATGTAAATGTTATGATCCAGGAACAGACTGGAAGATTGTTAGAAGTAAGTACAATTCTTATACTTTTTCAAAACCATCATTACAGAGTCCTTGAACACAATACTATTAAACTTTTGTCATGTTGCCCATGCTTTCTGTATTTTTGTGCAGTGAAAGTCAAGACAAATTAAAATGCAGTGTTGAGAAAGCTCATCTCCTTCTAAAATATTCTGATTAGGTAGCTGTTTAGATGGGATAGGAGGTCCTGCATTATTGTCTCGCCTCCAACCATCACAGACAGATATGCAATCTATCCTTTTCAAAAATTTCAAGCTCCATTTTAAACTGAGGAGGATATTTCTTTCTGCAGCTGCCACTATTCAGAAGACTCTTCCAGAACATCACTGCTCTAATTTTTGCTCTAATATTTCTTCTCCTGATATTTTTACAGATAGCAATAGTATTCCTTGTTTATTGTCATTTTGCTAGGTTATAGAAAACACACTTCTTAGTCTCTGTGTGATAGGTTTAGTCTCTATGTGATAGGTTTCCCCCGTTCTTTTTCCATATTCAACTGATCTTTCTCAAACATGGCTCATATCAACCATACAGTGGATTCTAGTACAACATGAGGTTTTACTAGTGTCAAATTCAGAGAAGTTAATGCTTTGTTACCTGCAGAACAGATATTTCAACTAACACAGGCACCTAGGGCAAGTATTGCTGCATGACTGCCCTATTCCTATGCTCTGCCATAAGTGTTTATTGCTAGTCACTGTCAATGAGGGGATAGTGGGTTAGGCAGACCTTTGGTCTGGCCTACCATAGCTATTCTTACTTTCTTGGGAAGTTTATCCAGATTTTTCTCTTCTTCTGCTATTTCTGTAAGAAGAATTTTCAGCGTGTAACAGAAACTTTTATTACTTCCTGTGTAATTGACCTTCTGTCTTATTCAGACACTTCACCCTGGTTTTATTACTACAGTAAAATCCTCCAGTTCTGCCTGTAGGAAATACTAGCTACATTCTTTTTTGTAGGGCCTCCCTACTTTATGTCATCAGTAAATTTCTCCAGACTACTTTTTGTGACAAGTAATCAATGTAAATAAGATCTCATCCAAGGCTGAACTTCAGAATTTTCACTAATAACTTTCCTATAGTCTTATTGCTTTCCCTTTAAATCTTGTGTCTAGAAAATAAATAGAACTGTCTGATATTTATTTTGATATCTGTTGCAGTTTCCGCTTTGGTAAACTGCTACAATTCAACTTGAATTGCATTATTATTTCCCTTGTCTAGGTCTTTTTTTTTCCAAATTTATCTTACTGTCTTGCATATTTTTAAGGCTGGACAGCAGAGCCTTGGCCATTTTTTTCTTCTTGTTAAATAGAGACATAAGAATTGCTATGTTTGCTATTGCAATTTTTAACAAAGTTTTAAGCAAGACTCTCATACTGAAGACTTGGAGAGAGGCAGCATAAATGTCACTCCAGGGCACCACCCTGTCAGACAGAATATACAAACAAGACTGCTGCCATACTCCAGCCACATTTCTGCAGCACGAAATATGTCCACTGCAATAGAAAGACTCATAAAATTATTGGATACCAGGGAAAAATGGATGTAAGAGTGCTATTTCTGCAGTCTGCTTTGGGAGAAAGAACAAACAGTAAAGCTTTGGGGAAATGTGATCAGAGAGAAGAGCAATGGAAAGTATTAAGATGGGCCGATGTCATTGCTTAAGATAGGAAAGGATGGCCAAAGAGTAATAGGAAGGGATGGGAGCCCTGCTGATACTGCAAGGAGTAATGTGTATAACCTGGCCAAGGCAGTCACCACCGTGACTTGGAAAGGTGCCTTAGAGTAGTTCAACATACTATTTCTCCTGGTTTATTATATAAATAACATGATACTTGAATAAAACCCAGACTGAGCCCTTGATAGATTCCTGTCAGGAAGTACACCTTTTCAGAGTGAGGCTCCCAGCAATTAAAAGCAAGACCTCTGTTTCCTATCATTTAAGACAGAAGTCATTATTTAAATTCTTAAGATACTAACTCAGCTTTATTTGATCTTATTTAACTGGGAAAAAAAAAATCACAACGAAACAATCTCTTGGGAAAAAACCCAATGCTTACCCCCAGTGACAATGACTTTTGCTTTTCCACAGTATGTGAAGGCATTGACTCCTCTAGGGACAGAAAATTCCTTTACAGGTCTGTAATCATTAATAAAACAGTTAATCAGGTAAGAAACGTTAGGAAAATACAGTCTACAGTCATTCCACTTTACTTTTCTGTAGTATATAGAATAGCTGTTTGCATAATATGTACAATCTCTTGTTAAAAGCAAATTGATTTATAACAGTGACTTATATAGACTTATATGAGTAGCATCAATAAAACAGGAACAGGGTGCACTTTCCATTAAAGTAATAAATCTCTGATTTGAACACCTGAATCCTTTATCAGTCATACTCCAAACAGAATCCTAAAATGGTAGCTGTTGCCAAAGTAATCCTTCACACACGTCTGCGTGCTTAAAGCAGTTCATCACTGAGGAGAAGTATCAAACCAACTGCCTTTGCCTGTTTCGGACACAGAGGTCTATTGTGGTGTCTATTTTGCATAAAGTAGGTGCAGTTACTCTTCTGCTGCTTACATATAATGTATTGTATAATGCATAGTCTCTATTTTATCTATTTTGTGTTGTATAATAACATGAAGAGACTGCAAGTTTCTGAAACTCAACTGAATTATTCTGTTGTATTCACTGCTAAAGCACAGGAATTCAAACAACCAACATAGACTGAGATTGACTCAGTGTCCCTTCTAAAGCCATCCTTTGAGCAACTTCTGCTTGTCTCTCCATGTTTTATACATTGCTACTAATGAATGTCCTGGTTTTGGCTAGGATAGAGTTAATTTTCTTCCTAGTAGCTGGTACAGTGCAGTGTTTTGGATTTAGTAGGAAAATAATGTTGATAACACACTGATGTTTTTAGTTGTTGCTAAGTAGTGTTTATACTAAGTCAAGGATTTTTCAGCTTCTCATGCCCAGCCAGCAAGAAGGCTGGAGGGGCACAAGAAGCTGGGAGGGGACACAGCCAGGACAGCTCACCCAAACTGGCCAAAGAGTGATTCCATACCATATAACCTCATGCCCAGTATATAAACTGGGAGAAGTTGGCTGGGAGGGGCGGATCGCTGATTGGGAACTAACTGGGCATTGGTCGGTGAGTGGTGAGCAATTGCATTGTGCATCACTTGTTTTGTATATTCTAATTTTTCTAGTATTATTATTGTCATAATATTATTATCATTATTTTTTCTTCCTTTCTGTCCTATTAAACCGTCTTTATCTCAACCCACAAGGTGTTGGGGTTTTTTTCGATTCTCTCCCCCATCCCACTGGGTGGGGGGAGTGAGCGAGCGGCTGCGTGGTGCTTAGTTGCTGACTGGTCTTAAACCACGACAACGAGTGAATATTTTCTTGATTTTTTGATTCAGCATTAGTATGGCTAACACTCATCTCTCCCAGGAAACAATGACTGTCAGTGTAAATAAGCTATATAGAATTAAATAAGTACACATTTAAATTTTTTCTTTGAAATCCAGACAAGTAGGTAGTTCATTTATTCTGGGCTAAAGAGTAACCATTAATATTGAAAACCATACCTGAGGAAGACAGTAAATTTGACAAAAGACTCTGGAAACTTTGAGGATTAATGAAAGAGCTTGTTCTTTCTAGGCAAGTGTAAATAAAAGGCTGTTCACTCCCTATTACTTAGAGGGAGCAAAGCTTTATTTCCAGAGCTCTAACAGAGGAGTCTTAATTCTCTTGATGGTATAAAATAGCAATTATTTGATTTAAATCTGTGACTGACAGATTTCCTCAGGATTTGTCATTTTTTTCCTTTAATTCTTAAATTTAATACTTCTATATAACTATCTATTGGCTCTTTAATGAATGGTCTTGATGATACTCTTCCAATATCAGTGTGAATAAGGGGTTCCAGCAGTGTGAAGTGCTGTCTAAGTCATGGCCTTGCAACAGAAGCACCCTGTAATCCCATCCACACCTGCATTTTTTTTAGATACTTTACAATAAAAGATTATAAATGCTCATCAGCCATTATCGACAAAGAAACTTAACAGTCACATAGGAGATAAGATACATTGCATCCCTCTTCAAGCACAATAACAATTGCTTGCTGCAAAGTTAATTGGGGAAGTTTATTTTGTTAGCACCAGCAAATCATATATATCAACCATAATTACTTACGGAATGGGCATTTCAAAGTGATTTGATCCATAGCTATTTTTAGGGCTATTAATTTCCTTTTAACAGCTGTGTAATTTTTCAGTTGTCTAAATATAATTTCATTTAGCTGCTGCATGAAAAGGCTTAGAGAAATGTATTTATTGCAATTGGAGACACAATTATAGTCAGTGTTAAATGAAAAATACCTACCAAGATATTTGCAGTTAATGTGCTGTATTACAAACAGTGTATGGTGGTAGCATATACTCTTTTGACTATACTTTTGGCTCTGCAGTCTTTGTTTTGTTTCTCCTCAAATTAATTCTATTTTTCCAAAACTCCCAACAAAATCAATCAGGATTTCTCAGCTTTTCTCCTGACACAGTATGTGACGTTGGACAAGCTATAATTATTTCATATTTCACTTTCCCCATCCACAACAGAAATGCAATACTCATAAAACCTAAAGAATTAATATGTAAGCATTTATGGCTTGTCTTATACAAGAGATAAAACAGATTATCATAATTGTTGCTACTAGCCTTAAAAATCTATTAATCTCTGGATGTACCTCAGAGGAACTGTGAAGCTGATCTAATATCTCCAATGCTTTGAGATATTTGAATCAAAAGTTCTATCTATATAGTATTTATAGTTCCTTTTTACATCAAATTGTGTTTGTATTATTTATTTTTTAATTGGGCTATAAACTCTTAAAATCACAGACTAGTAAGTCTTGGAATCAGCTGTTAGCACTGATGGGCCATATGAATAAGGATATGGCACAAATAAGGAGGCCACAACCTCCTTCTTGCTGCATAGTAAATCCATTTCACAGCCCTCAGAATAAATAGCTTTCTTGGTTTAAGCTTGTGTAACTGAAACTGTAAATGAAAGTTGAATATATTTTTGTGTGGATATAAATTTTAAATGGATGGATACATGATATACATGTAACAAAGCAATCAATTTTCTAACTAAAATTTGCCTGCTGAGGAGAAGTTGGACCAGACAATGCTGCCAACATAACTTATTTTTAAGGGCTGTGAGTAATGAACATATATGGGCAGTCCTCCCGTACATCAAAAGCTAACAAACAAAAATGTTCAAGTATTTAAGTAGTCGTATTTTTGTTTGTATTAACAATGCTTATAGAAAGGACAGCTTCAATATAACAGGATGGCATCTTGCAAGGCACTGGTCTCATGTAGAGTTATAAAGCAAAAGGTCTATTTTTTCAGAAGATGTCATATACTTACACGTTGTCCTCTAGTCGCTTTATGTCATCCAAAACAAATGAATGAATGCTGTCTGAGGAGCAGGATCCAAAACAATTTAGGTCAGAAATATACTTAACTTTCACAACCCAGTCATCATGTAGCTTGCGTTTAACACTAGGGATATAAATTGAGATGTTATTAGGATATACTGAAAATGATGGTATTTCCTTCACACAACAAGCAAATCATACTTACTGCAGTTGAAAAATTATTTTCTTTGTTAGATGGGGTTAATTTATACACAAAAGCTAATCCTCCATTTAGGCCAGAGAAAACCCAAATTAAAAAAGATAATTGCCAGACTGATAATATTTTATCATAAGCAACTTACATGTTAAAAGTTTTGGAGTCCAAGACCTGAAGTTGTGATTCTTTTTTGCCTTTACATTGTTTCAATCCAAAGTGATCACTGGTCACAGCAAGCAGGTGAACATAACCCTTATCATCTCCCATTAGGATATTATCCTTAGCCAGGTGATCTGACATAGTCACCGTGCAAACACAGAGCAGACCATTTTCCATTGGTTTGATGATAAAGCAATTATTCTGTGAAATATGGTAGATAGTTTATTAGATATTGCACACGAGCCCTTAAGTTGACTGAACATACCATGCTTATCTACTTACATCAGCATTCAAGTCTTGACTTTGTTTTTTCAAGCTCCCCCTGTGATAGCTGTTTCCTGGTATTAGAAACTCACTTAAGATCATCACCAAGTGAAGTTAAATGCAAACTTTAAGGATTTCAGTGAGGCTTTATTTCATAGGTAGCCTCTTCCATTTCAGTGAGGAAATATTAATTACAAATTCTAGAGAGGATCTCACCATGCTAAGTGGGATGGCATATTTGCTAAGAATGTATATAGTTTCCTGTTCAAAAATAAGATGCTGTGTAGAAGAAAATGGGAAATAGTCAAATTAAAGAATTATTCAAACCACAAAATGCAGCAGTAACACACAGAGAGAAATTATATCAGAGTCCTAATTATTAATACAGCCTGGGAGTACCAAGTGTACTTATATGGGTAGGTGTTTCAATTTTCAGGAATTGAGGTAGTGGGAATGAATACAGCTGCAAGCCATTGTGGTATTTTGCTAGACTGAGAAGGCCTGGGAATGGGATTTGGGGTCATCTGCATTATACCGTTTATTGGTTCCACTGCCTGACTCCATCTGTTATTTGATTAAAGCATCCTTGCCAACCTAAACTGGCAACTGTTCACATGCCATAGGAATTAACTGCTTCAATGTCGTCTATGTAGCACAGAAACATCGAAGAGACATAACACAGATATAGAACTGTCTATATATTATTTCTGTGGTCTCGAAAGAGAACTGCTTCTATTCAGCCACAGGACACTTTCAGCTCTCACTGATGTAATGACTGGAGGAAACCTGGAGAATAATGAGTGGAGAATAAATTTTTGAGCCTTCCTTCCCAGGAGTCCAATTGGATTGACGGAAAGACTTCCATTGACCTGTCTGAACATGGGCAGCGGCTTTTTAATATCGAGAACAACAACAAAAAAATCCCAAGACTTGATCTTATCTCAAAAATATTTACTTTGCTGCTTCTCATCTTCTCAGCCAACTCAGAATTGCTGAGAACAGTCCCAGAAACAGGAGGAAAAAGCTAAGGTATGGGTCAGAAATCCTTGCAAAATTTGTATTTTGTAATAAGGCATTCAAGAAAACTTTAACAGTTTGGACATCAAGATGCTTTTGCTCTTGGAAAGTCCTGAACAAAATGCAGGATATGAAGAAATATTTTCTTTAAATCAGGAAGTTACCTCAAAGGAGTCTATGTTAAATTCCTTGGAAAACCTGCTCCTCGATTCTTAATAGATTCTGAGATATACATATGCACATGCACACACATTAGATAGATATACATGTGCACACATGTGCATTAGATGTACACAGAAAATAAATTCTTTGGGAGTTTGTTTACAACATCGTACAAAATTTCCCTCTTTCTTCCAAGTTTTTAAGACACTCTAATAATCCCATTTGGTGTGGAAAGGGTATTCCTTCTTTAGTATAAATTCCACTGTTGTACTGAGTTCCTACAAAGACAAAAGTTAATGCCTTCATCCTGTTAGACAAAAGGAATGTGAATGTATATTGAAAATAAAGACTAATCTTTTTCAGGCTTCCTCTTTAACATTTGCCTGATCCAATGTAATACCTGACTCCCTTTTGATTTATAGTCCCAGACGATGACTGTCCTTTCAGTTACAGCCACAACACATTTCAGCTGAGGTAGGAAATCACATCCAGTGATCCAAGCAGTATCCTAATGAAAATAAAAAGGATAGCCAAAGAAGAATTTTCTCTGTAAATTTATAAACTTCTCTGTCATTTGAGTACATATTTTAAACCATCTCCACATAAATCCCATATACTCTGCCCTAGCAGCTGCTAGGTCCTGCCCCAGCTAACGGAACTGAGAGTTCTAACTCCAGGAATAGCTCATACATGAAGTTACAGAGGCACCAGGCTCAACCTCTGTTATCAGTGACTCACCTCAGATGCACAGATGTTGCATATGAGAGGACACAATACATATATATTTTTAGTTGAACTGTAATGACACTGTGAAAAAAGCACTCTGAGCAGAGGAAACTTAGGCTAAAACATCCATGGTAAAGCAGATTAAATTTTTACTTGGATACAGTTTAGTTCAAAACAGAAGAAAGTTAAAGGCAGTCAAAATTTCAGCTATAAAAGCACAAACCCTACTGAAATGAATATTTATGAAAATAAGTAACTTGTATTATATAATTTTAATTCTCCCAGTAAGTAGATCAAATATTTACAAAGATATACATCTGCTCATATTAAGCCATCGTTCAAGTATACCTCCAATTATACGGGTCTTAATGTAAAATAATTTCTCTTGCAAAGTGTAAGATTAGAGACTCAAATTCACTACCACACTGACCAGAATTTTGTTTTTGTTGAAACATTAATAGCTGTTTGATTTTTTTCCCCCCAAAACGTAATGGGCCTTCCTAAATGAGAGTGGGATTGAAATGGAATATGCTTCATTTGCTATGTCTGCAATGGCACAATTATCTATTACTTTAAAATAATTCAGAACATCCATAAAATAATGCTGACTGAAACATCTTACTTCATTTTCTAGATTAGAGTGACAAAGAAACATTTGACACAGACTTAAACAACGCTGTTATTGCAGTTCTTCAAGTAAGCTATACCTACCTGTAACCTCTAAAAAACGAGTTCCAGTGGAAGTACTTGATAAACAGCTAAAACAGGGACCTATGTTGCTAAAGATACAGTTTACATCCACAAAGTGAGTTAGGAAGCAAAAAAGCACAATACTAAACCCATGGTGAACTGAAGGCAGCTGCTGCTGCTTCTACTTTTATTTCCATTGTTGTACACAACATTGATTTTGCTGTTAGTGTAAGGGGTCCAAAATCCTGACAGAGTGATGTCAACACTCTATTGCAGGAGAAAGCTTCTTTCCTTCCTAATGGCCTGTGGGCAAGTGGTAATACATTTACAAGGATTTCTTGTGCTGTTTTCTACAATAAACACGTGGAAAATGTCAGTCCGGCAGAGGCCTTATGGATTGCTTGGTAATTCTTATGGAAGACTTTGTTAACTGTGGCTTTTTGGGGTCCTTACAGTAGTGTCAGATAACATTGACTAACTGGTGTGAAAAAGCTGATTTTACATTTGTAATTAAGCTACTATTTTGTAGTGCTGGCTTGTGATGATGCAGTCAAAGTAACAGCTGCATCTTGCAAAGGTTTCGCAGGCTATCACATGTAGTAAGATGGTACACAGGCAAAAGGAAGATCAAAACCAAGCAGTAAGGAGAATCTTTGCACTTGACTGCTTACAGAGAAAGTCTAAGGGGCAGATGTCCCTTTGCTTTCTTTTTTGTGTTCTTTTTAAGCAATAAAACAAGCCCCAATGAAAGGACTTAAAACATTGATACCAAAAACTTTATTTCATATACTTGCCTAGAAATATAACCAAGAATCTCTGATATTACTTGAAACAATTAAACAAAACAAATCACATTACAGGACAGTGATCTAAGAAGGCATGACTAGTCCTTATTTACAGATCAAATGCCCCCCTCCCATGAAAAGTTCTGTCCCCTATATATGCTGTCCTGGTAACAGAATCTTTCCAAGTCAGTCAGTATATGCCTTGAGAGGAGACTTATCCCAGTTGAACACAAAGTATTTCTCACCCATTTGGGAGAAACAGCTCAGTTTTAACCTGTGAGGATAATCTTGGAAGACAGAAGTCAGATAACAGTTAAGGAAGAATGAGTGGGAAAGGCTAGACATTAGCTTGGCAACTCAAAAGGGAAACGTCTTCATCATACTGAAACGTCTTTTAGGCATCTTAGCTCAAGGCTACTATTCTGTTTTCCTATACTGAAGGTCAAATTCAAATACTTCGAGAACACAGGACAGAGTGAAAATGGTTATTGTCATTTGGGCTGGCAGGGGATATTCTTCTCTCAGGGCACAATTTACTAATTCTAACAGAGGAATTAAGCAAAATATTAGAACAATGATGTTCACATGTCCAGCAGTGGGCTACAGTTTCCAGACATGTTTCTTTAAATGTCTCAAAGAGCAAATGTTTTCCTTTAACCTCTGCCTCAAGGCCTACTATCAAAGTCTACTTCCTGAAGCTTTCTTCTAAAGGAGCTATAGGTCACCTCTTCGACATTCTGTAAAGTCTTGGTTTTTTCTTCTTATCCCATGTCTACCTGCAGGTAAAAATGCACTGGGTATTTACTGGGTGCTGGCACCTGACACTGAGACTTTAAAGTTTTTCTTTCAGCTGAGGTCAGAGCCCTTTCCACAGAATAGAACTGAAGAGAGAAAGCTAGATCCTTTCTCACTGATGACACAAACAGATGCGAGGGACCCTTTGTCCCTTTGAAAATCTGATATAGCCACCAGAGTCAATGAATTTATTTTCCATTTTCATATGCAGAGATAAATGACATTCAACCTTTCACATCCAGGAAAAATGAGAAACATTTAACTTTCCACAACTAAGCAACTGAACTTTACAAAATTTAGTTAATTTCTTAATTACATTGGAGTCTAAGTTAGTCCATATACTTACACTCCACAGGGTCTTAATAGTCTCTGCTTCCCACCAATCTACAGAATAACTTTGGTTCCAGTTTTATTAGGCAATTCTGGATATCAGTTTCTCCCTCACTATTCTCTCCATGTAGCTAATGATGCTGAGCCACCAAACAGGGTATGAGCATGGGCTTTGGCTTCCCTCTTTTGTCACAGTATCTGTGACTAGAAAATCAGACTGTCAAACAAGAACTTGGCAGCAGTTAGGCCCTAGGCAAATGAAACAACACAACACCCACGCATTGCTATGTAAAGGTACCTTAATGCTTAGCATGTTCTCAGGGAAAATCCTTTTCTCATAGGGTTGAGGACAATTACTCCCCTAAAGAATTAGCAGTGAAAGGGAAACAGATGTTGGAATAACATGTGCCTTCTGCTCTGACTGTTTTTATTCCAAACAGGAACAGCTCTATCCCCTAATTCATCGAGGGAAAGGCCTCCTTGCAGTTAAGTAAACATTTAAAAAACAGTCAAGTAAAACTGAGCTTGATCTTTCTTTTACAGTGAAGCATCCTAGCCATTGTATTGTAGCATCCACTGGCTTAGAGACATGATTATCATTACGATACTATTTCACTAAAAAGGAGAGAAAAACTGACAGAAATTACAACTTAAGAAGCATTAAAACCACTTCTAGTTTGAAGAGTAAATAAGAATGCGTGTTCATATGAAGTTTTTTTTACAAGATCTATACAAAGGCTACATACATCAATTTATGTCTAATACATATACAAATAAAACCATATAGTGTACACATTCAAATTTTCCTTAGAGCATCTGAACTGCAATGAACTTTGAGTGAAAGCAGAAAGACATAGGTAGAGAAGCAATGAACACTCCAACAGGAGGAAAATGTTGGCCAAGACAGAATTTCTCTTGTAAGATTCTCCTTTCTACAGAAGATAAATATTTCTAATTACTGACTGGCAGTCTAAAAAAGTATCTGAAAAAATCAGGCTTCAACACATGACGTGCAATTTGTATATGCCAGCAGAATGCAAGAATTAGCAAAACGTACTCCAGATTTATCCTCTTCTTTCCTTTGCATTATTTGTAGGCACAGTCATATTTGATAATATAACAGCAAAAGTAGAAAAAAATGTCTTTATTGTGCCAGTTTATTAGAAGTTGCCAGTCTGGGAAAAATCCAGCATAGAGAAATTGAAGTTTCCTGGAACAGGCAGCAGTAAGTGTTTTCATGTATATAACTGAATCATTCTTATCTGAAGACAAATTGCACTAAATTTGTGTTTAATAATTCCAGTGAAATTACTTAAATTACACCAAAGATCAGTGGTTATAAGGGCCTGGAGAGGCCACTATAACAACCGAGTTTGGCTTCCTGCATAGCATGCTCCAGAGAATGTCCACTGAGAAGTTTAGAGCCTAACAGAGACAGAGAGATTGTTCAAGTTAACTAGCACTGCCTTCCAGGCCAGTTCTTGTTCAAGGACCTCAGTCTGTGGAATAAACAGGCTGTGTAAACAGCAGAGCATAGTGTTCTATCCTTAAGATCCAAAATGGAAGTTCTTGACCAAAACAGGCTCCTAGTGTGGCTTGAGACTACTCAGAAACTAATAGTATGAAAGTCCTGAAGAGAGCAACGCACAAATTAATAGATTAATTTGATACACTGAGAAGTGTCTGATAGAAGATAACAGTCTGCCAGAGACTATAAGCAAAACATGCTGCCTAGTTCCAGCTTTAGAGCAAAGGCTATAAGAATTTCTCTTCTTAGCACTGCCGTACTTGACAGACAAAGGAGGCAGCTGCACCAGATCAACCTTTTCATTATCTCCTTGTTCCATCCTGTCACTCAAGGGCTCTATCTTCACTCCCTCATTTCTAATACAGTTTCTGTTTCAGCTTGTCTGGCTCATCCACTGGGTCTCTTTATGCTTTTCGATGCTATATTTAAAAGACATTTCATTTCCATTCTTCAAGAGAAGTGACTTGTTCACTACCAGTATTCCCATCATCATTCAATGATTGTTCTATGCTGACTACTATTTTTGGGACCTGTCAGCTGGACAATTGTTAATCCATGCACTCTAGTGTTTTTTTCAGTGGTCATATTTTAAAACAGAAAGTCGTATGGTACTAAGTCGAATACTGTACAGAGTTTTAAGTGTATTATATTTATGCCTCTATTCTTTTCACTCAGCCACATAATCCCATAAAGAAATTATATCAGGTTTTCTTGAAGTGACCTGTTCTCCATAACATCCCTGGAACAAAACAGTAAACGATCTGTACTCATAGTTCATGTTCCATTTATACCACCATGATGCTGGGAAAGTTCTGATGGCTTTAAATAAATGGCTATTAAATACATTTAATATCATCATACATTTCAACTGTCTGGAAAGTGGAGTTTGTTATCTCAAAAAAATCTAGAATTTTATTTCATTGCAATTTGGGATAACGATATAGAATTTCAATTTTAAGAACAAAATAGCTTAAAATATTATGTCCTGCAAGCATCAAAATCTTTTAACAACCATCAAAAATTTCAGGAACCTCAAGCCCAGTAATAGCCATTTTAATTCTATTTTCAGTGCAGTAGCTAGAGGAAGGATGAGAATAAAGTAAATTGGCTAAGGACAGGACTGTGCAGTGCAAACACTTCAATAAAAATGTTAGATAAGATCGTCTATTCCCTAAGACAATGCAGAACACGAAGCAGAAGAGGGTCATTTTTAACTAGACCACCTGAAAATGTCACAATTCTGATACCAAAAAAGTGAATATAACAACAAGAACAAAAGTAACATGACATCACCAAATACCATTAAATCTGTCAGACATAGAGCCAGAAGGATTTCATAGGGTTGTGGGCATGGGTTTCTTTTTTCTCTTCATTAACTGTCAGCTCCCCAGTCAATTAAATGTCCCTGGGAAGGCAAAGACTTTCCCCCGAAAGACTTTACACCCTATGGTAGAGACTGCCATGCTCAGCGGTAATGATCCCAACTGATCCAGTGATCCCCAGCAACAATGATCCTCCATCCCAAAGGGGAGGAATCCAAACTAATTTCTAACCTACTTCTTCCTTTCCCTAGGGAAGGCTGAAAAAGTGGAAACATCTCAGCTGGGAAAGGATGGGAGCGTGGCATGTAACAACAGAGACAGCAGATCAGGCTAGGCCACACAGATCTGGTGCAGAGCTGAACAGAAGTGGGTGCTCACAGATACTAAACAGTGTTATCTGTGGATACTAAAACTACCAGTTTTGGTATTGTATTTGTTTGGAATCACAATCCTAACAATTATGGTATTACACCATAATACTGAGAGATACCATTATGTTAAACATATCCTCCTTTCACACTTTTTATGGCAGAGATGTCCTTCAACGGTGCCTAATTCTGCCATGGCTGCCAAGTATCATCCTACTGCCACAGCAAAAAGACCTCCATGTCCACTGAGGAATCATTCTAAGATTAGTTCTTAGTGCTCAGAGAGGAAAAGGACCCTGCAGCCACATGCTGCCCACTGCAGCATAAGGCTGGTGCTCCAGCTTCTTCCAGCTTCTTCCCCTTGGCGTCTCCAAGGACAAGCACTAAACATTGTTCTGATCCTACCTTTACGTATTTGGACTGGGGATGTTGTTCCTACAATCAAAGCAGGAACAAACTACTAAAATTCACTCCTGTAACACAGCTGTAGGAGAAGCTCTAAGCTGATTCTAGTCAAAATTTCCAAAAGTCGATAGGTCCCAAGAATGTTTCTCACAGTTTACCTCTCCACATTGATTCCACAGGTCAGACTGGTCTTTGCAATAAATTAAATGCAACCTAGGCCCAGAGCTGTTTTCTGAGTTGGAGTAGTATGGCCTGTGGTCTGGAGTACTTCTATTGTATTTTAGAACATCCACAATATGTGAGAGATAATCAACAAAATGCACTGCCCCCTGGCACAAGATACCTACATGGACTTTTAGGGCAAGGGGTCATGTAACTTTGTTAAGACTGATGACAGTTCTCTTGTCTGCAGGTCATCTGAAGGAAGCTCATTACCTAAAATCTGCAGTGATACTCCCAGGGTAAAAATGAGCTTTTAAGGTATATACTGTGTAGCCAACTAATCTACCTAGCAAGATGTAGAACTGTTTTTCACTAATGAACTTACAGTTTTTCTTATTTAAATTTTACAGTGACAATTGAAGTGTTGGATCTTAGAAGAAAAAATTCCGGAAAGGTAATGGGTAAAGGACAATTTGGTAGAAAAAGCAGCATTTATCTGAGGTTTCTTTTTATCAGAGGAAAGAAATCAAGCTACTCAATTGTTTTTATAACTGAAAGGAATAAATTGAACCTGTTTGACTTATGGCACCCTATGACAAATTATGCAGAAGTCTCAAGGTTGGAAGTAGCATTAGAATAATGCTCAGTTTCTAATTATTTCACTTCAGTACCTGCTGTTTTTTATTTAAAATGATTTAACAGAAGGAGGAAAATGAACTTACTTCAACACTGGTGGTTGCCAGAACCCTCATCTGAAAAAAACAAAAATATGTTGTCACAATAACAAGTTAGCAATTAAATTAAAAGTCTGAATGCAGTCAGCTCTCCTGTATCACAGGCAGAACAGAACAATAATAGCCAACAGAAAGAGTTCATGGTTAAGATCTTCTGAGAAAGATCTTTAACCTACCTACTGTCTGTTCCCCTATATATAGTGAGAAACTTAAAACCTCTCTTTCTCTCATAGTTGTTTCATGGTTTGTTTGTTGGGTTGTTTTTTTTTTTTTAATTAAGATGTTGGAGTGAGCAAAATAAGTAAAAAAATACCCATTTTTTACAGTGGAGTACAGATCAGCTGTTCTGATGGACTTGTGCTCCTAATGGTCCTTCACAGCTAGAACACCTCAACAACCAAGATGTAGGATGTGCCATACAGAAACCCAAGCTAATGCTGGCCCAGATGACATGTCAACTAGTGCCAGCAAAATACCAGGTAGAGGTAGCACTTTAGGCTGCAAATAGGAATACTATTGGTAATATTGGTACAGCATCCGTCAGCAAAGTTAACTATTGGTGGACAGCGTAGCATGTGACTGAAAAACTGAAGTGTTTAAAGTCACAGGGTGGCAGGCATACCTGTCACCATCATCCAGTAGAGACAGGGTTACCTTCTTTCTCCTTTAACAAAACTACTATTCAGTTTTCAAAAGCAGTTTCAAACTTTTCCCTTCTGAAACACCCACAGCTGCTTTTTCAACCCCTCTTGCCCCTGCACCTCATCAGTAATTAATCAGTGGTGCCTCATTCCCATCCCAGCAATTCTGCAGTTCATAAACCAAGAAGCTAGGATCAAAATCTTTCTTCCCATAGAAGTGTGATGCCCAGTGTCATCATGGACGTCTTTGAGCAGAGTTTAAAACAATTGTTAATCAAGAGTTTAATATCCATGCACTGTTACCAGATTTGGCTTTATGTACAGTAACATTAACTAGAGCGTGCACAGATAATTTTCCTTAAGGCTGCCTATTCCTACACGTCTTCTGTGCCGATCAAGGCGGCATCCATGCCTGAGAACCTGAGAAGGGTAAGTGTCTTATGTTCTAGAGTAAGCAGGAAATGGCTGATAATGCAGAGCTGCATACAGGTGTTGAAGCATATTAGGTTCACATTTTTTGCAGAAAGCAGTGCTTAGCCCTCAGATAGAATCATAGAATCACAGAATCATTTAGGTTGGAAAAGACCTTTAAGATCATCAAGTCCAACTGCTAACCTAACGTTGCCAAGTCCACCACTAAACCATGTCCCCAAGCACCACGTCTACATGTCTTTTAGATACCTCCAGGGATGGTGACTCAGCCACTTCCCTGGGCAGCCTGTTCCAATGCTTGACCACCCTTTTGGTGAAGAAATTTTTCCTAATATCCAATCTAAACCTCCCCTGGCGCAACTTGAGGCCATTTCCTCTTGTACTATCACTTGTTACTTGGGAGAAGAGACCGACACCCATCTCGCTACAACCTCCTTTCAGGTAGTTGTAGAGAGCTATAAGGTCTCCCCTCAGCCTCCTTTTCTCCAGACTAAACAACCCCAGTTCCCTCAGCTGCTCCTCATAAGACTTGCTCTCTAGACCCCTCACCAGATTCGTTGCTCTTCTTTGGACACGTTCCAGCACCTCAATGTCTGTCTTGTAGTGAGGGGCCCAAAACTGAACACAGTATTCGAGATGCGGCCTCACCAGTGCCAAGAACCTGCTGGTCTACAAATGAATATTTCTTTGCCTTCACTTCAATTTCCGATAGTTGCAGATATGTAAGGAACATGGGATTTCTTATCACAGCAACCAGGGTTAACAAAAGTCTCTAAGTCCTCTTTTAGACAATAATTAGATTCACTAGCAATTTACGTAGTGGATGGTGGAAGCCTGTCACTGGTGAAACAGGAGATGATCTTGAAAGCTATCCTGATGTATACAGACTAAATTAAGCATTCTTAATGCCATCTAACATGACTGACACTAATTATTTGCTGATAAACAATCTGATTAATTCTTATTTAACTGAAATTTAATAGATCGACAAGCAGTGATATGGTTTGCAACCTCTTTATTGTTCCTATTCTTATTTGTACATTAGGGGTTTTTAAAGTTTTTAACTGTTCTCAGTTTCTACCCAGTATCAATAAAAACTCCTCGTCTAGATTGTCACCTGACTCCAAGGTTATAACACAACCACTAAGGAAATTTTCAAGTTATATTTGCTTTCCAAAGAGCAAAGAGACTAACGCTAAGCTGATCTTGAGGAAAGGTTGGTTGCACTGGACATCAATTTACAGCAGGATGAATGAACAGAATATGGCCCTGTCTCTTCCTCCACATATACGTTTCTTACTAGTCAAATGCCCCAGAAGTGGCACAGTTAAAATCTGTATTATATTAGATTCACTAATTTTATCTGACCAAATATTATTCATTCATGTACATGCAACACACTGACTTCTGTGGGGTACATGTGCATCCAAGACCACCATACGTTTAATAAACTTAAAAATGCAACAATTATACAAAAATAAGCCTCTGTCTTTTTGTCAATGCACTGCTCATGAACTCATATTTTGGCCCCTCCACAGAGCATAAGTCCCACCAAGCAGCATCTTCAGGGCAAGCATCTTCATATTCCCTTACCAATATGCCGCAAAGCCAAACTAGACAAAACAACTCACTAGCTGAGATTTTAAGGCCAGGTCTCTTTAAATCCTTGGTCTTTGAGAGAAGACTAATGATGCAAATGTTGCCAACTCTATGTTTGCCTTTGTGATGTGAAGTCATATTCTAGCAATAGGACTCAAATGCCTGCAATGCTACAGAACTAGAGTTTTCTCTTGCTTGCATCAGGATATATCAGAGCAATTCTAATGAAGTCAAAAGTCGTTTGCTCAGATCAACTGAGATCAGAGATCATATCATGAGTAAACGACTGCTGTCATAATGCCTTAGTCATTTTCAGAACATAAAGTTTTATAAGTGGGATTTGAGGTCTCTAATTCACTGCGTTAAGCAGCTGGGTGTAAAATCATTTACACTGCAGTCACTGATGTCAGAGTGACATCAGTCCAGTCTATGAGGAAGCAGCAATTCAACCTGAAAACAGCATGGGGAGGTAGGGGGTGGGGAAGAGAGCTATTTTTAACATTATACTTTGTGAAATTATTTTTTGTAGGTACGTAAGAGGGATAATGCTCTGGAGGACAGAGAACTAGGCTTTCAAATAAATTATTTCAGTATTTACCAAAACTGCAGTACAGTTTTGTTGTGTAATCAATCATCCACAGGAGTCTGTCCTTGCTTTACACGCTCCTGTCATAAGCATTGTGCACTAATTAGCTAAAACCCCTAGAAAGCATTAGTGCTGCTTTAAAGCTTTACTGCATTGTCTGAAACAATTTTTAATAAACTAGTTGTATTGAAATTGTACAAATGTAAAGCGCCAATGAGCATAGATGTGTGATGTACCTCATAGCATCTAGAAGTGCATACCTCTAAATAGTAATAGAATCATCTGGGAGACTTATTTACAAATTCTACTTTAACAGCATCTTGAGCCTGAACTTCTGCTTAAAATGGTACAGGTCTCCTTACAGTTTGCTGATAAGGGGAGTAACTGTGAAGCAGTGTCATGCAGACGGTCAGAAAATTCAAGACTTTCAAGCTTCTAGATGTTGCTGTATTGAATAACTCTTCTTTGCAAACAACTGATAAATGTTTCTGTCCATTCTAGATATTCTCAGTAGCTGTAGAAAATAGTTAATTCTTTGGTTTCCACTGTATATGCAAAAGATAATTCCAATAGCATATTTTGTATTAAGGGAAACTTTTTCTAAAATGAAATGAGGATTATTGTCTACTAAACTAACTTCTGTTAAGAATGTCTTTTATTAGCCATCTCGACTTTCTATCAACTTCTGTGGACTGTTCAGTAGGTTTATAATTGAAAATAACAATGTGTATTTCCTACTGTGCTTAAAAAATATAGAAAAAGTTAACTTTAATAAGCTTTTTTTATGGGTAAGTTTGCATGCTAGATCACAGTTCACTCAGTTCCCATATATACTGCCTAATGGAATAATAAAAAAGTTTGTTTGAGTCAGAATTACCTGGTTGTTAAAAATAGTTAGCACTCCTTTCTGAGAGGATGTTACTGTGAAATCCAGATGGGGCACCTTCACTATACCCTTAATCACATCTTGTCTCTTGACAACTGTCAATGACAAAATATTACTCTTCATCTTACAGACATAGAAAATCTAAACAAATAGAACCATAATATCAAGAACATCTTCTCTTCCTGAAATGCATATTGGTACCAACTCCAAGGCAGTAATGCATTATATCATAGATTATCCCATACTTGATTTAAATAACCATGTTGCATTTTTAAATATCATTAATACATTATGGATGTGCTAGTTCTTTCTACGTTATTTAAAAAATACAGAAAGGCAAAGAATAACTGCATAAATAAATAGTCTGAGTCAGACAAATTTATAATTTCAGAATAATTTAGGAAAAAGGAGAACTGGGCAAGGCAGCAGTGGAGTGTTCAGATGCAATGAGTTTAGTAAAAAACCAGATTCTGGAACACATAAGAAGACGAAAAAGCAGGAATAATAAGAAAAGACACTCATGCAATCTTATCACTGTACTTTCAATAAAGTGTGCAACACACAGCATTAAAAAAAATTAGTTTTGGATACAAGATGAAGTATGTCACCTGCATGAGTAATCTGCTGTTTTTCAGATACAAGGAAAACCATGTTTTCTTCTTTCAGCTGGGAAGACATGGCATCACTTTCTCCTATGAAATAGCCAAAAATCTAAACAAAACAAAATAGAACAAACCCAGCAATTTATAACAAAACTACTTCTGGTATATATGTTTATATGTATAAAGTCAAATATTTATCTCACATTTTTATCATTTAATATTCTTTAAGTAAGCTTCCTAGTGTTATTGCCTTAACCATTAGCTGTCAATATGACTTTAGATTGCTGAGATCTGCTACTCAGGCGCAATCTTTCTTCAATTTTTGGAAAGAAGCCAGCATACACAGGGCTTCTAGGGATAAAAACCATCTAATTGATAAAGCTGTTAGTACAGCTTTGCCTTCTAACGATTGTTTGTAAATATTCATCTTCAATTTCCTTTTTCCAGTTTTACCTACTTGTGCTCCCTCAGCTAGACCTCAGCTAGAAGAAAAAACAGTAAAAGGCAGACAAAACAGACTTCTTTATGTTTATAAATTGAGAGATTCAAAGTAGCATAGCGGTTTAGCCTACACAAAAGAAGGGCTTTTCCATAAAGATATGTAGATTCCCATTTACCTGAAAAAAATTGAATATAAAGTGCAGTTTTTAGCATTCTTTTTCAGCCATCTCCCTAAGCCTGGCAATGTTCTATTTGTACTGATCATGATGGAGATCCCTACGCAGGATATATAGGTAAGTAGCTCATTTCTGTTCCAGGGTGTGACAATACTTAGCTGAAATGTTCTCCAGACCTCAAGCTCTGTACCCATGAGTAGGTTAGTCATTTCCTCAGGAAATGAGTTCAGCCCCACTCAGCTGTACAGATTTTTTAATCTCCTTTCTCATATTATGGACATTATATATACTCACTTTCTTTCATGAGTTCTAAAAGCAATGCCACTTTGGATGCAAGACAAAACTTTGCACTTTTTTCTAGTTCAATATTTTTCATGTTATACAACAGAACTCCCTTTTTTCTTCTTTGAGAGATTCAGATGTACATCTTAAAAAAAAAATTCTTACACAACATTACTCTTCATCTTTCACTTCACAGCTCCCTCCTTACAATGCACACAATTATTGTCTATCATACATCATCAGTCAATACATCATGTGTTTCTTATAGCCCCTTACATTCCTCTTTTTAGTTTCTTGTAATATCACCTTGTCTTTCCATCCTGTATCCAAACAGGATACAGGATTTAGTATCCTAAATTCCAGGTGTATGCTCCTCCTGCAAAGTCATAATAACATAATCTTCATGATACCCAGCATGAATCAAAAAGTGGTAATACCAGTAATTCATACATATGGACTGTTTTTCATGTTATAGCATTTTCACAGTTGATTCTCACTGTTTTAAGTTCCATCTGAATCCTCCAATTGTTTAGTATTAAATAGAAGGGTTCTGAAAGAATTGGTGTAGCTAGAACATTATAATGGAGTGTTTCCCCAAAAAATCAAGGATGCACTCTTTCAACTATCATCAATTAATATTCTTGTAGCAGGTTTCCACCTATAATATGTATAAAGACAGTGTTACAAAATCACAGAATCACAAAGTCATGAGGTTGAAAAGGACCTCGTGGGATCATTTAGTCCAACTCCCCTGTCCAAGGAGGTCAGCTACACCAAGTTGCCCAGGACCATGTCCAGTTGGGTTTTGAATATCTCTAAGGATGGAGACTCCACAAACTCTTTGGGCAACCTGTTCCAGTGTTTGATCACTCTCATGGTAAAAAAGTGTTTTCTCGTGGTCAAATGGACTTTCACGTTTCAATTTGTGCCCATTGCCTCTTGCCCTAGAATCATAGAACAGAATAGAATCATAGAATAGTTTGGGTTGGAAGGGACCTTTAAAGGTCATCTAGTCCAACCCCCCTGCAATGAGCAGGGACATCTTCAACTAGATCAAGTTGCTCAGAGCCCCGTTCAACCTGTCCTGTCAGTGGGCACTACAGAGAAGAGTCTGTCTCTCTCTTCTTCATTCCCTCCCCATTAGGTATTTATACACAATGTTAAGTGTCCTCTTCTCCAGACTAAACAGTCTCGGCTCTCCCAACCTTCCCTCATATGAGAGGGGCTCCAGCCCCTTAATCATCTTCATAGCCCTTCACTGGACTTGCTCCAGTAGCTCCATATCTCTATTCTACTGGGGAGCCCAGACCTGGACACTATACTCCAGGTGTGGTCTCAAGTCCTGAATAGAGAGGAAGGATCACCACATTTGACCTGCTGGCAATCCTTTTCCTAAACCAGCCTAGGATGCTGTTGGCCTTCTTTGCTACGAGGGCACATTGCTGGCTCATGTTCAAAAGACCAAAGGTCTTTTGTGCAGAGCTGCTTCTCAACTGGTCTGTCACCAGCGTATACTGGTGCAAGGGATTATTCCTCCCCAGGTGCAGGACTTTGCACTTCCCTCGTTGAACCTCATGAGGTTCCTGTCAGCCCATTTCTCCAGCCTGTTGAGGTCCCTCTGAATGGCAGCAGCACAACCCTCTGGTGATTCAGCCACTTCTCTCAGCTTTGTATTTGCAAATTTGCTGAGGGTGCACTCTCTCCCATTGTCCAGGTCATTAATGAAGATGTTAAATAGCATTGGCTCCAGTATCAACCCCTGGCATACACCACTACTGACTTGCCTCCAGTTGGGTTTTTTATCACTTAGGGGTTCAGCCAGTATTCTTTCCACCTCACTGCGCACTTATTTAACCCATACTTTGTCAGCATGTCTACGAGTATGTTATGGGAGACAATGTCAAAAACTTTACTAAAGTCGAGGTAAACATCATCCACTGCTCGCCCCTTACCCACCAAGCTAGTCACCTCATTCATTGTAGAATCCTACCAGGTTGGTTAAGTATGATTTCTTTGATGGCCCCTTTGTAAATCCATGCTGACTACTCCTGATCACCTTCTTCTCCTACACATGTCTGGAAATGGTTTCCAGAATTAGTTGCTCCATCACTTTCACCAAGAATTGAAGTGAGGCTAGTTGTCCTGTACGTCCATGGATCCTTTCTCTTGCCCTTATTGAAGATAGGAGTGACATTTTGCTTTCGTAAGCATATGTTCCCATTTTCCAGGCAGTGGAGAACAGGCTCTTCACCTTTCTGGGGACTAAGGTTTTGGTGGGAGGACTTTTTGTTTGATGATAGACTGACCTGGTATCAGGTCGCTCCTGAGTCCTGACAGGAAGCCAGATACAGTGGTTGGGCTAGGCCAGTAGCTGCCCTAAAGCCAGCAGAGGTGGAATTTCTCAGTGAGATGCATAGGTGTGTCCTGTCATGCTTCCTATAGACATGAGGCGGTGCCACATTTGATCTTTTGCTTCTGCCCAGCAGGCAGAACACTGCCCAAAGAAAGGGCATCTTAGAAATTCCTTACAGCTGCATAAATGGCTTCTGCTGACTCCAACATGGAAATGGGGGATCCCAACAAGCCCCACCCCATAATGTCTACCAGAGGTTGACAAAGGGCATAAAAGATGAAGCAAAATGCAAATTACACATCTTTCAGGTGTTTGCCACTAAAAAAATAGAGCTTTCAAAGTGCCAACTACATTTGGGAAAGAGATGCAGAGGTCAGTTTCCCAAGTCATTGATAAATGATAGCTGTTAGACTGTCCAGGATAGGTCTTTTAAATTTTGAAGCCAGTAAATGACTAACGGTAGATCCTAATTTAACTAAAGAGAAGATTTTAAATTATTTTAATGTTTTTCTAATAAAAAAGTGTCGTTTGAGTATGGATATACTGTTGTGGAGACTGCTGGAAACTTAGGAAACCCTTGAACATGGAGGTACCTGAAAAAGAAACATTAGGAAGATAAAGAAATAGGAACACTCACACAAGGTCATGGAAATATATTTGGAAGATTTTGTCAAGCTAAAGAGAGGCCAGATATGGAGAGGTAAATTTGAAAAAATTAGATCTGTGAGAGTAGGAAGAGAGGAACAAAGGGTCAGGGGTAGAGTTCTGGGAAAGGGGGGCAGGGGGAGAGAGAGACAGAGATGATAGAAGAGAAATATCAAAGGAAAAAAGTGACATGTATCCGTCTTCCTTGACTTTCAAGACTGAGGGCATGCTCAGCAGTGCCAAAAGCAGCAGGGGAACTCAGAAGAACAGGGATGAAATACAGTCCTTTGAGAACAAAATCATTAGAAAACTGGAGTACAGACAGCAGAAACCACGATGGCTATTTAGGATGTTACAGAAAGTAACTGTTATCAATGATACATTTGAAAAATTAAGTGATAAAAAGGAAGCTGAAGCAAGATCAATGCTACTTACATTGTTCACGGGGTAATTAATGATATGTCCAAGTTGCAGTTTGTAAATGTGATTTGTCTAATATAACTAGTAGGTTAATGAACATTATAAGAATGAATGTATCAGGTAAGGGAGGCATATCTGTCTATTTCACCATCTCTCTCAAACAGCAGCTGGTCTCAACTAGAATACCCAGAATACTCTCCAGACTTAAAAGGCCAATTACCATTTCAATAGAGTTTTCAAGCATGTAAAGGAGCAAATCGGCTTCCCGCTGCCCCCCCCCCCCCCCCCCGAAAAAGAAAAGTTTCACTTAAAAGGAATGAAAAGGCTAAGGAGGATGAGAAAAGCAAGTGGGACTTAGGCTGGTCAAGTGTTAAATAGAGTCAACTTAAAAATAAAAAAAAAATAAAAAAAAGGAAGAGCTACAGATACGGGTGGAAGGAAAAAAGGGTCTATGATCCTCACCAGTAAGTAAATGTGTACATCTTTGAACGTCAAGAGGTGAAAAAGAGATGAGGAGACTTTAGAGCTGTAGTACAGCTACACTTAGAAGCCTGTGGCATAGTTAGAAGAACAAAGAACACTGGCTTCATTCCTGACATTAGTAACTCTCCAGGACTACCTAAACCATTTTGAAACTGTAGAGTTTGTCAGAGGAACAAAATTTAAAAAGACCACCACTACGTAATATGTAGGATACAAACCAATCCCATTTTATTTAATTAGAATCCATTCAAATAAGCCTGGAAATTACTGTTTTGATCCAATTGTTACAGATAGGATGTTACCACAATTACAGTAGATCAAAAGCTGATGCTGAAGTTATTGTTGATGTAAATTGGGCTTAGACAACAATCAAATGATCAATGCAATGATTATTCTGTTTCAGTGTAAGCTAAATCTGGAGAATTCCAGGAGTCAGCAATTTTCTTAATTCAGTTTTCATCTCTTTCTCTATACCCAAACTACCCATAAAACAGGTCTTATCCTTTTGTCCTGAAAGGAGCTTAGCTTTATGTTCCATAATGTATAGATAACTTGTAATACATATCACCATCAGATTTTGCACTAAACACAATGAAAACAAAAAAGCAAAAAACTCACTGCAGCTTTTCAATGCAGTATTATATTTCAAACAGTGCTGGATAAGGCCGTGTCAAGGTAAAGAAATCAATGTCAGAATGAAGGTGATTCAAATAGTCTGATCTTTGTCTATTTCATAACTGAATTATCACTTCCATCATGGATGAATTTCCAGTTACTTTATGTTAAATATTTCCCCCCACAAGAGAAAATACTCCCCCCACACACATTAACACTTTAATCAGGATTCTTTTGAACAGAGAAATAACAAATATTTCTATATTTCTCTTCCCACAGCACTCAATATAGTCTCACTGATATCCGTCTTCTACATGAAATGCATGCTGTGAGATGCTGAAGATTCATTGAATACCACACTCCTCTTTTTTCAAGAAAGTTTATACACAGGGCATTTTAAAAGGCTGTCATCAGTCAGCTCACACTTGGTAAAATCTGAGGAATGCTCATAGAAAGGGTTCTGGGGAATTTTATCCCAGGCAAATCCCACGCAGATTTCATAAGGAAACTAAAGGGGCTTTACCTCTTTTATTAGACCCCATACTGTGCTTGCTTGTGTAATTATGTAACCCAGGTAACTAGTCTGATTGCATTGCAAACTCAAGTAAGGTTTTGGAGTAAAAGATACTCACTCCAGTAAACAAACAGAGCTTCCTTCAGTTCTCTTATAAACTAATGATGAGCCTGAACATAATTTGCTACTGTTTGCTTCCGTAAACAAAGGACTGTCAGTCTGACAGTCACCATGAATTCAGAAGTACTTTTCTCAACTGGTCCCTGCTTCATACCCATAGAGCATATCTTACTCTATATAGGATATGTGTCTAGCTTGCCACATCTACACAAGAGATTATGTCACCTCTCTCCAATCTCATACAAAAAGCAGTAAGAAGTTTGAAATGAGGTAGAGAATTTTGAATAGTACAAGACTTTGACTAGTGCTGTAATCGTGCAGTACTTCAACATTTCTGATGGCAGCTGGCCTTTTCAAGAGCTTAACTTGTATATCATACACCAGCAAATCCAGAAATGTCTTTCCCCCCCATTATTTTTAGAGTTTCAAAGAAATGCTGAGCAAAGCCAGGACTTCACCTTTAAGTATCCTCTCGTGTTGAAAGAGGAAGGAAGAAAGAAGGGATGACATACAAGTAGGAGACATGCAAAGATGAAAGGTTTCAAATTTACCTCTCACAAGGTGCATTTAATAACAGAGGAATTGGATGTGGCCTAAAGTTCTATCTGTTAAAGAGAGCTTATAGGCAAATTCACTAGAAAGCAGTTACATGATGTTTGATGTCCTCTACAGCTAACTATTTCACAGATTTCCCCCAGGCCCGCCTTGAAGAAAAACTTTGATGCCTGACATACATAAGCAAAGTTTGTGAGTAATGTGACATTGTGAGTAATGTGACATTGTAAGTAAAAACAATGTTAAGAGAGGTATTAACCAGAAATGTTCCCATAGAGAACCTTATTAAATTGAAAGGACCAAACACGGTGGTTTTAGGATGATATTAGGAAATTACTTGATAGCAATCGTTGATAACATGTAAAGAACAGGTGTTGGGTATCTTCAAGGTTCAAATAATAACGTGATGTTCCAGTGTAACTTAAAATGGAAATATGCTAATGAATTTATAGTTCATGCCGCTTGGTAATACCTTGCCTTATGGCTTTAAGTCCAGCAAGGACTTGCCATATATGCAATGCCACCTATGCTATCATAGGAAAGTTACTGTGTGCTGGAAGTTATGTCCCATCTGCACAATTCTGTCTTCAGGTAAAAATCAAACAAAATCTTGTAGTAACATATGATGATGGATGCTCTTGATACAGATTGGCTCTAACAATGTAAAAATCAGTCATTTTTATAGAAGAGTTGCTTGAAACACTAGCCATGGGAAATACCTTAATAAAAGATACTTTTCTAGAGCAAGTGTTCATAATTTCTCATAACACATACAAAAAAAAGAGCACCATGTTTAAAAGAAACAAGACAAAGTACTTTTTCACAAAATGTGTAAAACTGTGGATGCTGTGGAAGTATCCTTTTTAGGTGGGTTCAGAAATAATTTACAAATGGATAGATTAAAAGTCCATCAAGGTATACTAAACAAGAATGCAGTTGCAACTCTGGCATAGAAAATCTTTAAGCTATGTGCAGCCAGAAGCTAGGAGGGGTAAACCAGATCAACTATTTCATAGTTACCTCATTCTTACACGCTTTTTACAAAGATTTGCTATTTACCACCATTAGAGACAGAAGAATGGATTACATGGATCTCACCCATCTACAGACTCAAATAATACATACAGAATTCTCTAATTAAAAAACTCTCTACTTAAATGCTGCCATACCTCTAATGCTTCACATTTAAAGTAAAGGCCAGATTTATCCCTGTGAAAAGGGGAAGAGGGAGGAGAGGAAGCAGAGGAAAGAGAAAAAAGAGAGGGAAGAGAAGAAAGAGAGGAAGCATTTCTGATGGTTTAGCTAAAGATAGACTTATCCTCAGAGCACAAATTGCATACTGTAGTCATAAGAGATTTTGCATTTTGTCAAGAAGCCTGAGGCCAATGCATATCAGTGAAGCAGTTCAGGAGAAGACCTGGACATGCTCAGGCTCCACGCTCCACATCCTGCTGCCTTGTCAGGATTCTAGTATATCAAACTTTGTTTGAGGATAAGCAGTTCTGGTAGACAACTCGGTGCTCTTTCACAAAACAATCAGGAAAAATGTTTTTATTTAGTTGGTCATGCTTTAACATGTATTCATGTGCATCTACATAATAGGCTCAAGGATCTTTGTTCAGAGAGAACAGGGGCCAACTTCCTCAACTCATGTAAACCAATGGAGCATAATTAATGTTTAATAAGAATTTTGATTTGCAAGTTCAGCTGATGTACCAAACAGACAGGAGTGGGAAAGAAAAGTAGTTCACCTACAAATAAAAATGTAACCTACCCAGGCTTTATTTAATTCATTCTAATTAACCTTTCTTATCAGACCTCCAATGGCATGCTTTTATAAGGACAGATACCCCTCAGAGTTGGAAAGAGTGGAATAAGAAAAATCATACATATTTGGAATAAAAAATAGTCCTGCTTGCTGAAATTACTGGTCTGATTTTGTAACCAGCACAGTATGAGCAAATCTTGCTCTTAAGAATCTGCTAGAATTAGCAGCATGGATTCTCCCATGTGTTAAGCTGTTTTGCATGATATATTTAGAAGTCTAGAAATTAGCCAGAGATAGTCAGCAGAAAATCCAGTACAGGGAATCTCTTAGCAAAAAGCTTGTAGAGACAACACTGTCATTTGCAAAATACCCACCTGTTTACCCACATGAAAAAAGGGGTAAAGGCAGGGCTCAGCAAAGGTCTTCCAACTTAATCTTGCACTGATATGATGGCCTGAAAGAACTAGTCCTCACTCTAGTGAAATAGGCTAGGGATGCCTCTAGGGATTATTTTCATATTTACAACTTCCACTTACACTGAATACTGATCTTCTGATGCTCAAGCTTCACATTCCAGGTTTTGGCACTAGGAGCATAGGATTCTTCTTACTTAAACTAAAATTATAATAGCGTAGGGCACAGAATAACACAAGCTAGAAACAGCTAAATTTTTATAATATTACAAACTCCTTCAGCTCTCAAGGCACATACCAGAATGGATATCATCACTCAAATTTCACAACAGAAATTCCAAAGACAGATTTTACCCCCCCATCTTCAAATGTCTTCCCTGGAAATTTGCATTTAATCAACAACTGGACACATGCAAGTTTCTAAATTGTTTACTATCAAACTAAACATGGAGCCTCTTTCTTTCTTGACTTGTTAAAATTAAACATCACTTCTTGAATAGGATAACAGCAACAAGTAAGTTACTCTAAGCCATTCTTCAATTTAGTTTTTGTCTAGATCAACCAAACAATACATTTTATCTAATTTTCTAGCTTCAAAGGCATATCTGTTTACCAAACAATATTTTTTGGGGGGGAAACGAATGGTGGCCAGGATAAATAACAACATGAGAGTGCCCCATTATGCCATGGAGCTCATGAACAGGCTCATGAACAACACATAATCAACAGCTAAATACTGTTACTTTTTAAGATTCTAACTAGTTGTTTATATTTAATAAAGTTTTAGAAATCCTTACCTCACACCATTCTGTCCTTGCATCAAGGTTGTTGCTAATCTTCCTGAAAAAGGCCTTAACATTATGATCCTTGACTTCTGGACCAAAAAGTGTCTGTGTGGTTGTATAGAACTTATCATAGTCTATCTCATCTGTATGGGAGGAACAATATCCACAGAGTTAAGAACTGGCAAGCTACAGCTTCCTTCCTTATCCCCCCTACCTTCTGTTTTACTTCTCCTTCAATATCAATAGCATGCAAGTTCTAGCTCCTCATACCGTATTAACTACAGCTTTTTGGGGAAGAAAAAAAAAAAGTTCAGTCTTAATGTTCAGTCTTTTCAAAACTACCTGATTTGCAATGCATGACAGGAAAAAGACAGATAAAAGAATAGGTGAAAAATTCTCACCTCTTCCTTCTTCCCTTACTTTCATACCATGATTCTGGTTTGTTTTTCTGAACCTGAATGGCGTCTGGGATAAAGTTTATCCTTTCATACAACTATAGCCACTTGCATTGAGAAAAGCAAAACTTTGCCCTCATTATTTACAATTAAGCAACTGGATTTACATAATTCATTGGATTTGTGCTTTTACAGATCACTAGGAACATCACATCGTGCTAACTTGTATATGTGGCAACTCCACCAATTATATTTTGTGAGCAATCACCATAGCATTATAATTTGACCAGAAGTCCTAACAGGAGGAGAAAAGCACTCTCATAGTGCAATCTGCCTATTTCCTGTAAAAATGAAGAAGTCACAGTTTGAACATTAATTTGAGGTCTTTCTTATAGTCTTGTCTCTATGACGCTTTCTCTCCATATGAAAATTACACTTTTCCATCAGAAAGAGTATATCTTACCATCATCTTTAATATAGAAGCCTAATCTCTCCTTTGTCTTCTGTGTTACCATTTTTTCAACTAGTTCCTGGAACTGCTTCAAAGCATTCTTGAAATCCAGCAATTCAAGAGTAGAGCAACTATCCTTATCACAATCCTTCTTTTCAGACATCCTTTATTAACAGAAGACAAGGTAAGAGGGAGAGCTCTTCTTACAGCCTGGTCCAAGCCTTGTTTTGCTCCTTAAATCTTAAACTCCCACATGAGTTCATATGAGATGCAGCTGCATGACAGGTATACCAACCACTACATAATAAAAAAGAGGTGACTCTGGCTTAGCATCTCAAGCTGGCAAACATGGTAGTGAACTGTTGATGTCACAATCCCCCATTACATCACAGAATCCTACTCACTGAGCAGCCCTAGGTCACGAACCAGGATCGCTAATAACCTGGCATGTGAGATTATTTCATGGTATCTCATGCAATTGGTGGTTGAACAGGCATGAACTTTCTCACTTCCAGAGCCAAACAAGGATTTCATCAGGGTTCAATTCTGCTATAGCTCGCACCACTTTAGCAATATGAGATCACATTCTCCAGTAAAAATACACCTTTGAGACTAGCTGTTGCAAGTTCATAATTTCTTTCAGACTTTTGTACTGAGTGAGGAGGAAGGAAGATTATACCAGTTATCTCTTAAGTTTCGTATTGTCTTCTTATGCTTTGGATTATTTTCGAGTTTTCTGCCAAAGGCTGCACACTAACACACAGAGTTAGGAACAGCTGCAGTTGTGGAGTCCCTTGGATCCACACATCATCTGGTGAAGAATGACAGAGCCAATTCTCCATTTATATTTGCTCTGTGACAGGAGAACTGAGACCAGCCTGATGATATTCTAGCATGTGCTACTGCTGCAAGGCTCGGCCAGGGATCTCAGTCTAGGTGGGGATGCCTGGTTTTACAGTAGCAATAAGAGCATTTTACCAGGGATGTTAAGTTATGAATCATTATTCACGTAGTACAAAGAGGCCAAAGACATCCAATTCAATCCAAAAAGAACTAGAAAAGCACTTTTTGACAGTTAGTTCTTGGAAGTAACATTGAATGTTTGCTTAGTAAATCTCTCTCAATTTCTTGAATATATGCCTTGTTGTCCTCTTTATTGTATTCAAAATCCCTACTGAGTGAACTAGAACTTCCAACCTAGAAACCCAATTACCCTGCAGAAACATTTTTTTAATTGCATAAATCATTATGATTGAGATTGCAACAAATCCAGTGATGGAGTGATGGAGTTTTAGTTATTTTCAGCTGTCCAATTGCCTCTCCCTTAAGCTCTTACAGCCATTCAAACTCCCTTTACTTGTCTTACTTAACTTCCAGTCAAGTTACTGCTTCTTTCTTTCTCCTAACATGCAACTAATAAGCCCAGAGATTAAGTGTTGGCTCTTAACATGTGCCTGCCCAAAGCTCAGCTATATGTCTTAAATGGTTAGTGTTTTGAAAAGGGTCTGCATTTAACTTGCACCTAAGTTCAGTCAGGATCTTAAAGTCAGAATACTCCTATATCAAGGTACCCCAAGGACCTTTCTGGTTTTTTATTGGGGCATACTTAAACAAAAGCAGGATGGGGTTATTCAGAAAGCAAAATTGCAGCTACCCATTTCTTTTGAAAGTGGCAGCCCAGAGCACTCACTAACTAATCAATGTTGTTTGATATGGTACCCAATGTGTTGAGATCAGACATAATTTTTGCCCTGCAAGAGCACCAGTCTCTGCATTATATCTGTGTTATCTTTCTATCCCGCTACATCTTAAATTCTTTACTGAATAGTGGAATCCTAGGGTATCCTACTGGAGTGGTGGAAAAGTGAATTTATTTTTCCTCTAGCTGAAAGACAATTAAATCCAAAACTATCCTCTGAATGAGTAACACAGTGACTACTGAAGAAAGGGCAAGTACCAGTTCTTGTGGGAATATTCTAAAGAATCAAGCTTCATTCATTCTCTGGAAAGGAATGATGTAAAAAGCTGTCTTCAAAGAATGGTTCAGTGCAGTGAATTTTAAGAAGAAGGAAGCATTTTCCTGGAAAACCAGGTGCTTGAAAAAGGAGTTCTACGATTTGCACTTGTGATCATTAGTAGTCTTCTATTGACTGAACAGTCACAGTTTAAAAAAAAAGGCTATAAGTATTGGTAATTAATATGTTAATTACTTTGGATTATGTTATGATCACAGACTCTCTGCATATGGAAGCTAGTTATCTTGCTCAGGGTCTGGATTCTATGCTACACCTCAGATGATCAACTTTCAGTTCCTACAACCCTTTACTGAATCTGACCCCTTATCCTTGATAACATTTTGCAAATTGTAAAGGCTTACCATTTTTTGACACTGCCATGTGAGGCAGTGTGTTCTACTGTGAAGTCAGAAGAACCGCGTTCTTGTCTTGGCTCTGCCATTTCTTCTTTCTTGGTAACCTTATCAGGTTGCTAAAATCTACCTGTAAAACAGGAACAAAGTCCTAACCCTGAATTAGTTCCTTTAAAGTATTACTAATCCTTAAAAGTTAATGTCCACATTTTATGTGTGCAATATCTGCAGCTCCTTTTATATCACTACACTATGCTGACATTAAATTCTGGCACCTTTCCATTTATCACACTAGTCCCATGTCCACTGCACCTTTACATGAATATTATTGGCATAATAAATATAACTGAACTGTAATTGAAGGTGAACAAAACTGTTCATGGCATTAGCTATGCTTAAGCAAACATGCATTTACATTTGTTCACTGATCTTCCAGTTAGTGAAGTCATTAATTCACATTCATTAACACAACCACATATTTCTGTGATCAACAAAATTCTAAAGTACTTCAGAGAAGCACATCAGTGGTAGTGAGAAGAGGCTGGTATCTTCTGCCATTCAAAAGAAAATGGAGCTCATGAAGAAATCACAAGAAAAGTTGTTGTCCCTCTTTTTATTCCCCTCACCAAGGTAATTTACATAATCCTAGATTATTTTCATTTTTATACCAGCGCAGACGTTAGTGCTTTATTAAGCAGATAACTAAGTTTTGGATGAGAAAATCCAACTAGAACAGGCAGGCCAAAATATGCCCTTTGACCCTAACTAGTGTCCTTGCTCCCAAATTTAACAAAGGCATCATGAATTCATAAAGTTTAAATCCAGAAGAGACCTTGAGATCTTCTACTTTCACCTCCTCTATGTTACAGATCATTAGATATCAGTCATTTATCACTATAATGAGCCCAACAACTTTGTTCTAAAGCATAACAAATCTGCAGATACTAAGAGATGGAGAATCCATCATGTTTGTTCCAAAGGTTAATTGCTCACATTGTTAAAATTTAAGCCTCCTATTTGAATTTGTGTGGCTTCACCTTCCATTCAGCAGTTGTTGGAATGTCTTCACTGATTTAGAGTAATAGTTGGTATATTCTCCTACTAGCGGCCTTTGTACCTGAATTACTTCTCCATTTTTTTCTCTTGTCGATTAAAGCAGATTGAACTCTCTGCCTCCTACTGCAACACTTTCCTTCAGGCCTCAAAATAATGTTTGTGACTCTTTTCCACATTTTTCAGCTTTTCAATATCTTTAAAGAATGCTGATGCCATGTCGCTGTGCTATACCATAATAAGCAAATTGGTACTCTGGTCAAATAATGAATTTCAGTCTTTTTGTTAAACTCATTTTTCACTAGACTATATTGATCATTTTCTTTGTATTGTTCTTTAGCTATTGATCTCCAGATCAGCTTTTCTATTACTTCACCCAAGGCTGATGACAGGCTCATTGGTCAAGGCTTTCTTGAATTGCTGTGCATGGAGTCTCTGTTCCATGGAGATTCTGTAGTTGAAAGGAAAGGAGAAATTACATTTTACATTTCTTTGTGGCTATCTAAAGGATTGATATCAATCAATCAGGCATGTTTCAAGAGTATCAAAATCACTTTTCAAAAAAACAGATGAAGACTATAGTCTTCAAACACACTTGGGAAAATCAGCTGAACAACATTTTTGAAACATATAGAGAAGACAACAATTTGGTATTTAAAAAAGTTACTAAAAATAATGCATGTAAGTGTCTCTGCATGAAATAGCTAGTTCTTCAGGGAGAGTGGTGTTTCAAGATATGCTACCTAACATGAGCAATCCAACTGCTTGAAGTTCTATCATTTCCACTGGGAAGAGCACAAAAGTTTCTGGACACTCCTGCTCAACAGCAATAAGTATGTCTTTCGATTAAAATAAGGAAAAGAGTTTGGCAGAGAAAAGCAGCACTGATTCCCGGAAAAGGGAGGGATAGCTTGAGGATGCCTTTTTGCTAGTTCCAACAGTAATTCTCCAGGAAAATGTTTCCCTTGTGTGTCAAGGTACTCAGTGGCTGGTCAGATACTCTATCTTGGTCAGAGTTATGGTGTATTTGATATACTGCTTCCAGCTGAATCCTTGTTATGCAGTGTTTCCTGTTGATTATTTTTTCCACTTTGTGTCATCTAAACTTGTATGACATCAGGCTATATTCTCATTTCCCAATTAATAACAGTGGTTTAAGGTTTATACAAGATATTAACATCCATCCTCAGAATGGAAAGGTTAAGAACAGAAAGCTATGTTTTGTTCTTTTGCAACCACCCATGAAGAAACTTCATGTTGTATAGCATAATGAATATACACGGAAACCCCAAATAAGGAACCATTGCTTTCAGTACCAGCTGATTCTGTTGTCTTCAATGTTTAAAGTCAAAAAAATGTACAGCACAATTTTAAAATAAGATATGATGACTGAGTGGACTGACATACAGAAGTGGAGAAGATAGGAACTGCATTAGAAGATAAGCGAAGTCTAAAAGGGAAATTCAATACTAAATTGATAAGTAACAGGAAGTCCTTGCATTAGTAAGTCTACAGTAGCATTAACTGAATGAAAAGCATTTTCTTTCCTGTCTCCCTTACTGATACTGTGGAAAGCATTGGATATGGAATATGGTAGAGTTAATGTTTATTCAGAAGTCGAACCTGCCAACTCTCCTCTTCTTACTACGTAATCATATTCCTCTTCTTACTATGTAATCATATTAGTCTCAATTATTGGATATTCTCAGACCAGTACAAAGTTAATGATATGTATGTCTGTACGGGTGCAAAGAACAGCTACAGCAAGCTCATTGCTGGATTGGCAGCTCATTTGAAAAATTAATAACTTTCAATCTTTATCTCAAGAACTACTGTAAGTTGATGAAATTCTATGCAAGTTTTAAAATTCTGACCATGTCATTCGACAACTCATAACAAATAACCCAAAGTTACTGCAGAAGACAAACCAGCAAAAGGTGATAGATCTTCTTTCCTGCCTCTACCGAGTTGCCAATCAACCTTGCTGGTAGTCTCATTCAAAGACAAATTGTCCCCAAGTAAAATGATGGTTCAGAATAGCCCAAAGAAAACATAGTAGATCTAAAATGGCCTTAGTTGTCCTTAAAGAGGCTCTGGCACATAACAGACTTTGGTTCTGACTCTGCTTTTGGTCCATATCAAGTCCAGCCATTAAAAAAAACAATCAGTTCCTGAAGCTGCATTCTTTTGATGAACTAAGCTACCTATCCTTTGCTATTTCATCCTTTTAAACATTGCCTTAAGCCTGGCTGTATTTGCAGGTGAATCAGCATAGAGCTGCTTGAGTTCAGAGCGGCTGAACTCCTCTCTGACTGGTATGGGGCTGGGCAAGTCAACTCTTCATTAATTTCAGCAATGTAAAAATTAAAGTTCTCCCATGAAACAGTGTTGAAGGGGTGCTATCAAGTTCACATTTACATGAGCTCACTCTCTTTTCTACTGACTTCATTCTTCACTTCGCTTTTGCCATATTATTGCCCCACAAGCATTATCACACTCCTTGCTATAAAGTGCATTTGCTCTTCTGTGTCACTAACAACAGGTGAAATGACCAAGTGATAATTTTAAAAATCATATTTCCTATGCACTATTTATTGATTTGTCTGTTGGACTCTGGAAAATTACAACAGGCCAGTGAGTTGGTAATCACGTTCACTTCATGTTTGTCACACTAACAAGCTGCAGCATAGGGATGAACTCCTATGGAAGGTTATTCCTTTAAAATAAACAGTTTATATCACTACTGAATTTCACAGGGTTATTGTTGCAAAACCTGGTGTTACTGGTCTTACATTGGTTTTATAATGTTAGTGTTTAGGGTTCAAGCTGCCCTGCGAGCTGTGACTATACCACCAAGGGAGGTACGATGTCAGCAGGTACAAGTATACATCACCACTTGCTTTAATCTACTTAGCAAGAAACAGGTGCTGCAGAGGCATCAATATGCATCTGCCACCTGAGCATGTACCACAGTCCCACACAGGTTTGTGTAGCCAAGATGAAGTTCATCTCACCTAACTTAGGCATCTAAAAGTTAATCATTCGAGTCACCTTATATGCCAGTCAATAATAATAAACACTTTCAGAGAGCAATTCATCTTACTGGTCTTAGGTGTTTAACTTTTAAATACATTATTTAGGTGAGATGAATCACACCTGCAGATAGTACAGCTATTTGTACACATGCTAGGTATACTAGAGCTCACGTCATGGTACTTGCTGCAGCCAACTTCAAACTATAGCACAGATGTTCTGACAGCATCTCATCACCTCCCAGGATTGCCCATTTGGGTCCTCTCCCTGCTGCAAACGCTTCTGCTTGCTTCAGTGAACCGTGTTTGAGCCAAACACTTTTCTCAATACACAATATTCTCAGATTCTTGCAACTTTTCCACTTAGCCTGCTTTATCATTTAAAGTTCACATCCCAATATGGACTAGATTATATAGCTAGGATTACAAATTCTGCAAGATCAAGCCCTAATTTTGAACTTTTGCCATTAGGCTTGTGAATTTTTTTTCTTACATATTGCATTATCAACAGACGTAGATCTATATTAAAAGCCTTGTTTTAATGCCAAGTAGTTGGGAACAGATGAAAGGTTTTTTCTGTCCCTAAACTCTCCCTTGCTCTATAGATATACACTGCAGCTATATATAGATACAGTGAATAATCACTTGGCTTTCATCTGCCTTTAAGGCTAAAGAATAGCAAAGAGAACACGTAAGAAACAAATGCCAGGAGAAGGGTGTAAAAATCCAAATTAAAAAGCTGAAGTCAGATAGCCAGAGTGTTTGGGGGGTTTTGTTTTGTCTTGTTTTCTTTCAGAGGACTGCAGTCTGGCTGTCTACCATGCCCTTTGAAATAATAAATTTTACAAAGTTCAAAACAGGCAGCAAAACCCCAGCATCATCTGATTCCTGAAACGAATGTATTGAGTATGGACAAAAGCTTCTCTTTTCTGCTCACTCTCTGCTTGTCAGGAAAGATGGGAAAGAGCCTGTGTCTTGAAAGGCACGCTAGCAGAAGATAAAGAAGAGAGAAAATGAGTGAAAGCAAGATATAAGTGAATGAACAAATGGGAAATGAAATAGGTCTTTTGAATGCCTTAAAACACTCTTTTTCCATCCCACAATGTTCTCACTGCAAAAGCCCTGACATTTTTGATGGTATAGTTAGAACTGGGAGTCATGGTTTGTGGTTTGTATTTCTACACAAGGTTAGAGAGTAGCAGAGACTTTGGCACTTTATTTACTCTGCTTCAGATTCTTCAGCTTTGACATGTGAGTGACACTCAATGTTCTGTTGTCCTGAAACAATTCAAATTACTAAATACAGCAAAGGCAGGGAACTTTTGAAGACAGTTCCAGACATCTGCAGACTTTCCAGTCGTGAATTATTTCCAAGGCTGACTTTTAAGGTTTTTCTTACACATATGTAAGCATACACCTACACAAACATACATGTCGGCCACCTGAAAATTTACAGCCAGTGCATTCTTCCATCCCATGTAAATTGTGCATAACAGACAACACATTAAAAGGACTGTTGCAGAAGTGATCTAGGAAGTCCTTGGGAGTTTCAAGGACTGTTTTTGTAGTACAGGACTGGAGACCTTGTATTCCAACTTGCTGTTGTACTGTTTTAATCACAAGTTCAGCTGCATATATATATATTACTTTGAGTTGAGACACACTTCCAGTAAGCCACACACATACACTTCCAGAAATGCAAATACTGGGTTGTGGTTTCTCCTTTCACGCAACTGTAAAAGTAAAGGTAAAATCTTTTTTGCGGCATTTCCATTAATGTGCATGCATGTTGGATTAGCAGGGTCTGGTCCAAATATAAAATAGTGCAAACATGAAGCATTGCAAAGCAGATATCTGGGTTTCTTAAATGTTTCAGCTTTTTAATGGAATGAAAAGTTAGAAAAGGATTGGCTAATGAATTAATTAGATTATTAAAACCATAGCTGCATTGGCTCTAGACTGTGTAAGGTAAAATAGGTGCTGGACTAGAATTAGGAGTCAGGGTTCTGTTTCCAGCTTTGCCTTTGATCTGATGCTGCATGGAAGACAAATGGAACTCTGCTCGTGAAGTATTCAAGATCACTTGAATAATGTTAGCAATTTGACAGTATTAATAATGTGACCACTATCAAATCAAGCATTGAAGAGACTGCATATATATGGATCTGTTTAGTTTTGCTATGAAAAACCCCAAACCAGGAATTCTGAGATATGACCTTTGTAAAACGTAATTTATGAGTTCTCTCTTATTTTCTAGAAATCCAAAAGACATCTAGAGGGAGTAGTTTTGACAGGTTCTGTAGTAAAAAACTACTTAGAAATCCTGAGTATATAATGGAAGCTGCCAATGGACAGTATGTTGTCTAACATGTACTACTCACTAAATTACATTTCTCCCCTGTTCTTCCTTACCAGCTTTTTGCTCCTTTCATTTTGCAGGGATAAAAAAGGTACGCAATTTAAGATTTTCCTTTAAAGGCAGAAGATAGAGATTTCTTCTCAATGAGGTGTACCATTAATTTGGCCCAGCCATGTCTTATTGTTAGACTTTCACCATGCAGCAACTGGTCCTAAACCAACCCATGACTGTGTATTGACATAAAATTTTTGCACATGGTCTGTTATGCACAGGTAAATCTCTTTTATGGACAAGGAAAGATAAAAAATTATGCCTTCCCTAAAGCCTATGCTGAAGTACTAGTGGTCTGTTACTGGAAATTTTGGAAGGTCATGTGTTCTATTAATCCAGCTTTTAGGGGGAAAAAATATAATTGATTTGAGAAAGGCAGCTGCTCCTGCTGCCTTTGTAATGAGAAAAAACCAGAAGTCCAGTGATGAAGAAACAGACTGAATTAGCTTTTTAAAGTAGGTTTCAGTTATCAATTAAATCATATTTGATGGATTTGAAAACATAGATTGTAAATAAAGTTAACATTGATAAGAATAGTTACTTTAATCAGTGTTTTATTTTTCTGGCCCATGACTTTCTCTATTCCTAACCCTTGTGTTACAGCAGTAGTTTGTCATATAAAATTGCCAGGACAAGCCCATAATTTGTATATAGATATGTGTTTTGAAAGACATCAAACCTACCTCAACTACCCATGTCTTCCATCTCAGTCCACAAGGAATCACACCCTCAGTCTAGCCCTTTTAATACCACTACATGTATAAGAGAGGAAAAAAACCCCAGGTATTGTTTGCCAAGACACATTTCCATGAAAAGTCTGTTGCTTCTACAGCTGACATATTTATTTATTTTTGTTATCTAAACTAAGAATAGATCTAAACTGAAAGTTTTATTTGGGCCCTTGTGAAGGCTGTCACACATCAGCATATACCTGGGTCAGCTAGCAAAGCAAACAAACTAGAGGTCTTCCTGTGAAGAAGACTGATGTTTGGTCTGGCAAGGTGTTTTAGGCCTAAAGCCATGCTAAGCAAAAATCGCTGTGATACATTCAGGGACAGGTTGGGTTCGGAGACAGTACAGCCACCCTAGCACAGCTGGCAGTCAGTACAACACCGTGACTAAAACCAGTTAGAGCTGTACACAGGCAGCTTGGGCATTTCTGTACTGTTTTCACACAACACACACTGGAGACAAAGATATAACAATAGGTGACTTCATAGTGCGAACTTTGGTATCTTACTTGCTCTGTGGCTGACAAAAAGGTGTTCACTGGCACCACAGGTTTGCCTGGGCCATGATGCTGTTGGTCGCTTTCTGAAGATGCAACTACTAGAGCCACTTCTGAGCACTGTAGGGAAGCACCTTGGAAGAAACTATCGCTATAATAGGAGTTTTCATTGGCAGGATATCTGGAGAAGAAGTCTAAATATCAGTTCAGCAGTTTCTACCTCTTCCTGGAGCAGGGCGCAGCAGAGGTCTGCCCAAATGTGGCTGCCCAGAGGGAAGCGCTGCTGAAGGCAGCCGTACCGAGCCAAAACGCACAGAGGATTTTAAGGAAGAGGAGGAGACAGCCACATCCCAATCATGACCAGGCCGCTCACCGCAGCAAGTGAGAGGGCGAGGTGAGGTATTTGTTGAGAAGGAGCCAGGCGGCACCCGCACAGGCGTTGTGCGGCGGTGAGAAAGCGCTCGCAGGGTTCACGCCACCGGGAGCAGCGCCCTGACCGCCGGCAGGCGCAGGGCCCACCCTAGGGCAGGCAAGGGCGAAGCCACCCGAGGGCGCGCCCTCCGTGGGCGGGAAGGCGGAGGGGGCTCCTCCTCCTGCCCTCATTAGCGGTCTGCGGTGCGGCTAGGAGCGGACGGAGAGGCTTAGCCCCGTTCCGGCTGGGCGATGAGCGGCGGGCCGTGAGCCATGCACTCGGGGAACAGCACGGGCACGACGAGCCGCCCGGAGCCCGCGGCGGCGGAGCAGGAGGTGCCGGGTGAGCGGCCCCTCTTTAGCGCCGGCACCTACGAGCTGCTGGCGCTGCTCGTCGCCACCATCGGCATGCTGGGCTTGTGCAACAACTTGCTGGTGCTGGTGCTCTACTACAAGTTCAAGCGGCTCCGCACGCCCACCAACCTCTTCCTCGTCAACATCAGCCTCAGCGACCTGCTGGTGTCCGTCTTCGGCGTGAGCCTTACCTTCATGTCCTGCCTGAGGAGCCGCTGGGTGTGGGACGCCGCCGGCTGCGTCTGGGACGGCTTCAGCAACAGCCTCTTCGGTGGGTGCTGGGGCCAGGGTCGCCTCCTGTCCCTCCCTGTCCCGCTGGGTCCCTCCTCTCGGCTGCCCTCGCTCTCCGTGCCTGCTTTCCCCGGGGCTCCCGCGCCCTGCCCACCCTCCCCACCTGTCCCCAACCGTCACGTACCCCGCCCCAACCGCCGCTTCCCCCCCCTCCCTCAGGCGACCGCCGCGTCCCTCACAGCTTCGTCCCAGGAGTTTCAGCCCTTCGCCCCATTTCAGTTAGCGCCGCCCGCCCGCCCTCTCTCCCTGGCGGGGTGCGCAGCGCCCTGGCGGGGCGGGAGGAAGCGCTCTCCCTGCCGGGGGAGCCGGGGCCCGGCGGGCGGCCGTGGGGCTGTGCGGCGGGCGAGGAGCCGCCGCTGTGGCGGCTCGCAGGAGCCGGGGTTGGGGGTCGCCTTCCCGGCGGCGCCGCACGGCAGGGTTTTGGTAAGAAAGTGGACAGCGCTGAGGAAAATGTTCCGGAGTAAACAGTAAATTGATCGGGAATCTGCTTCTCAGCCTCCCGCCCTTGCCAGTGTGACGGGAAACTTACGGGAAAAGACAGCAGCGTTGTTAAAAGGGGTCTCCGAGTTGACTGAGTGTTGCACAGACTTCATGGGCGTAAAAGATTGTATTTTATGTGAGGAAGCGCTGCGATCAAGGAGTACGTACGACTCTGTAGGGTCAGCAGTGTCCCGCCTCGGTGGAACAGGTGGAAACCTGGCTGCGTCCTGTGGCAGTGCTCCCCTGCCCCCTGAGGGGTGCGGCCTCCCCGGTGTCCGGACTTGGCTGTCTGTAAAGCTACCCAGTGCATGGCAATGCCTTGAATTTCTTTATCCATATGTGAAATTCAAGTACTATCTTTCAGTCATAATAGTGTCACAGTTGGTTTTTGGGAAACTGCTGATTCCTGTGAAATGGGATTTTTAGCACTGCAGAAGGAGTACTTCCACTACTTCCATTTTCCAAAACTGTAAGCTCTTTACTGTTTTCTTTCCTGAAATTCATACATACCCTTTACAGAAGTCTGCAGAAGAATAGGTTGCAGTCCAGCTACGTACGTGCAGTCTGTTAATATGGCTTTGTTTTTACTGACAAAGGATGCTGCAGAAGAACAGGATTGTGTTTCTAATGGTGAAAGTAAGTGTTTAGCTAATCAGTAACCAAATCTAAAGCTCACGTCAGATCCTTTTTTCTGGCAGAGGTGTATAAATTAGAGGTGGATCACAGTGCACCCATGCAATGTGTATGCACTGAAAATTGGCCTAATAAGGCAAATTAAAGTCTTTAGTAAGCTTTGTAGCTTTCCTGCATAATCTTTGTTTCACGTGGCGCTACAGTCTGCCTTTGGTGGGCTGCTGGGATGAAGGTGCATGGTTGCTCATGATTGATGTGACTTGTACTGCATAGTGCAGCAAAAGTCTTGGAAGCTGTGGTGGATGCAGGATGTAGTTAGCCATTTGTGCAAAGTTTGGTATTGGATGATTTCTGTGGTGCACAGCTCTCAGACATTTGTTTGCTAGTGTTATCAGGGAAAGTACTAGAGAACCTAGCTAACATAAGGCTGTCTACATCACTCAGCCAGTTCAAATACTTGAGAAACTCAAGCGTCTGTCAACCAGATTCTGCCAGGCAGCTGAACATTAAGGTTACACAGAAGTGAAGTATAGTTCTGTTTCTATCTTTATCCCTTCTATATTATACTTACTATTTTTGATGAAGGCATTTTCCATATAGGATCAAAAAATAAGGTGCATAGTAGGGGTAATGTTAAAAAACAGACTACAACAATCTCTTAACAACTTCCAAAGATAGAACAAATAGAAACAATGACGTATGAATTGGCAAGCAAATTGCTTGATCACATGTGATTTTTAATTGCTGTTTATTTTGGGGTGTGCTACATAATTTGTCACTATAAATGTATTCAGTGTTGATGCTTTCCTGCATCCCTTTATTTAATAAATTTGTTCCCAAAGAAATGTAGGCAAATTCATGGGCCTTATCTACAGACTAGTCAAGCTAGCATCACTGGTTTGCAAAATTACATCTTCCTGTGCTTGGTCACGTTATTTTCCTCTTCCATAGTATGCTTCAGTGGGAAGAATTTTTTTTTTATGATATATTAGAAAAGTGTGTGTTTGTGTAGTTTGTCATATGGAAGTGGAGAGTAAATGCACAACTTAATGTTCAGGAGTATCTGATGCCTGAATTTACTTTGTTCAGCTGCCATGTAAAGTAATAGAAAATATTTAACTTGGCTATTATAATTTGATGCTAACCTAATAAAGTTATGTCTGATCTTAAGCTTTCCTTTTGTACATAGTATTGTTTTCATATTCTCAACTGGAAATAGATGGTTCTTTTCTGTTTGTGAAGATAAGTGGTTCCCCACCTAACTGAGTAGGATAGTGGAGGCCTGTCAATACTGGGGGGAGGGGGGGAAATGATGCCATGCATCACGCTGTTTGCGCCATCTGGACTGTTGCCACCACAGCTTCTATTTTCATTTTGTAATATGTCTATGAAGAGAGCAGTAATTTGAAGGGGATTTTTTTTTTTTTCCTGGTGGTGGTGAAGATTCTGATTGAAGATTTCATTCAGAGTAACCAGGTATTATATTTATAAATATACTTCTCTTGTATATAAAAGCCCAAGTCAGCTATTATCTTGGGGGGGTGGTGGTGGGGAAGGTAATGTAATGGAAGTCTTGTATGTGTATTAACTAGCAGCACTTCTTAAAGCGTAACACTCCCTCCCCCCAGGAACTTTTGGGAATAAAAAGTATATTCATTGATCAGAAGACATACAAAATTGGCAGCTTTTAAAAGTGAAGTTCTCATTAACTAAGCAGAGTAGTTACAGCTTTGCAGTTTTCAATTGCTCAGTAAACCAGAGTGACCTAATAAAGACATTTCTAGAATAAAGTGGTGGTAGTTCTGATACCGTGGATATGGAGTCTATTAACTCATAACAGATACTGTGAGGTTACTTTACTGCTGTGGATATGTGCTGGGATTGAACCCAGTCCAGCTTGTTTTACATTAGATGACCAAAACCTGTTTGTTTACAGCTATGCGATTACATTCTTGAATATGAACTTGGACATTGCTATGTGAGCTTTCTGTACCAGCCTTCAGGTCCAAAGGCTGTTCAATCTTAAGTTCAAATAAGAGAATCCTTATATAATTTTTTTTCTTGGAAGAACAGCCCCTAAGCCCCAATACTTAGTGTAAGCTGTCTTCTGCATTTGTTGACCTATAAATGAGAGGTTCCCCTGACAGTAAACAAGTTTGGGACACATGATTAAAGCTGGTTTTTAAAAAAAAAAATATGATTTTCACTTTAAATTCAGAGTTAATTCTCAAAGTTTTAAAAATCAGATTCTTTCCAATTACTGTAGTTAATAATCAGGAATCACTTTGAAAATCATGATCATGCAGCTTTATTTTAAATTGTCATTTGTTGTTACAAGGTTTTTGCTCATACTGTTTTGAAAGCCAAGATAAAGGTATTTCTGTGTTCCTCTTAAGAATGTCAATATGATTAAATATATAGGTGGAATGTGTGCTTAAAATAAACTGGTAGCATCTACATTTTCAGAAATCTTTGTTATGTAATGACAACTTTTTTTTCCCCCACATCAAGGAGAGCCCTCTCTACACTTCTCCTAGGAGTTTTGGACTGGAGAATCTGAAAATTTCCTTTGTAAAAGTGCTTCTCATTTTACCAGCCAGTCTAGCAGCTTGGAGGCACGTGAGATCCAGAACTTAGATGCTGTAAGCAGATGTTCACATTCTGAAACTTTTCAGTTGAGAAGGTGGCACCAGAACTACAGATTGTCTGTCTAGGAATAAATGGCTATTTTTTGTGTTCCTTGCAATAGTCTACTTCTGCATTATTGTGACTTTATCATTAGGCAAGCCCATGTAGTAATATCTGCTTCTTGTTTTGCGTTGTACATCTCAGAACTTGCTGTTCGTGCTACTGCTGGCTATTTTTTCTGGGACTTGAAAGCTTTTCATTGAGCCTTTAGAATGTGCAGAGATCTGCTTGCTATAGTGCAAAAGTGATCATTTTGACTACTGAACATCTGTCCTTATCACAAGTAACAATCCCAATTTCCTTTTACTCATTAGATTCTGAAGTCAAGTTACAGTTTAGGTACATATGTCTTCACAACAGAGGCCATGAAAAGAGCTTCTCTTTGCTATTGCAAAGCCATTCTTAGCACTCCATATACTAGTGTGGGGAAAATGACATAGATCAGACGACTAACTGACAAGTCTTAGTCTAAGCTTTGATGACATGGTTGTCTTAGTGTAACTAAATTAAATGGGGATTACTGTCTAAGTGCCAGTATTTATTTTTTAACAGGTGATGTGTCCTGATGGAATATGATAGCTACTTCAATTAAGTGATGTGTTTAAAACGTGAGGGTCACCTTTCCATGGAGGTGTGCAGCCAACTTCATGCTGGTCCCACTGAGTCTGCCACCCTCTCCTTATGTAAAAGCTTGTGACTCTTTCCCTGTCTGTAGTCAACCAAGCTGCAAGTAGTAGAGATCTGTGTAATCTCTTTATCTGATTTAGTAATACAACTCATACCTGGGAGGTTTGTTGTCTATCACTGAAAGCATAAGTTTTTGGGTGTACTTGCTAGAGAAGACACCTGGCAGCTAAACATACCCAAATGTCTTTGTTAACAGACACAGATACCCTCTTACCTGAAGCAAGAATTTGTTTAATTGTGGAATACAGGCTCAGGGCATAATAATCTTGATGTGCATCTCCTGGCTTTTCACAAACAGACCAACAAGATTTTTTGAAATGACAGTGACTGTTGCAGAACTTGATGTGCACGAGAGAAGTTTGTATCCTGCCCATCCACAGGCAGTGGATGTCTGCTTTAATGCCTTCTGTGCATAGGAATAGGCGCTGAGGGTTCAGAAGTAAGCTAGTCTGATCATGTGGAACACACATAAGTACCTCTCAAGCATAAATCATTTCAGCTACAAGTAATGGCATCTAAACCATCTGCCAGTAGTTTTCTTCTAACACTTTCTGATATGCTTAATTGAGCAAGGGAAGAAAGGAGTGGAAAAACTGGTTCATAACAGGAATGGTCTTGAGGAACAGGAACCAAAATCATGTATCTGAGGCAGTCTCTTGACAGAAGATTGCATAGTAAGGGTGTACTCTGGGATAGGCTTTGTGTTATTAAACCTTAATTGTTTGTGATTGAAAGGCTAGTGTTATTGAAGGGTGATTAGAAACGTCTGTCTTTCCTAACTGTAAGCTGTTCTTGTAAGGGTAAATAAACACTGCCAGCTTTTAATGTCAAATTAATTGAAAGTATTACGACTCTCTGGACAAATCACCACTGGTATACAGCAGCTAGATCTTGTGAACCTGGCTTCAGTTACAGCCTATTTTAAAATAAACCAAAAATATTTATCTGTTAGCTACTTCATCTAAGGCTATTTTCTGCACACTGAAAGAATGATGCCCTGTGCCACCCTCTTGCATTACCAGTATATGTTTTATGCACTGATTTAATCTCAGTAAAAGCGTTTTCTACGGTTACTCGGCAGGCAGTTTTAGGATCTTGTGTTACAGACAGCTGGAGACTCAATCAGCATGCTTTCAGCTTTAGAAATTTTTTTTTAAGTGAATTAATCACTTGCAGGATTGAACATGGAAGAGGTGATTAATTCCACTGTAGTTTTATAGGAGAGGTGTATATAAAATATACTTGAAGTCTATTGTGTCTAGGAGAAGTGATTTTCATCTACCTAGATTTGACTGTGGATGCTAAAATTTGTTGAAAAATTGGAAGTGATAATAGCTGTTGCCTAAAACATGTTGTAACACCTAATTGTTGAATTTGAATAGACTGGTTATATATTTTGTAATACAAAACTACAGAGTGCAATAGCACCTTGTCTTGCCATGGACAAGAAGTTGCTTTTACTAAATTGCTGCTGTCTAGCTTTTCTAATGTGAAGGGGGTGAGGAACAATTGTAGAAGAGTGGCTTTCCCCTCTGATTAGGTATGCAAAATAGTAATTCAGCACTTGGATGTAAGTCAAGGATTAATTGATATAGAAAATAATATGTCCTTTGACAGAAATCATGGTCTGTCTCAGTTGAATCTCATTTGCTACATTATGCTGTAGTTGCTCTGTAGAGGTGCTCAGTCTTCAGGAATACATATCTGATACCCCCTCTGTCCAAATTACAAGCCATGTTTTGGAGGGGGCAGTATGGCAAACCATGCAAGTAAGTTGTATGTTGCATGGAGAGGGCAGAAGCAATTGTGGTTGTTAGAACTAGTTCTAACAAACACGTCTGTTCTAAATGCATCACAATATTTTTGTTCTAATTACGGATTATAAAGTCAGAATACATACATTGTATGGGACAATGCACTGCAGCTCAGACGTGTTTTGTGCTCTTCTCCATGATGACCTACACTGTGCAGCTTGAAGTATTTGATGATGTATCCAGACTAATATGACTCCTGGAAAAACCCAGAGTACAGAAGAAATAATTATCACATATGAGACATAATCGAATCAACACCAAATGCAGTATTTCAGTAGGAAAACAATAAAAAAAAATGGCAAAAATGAGAATTTTCTTTCAAAAAAAACCCAAACAACAAGAAATAGCTTATCATTCCTCCCTGATTCTGAGTGGCTGGCTACTGGAGAAGAGGAGGAGTTGCAACATAGAAATTGTGTGCTAGTGGCTTAAACAAGAAGATACTTTTGCTACATTTCACCTATGCAGGTCAGATGGGAATGACCCCATTCATGCTAGAGTAATTGCACAGGCTTAAATCAGAGCTAAAACTAGCATCTGTAGTTCTTAAACACAAAGAGTGTTTATGTTTATAATCAGTACTTACAGGTAGGAGTATTCTCTGAGATGAAAATCTATAGATCAGACAAGCATTATCTGTAAACACTGAGCAGTCAAGTCTTTCAGAAAGAGTTAGGAAGACTGATTTGCTAGTAGAGTAAATCAGCCCTCAGAATCTTGGGCCTTAGTCTTGAATCAAAATACATAGATCTCAAGGATCTCAAGAAGCTTCAAGCATAACAGAATTTTTCAGGTAAAAACTAAAAATTGTTTTGAAATGCATATTTTTGCTAAGGGTCGAAGTAATGAATTCCTGTATTTGCCTCTCCCTTGCTTGAAGAAAAGTACAGGTTCTTGTTTCAGGGGCTAATATCCAAACAATAACCATAATGGCTTTCTGTAACAGATTTTTTTTTTTTAATCAGTACATATTTCATCGTATTAAAATATGCAACTCGGAATGAAATCTAGGTAATTTCCAGAAAAGCTGCTTGGGGGGAGAGGGAAGTGAAATTCAGTGCTTTCCTCTGTGCTAGGCCACAAAAACTGAATTGTACATGGAAAATGGAGCCGTCCACATGTATAAATCATATATGAGGTAGTTGGAAGCAGCACAAGAACATGCATGATGTGAATACGTAGTGGGCTAAAAAAGGCAAGGTTCTTCCAGGTGAGAACTGCCACTGAAGTGTATGGCATTACGCAGAGCACTGCATTTCTGTGGGGACAGCACAAGAAGCCTTGCATCTGTGTGCTCTTCGCAAATCTCTGCCAAGATTTGACTTAACTCAAGTAACACCGTTATATTCTATGGTTACAATGGGCATTGTTACCTGCTGTTTACCAGCCAACCAAAACTGACCCAAAATCAAGGTATTGCGGGGACACAGCGGGGAGAGGAGAGAGAGAATGGAAGGTGGAGTCCTCTTTAACTTATAATGGCTTGAAACAAAAGATTCATGGTTGCTTCACAGGGGCAGTAAGAGGCCAGTTTATTGAAAGGACTGGCACCGGAAAGTGGCATGTAGGAGTAGTGACAGATATCTCAATCGGCATATGTTTTAGATGCTTCAAGTTTCATTATCCTTGGATGAATGGGCTGTATTCTCACTTCTTTAACGGTAGCTGTGACTTGAGATCATTTATGGTTATAGATTTGCCTTTCAATTTGATTTCTGAGCATGCAAAGAAGAAAACCGGTAGTTGTACTTGCTACTGCCATGTATTCCTATCCTTTCCCACCAAAACATGTGATATGAAAGAATGTGTTCATAGGCAGCAGGATTGAAAAATAAATACCAAAGATGGAGGAATATAGAGGACGAGACAGGCTTGTGTGTAAGTGGGGAGATATGACAAGTATGGCTCTGAAAACAGACTTAAGAGAATCTTTGAGAGAGTGACAAATATTCTACTTATATGAGATTTTTGTGTGTGTATCTGTCTACACTAGGTAACACTGTGTGTAGGGTTCCTTTTTTTTTTTTTTTTTTTTTTATTTTTTATTCCTGCCATGTCAGCTAAAAATTTTGGGAGTCGGCTCCTGCTGCTCCACAAGGGTATGGCTCCACTTGGAAAGTGCCAGCTCAGTGCTATGGGGGAGTTGTGGCATCAGGCCAGACATGTTACATACCTGAAGGATATTTCTTCTGCTTATCATGTGAAATACCCAGGACCTTGCCTTGCAAAGAGATGATCCATACTAAAATGTCACACGTGAAAGAGACCATGAAGTCTGCTGACTTAGCCAGCATAAAGCTAAATACCAGATGCATGTAACCATTCATCATGAGACAACATTGAGGACAACACACAACCACCACCTTTTCCCTCCTCCCTTGCCTCAGAGCCTCAACCTCACAGGATATGGAGTCTCAAATATTGCTTAATTTCATAGCCTGATACCATCAATACTAGCAATAGTGAACACAGTGTTGCCAGGTACATGCTTACCAGCCTCTGTGCTTTATTTAGCATATGAGTAGTTAAAGTTCTGGGACTGTTTTGAAGCTTGACATCACAGCTAGAGTCAACATGGAGAAATCAATGTTAAGAATTAATCTGTATGGGGGGGGGGAATCTGTATTTTACTCCATGAAATCTATAACAAGAAGGTTATGTTTTTTCACTCTTGTTAGTAAGTTGTTTTCAATACTTGTCTGTAGTGTGGAATTCCAGTTGCTAATACAAATGAAAACCTTGGTTTTACTTCTGTTTTAACCTGAATTAGCTAACTCAGGTTAGCATCATGAGTTTATTATTTTTCACAGTAGAAGCAAACTTTCAAGTTTCTTTGTGATTTTTGATCTGAATATGCAACTATGACGGGAAGTAGAGAAATTAATACCGTACCACTACTGCTCAAATTTGCCTAGAAGTTCAATGAGTAGACAAAAGAAGGGTATAGCAAGTAAGACCATTTTTTCCTCTAATTTAAAGACAAATGTCATCCAAACTAAATTATGATCTTTATGGAGGCTTGTATAGCATTTGAAAATCAAGGTGGCTACAGCTGTATGTTATCCCTAATTGTTTTTAAATATAGGTTATGCCAAGAAGGCTTAATGACCACAGAAAAAGCAGAGAATCTTTAATGCCCAGCATAGAATTCCCATCAGATCCACCAAATGCATCGTATTTCAGATGTACGTCTTATTGAGATGAATTTAATAGGTTTATGTGAACCACAAATGACCAATGCTTTTGATTGCTTTGTACACAATCCTGCATTTAAGCCCCTTAACTGCAATCATCTAACCATTCCTTCCATCCTTCCTGACATAAGCATTTAGTGTTAATATTGGGCAAAGATACAGGACTGTGAACTGGCCATAAAGAGTGACCTGTTAGGATGCAAGATAAACTTTATGATAAAAAAATCTTTTAAAAGAAGAAATCACTAACAGTGGAAAGATGATTGAAAGATGTCAAAGTGGAGCCTAATATAGAAAAGGAAGATCTTTAGAATGAAATAATTCTGAAAGCTTTGGGTTAAAACCCAAAGTGAATAATGTATGAAGTCCTTATGTACAGAGGCTCTATTAATGTTTAATATTAATTTTGCTTGAATGAAGACTTCAGGATTCACTCGTGAACTCATTGCAGTGAACCATAATAAACTTCACTCAGTCTTCTTTATAGCTTCATTGATATTCGCTGGGAAAAATCTGGACAACAAGCAAATATGCACTACATCTAACGAAACTATGACGCAAAGGTGAATTTTTATATATTTGTTTCAAGCTTTAAATGTGTATCTGAAACTACTTTTACACTTCTACTAGTTATCTTGCAGAACAAAACATCAATTTAGAGGATTAGCTTTTATAGAAGTTATTTTGATATAATAGCTTTAGCTTCAAGGGCAAACTGATAAGCATGTACGTTGCAAGCTTATTTGATAGTTATTATTGATTCAGAAACTATTTTCTTTAAAGATGGAAAGTCTGATTAAAGACTGCCTTCTAGATGTCTGCAAATAAGTCTGCTAGGGGCAGGAATTTATTAGAAGCAGGCCCTTTAAGAAATGAGCCCTTAAATCCATTTGTGACTTAAAAATGAACAACTTCTTATGGTACCCTTTGAACTATGCATCTAGATAGGTCTTGTGAGAAGCTCTGGTTTACTTCATGAAAGCTATGACTTTATATGTAGATTTAACAGTTACTCTATAGCTGTATCTTTAGATGTCATATTTGTTGGCTATCTTGTTATTGACATTAATAGGTTAATGGAACAGATTTAATAGAATCCTAGATTACCATGGGGAAAAAAGTAACTAACTTAAAATAATCTCAAAAGGAAATGCAGCTCTTTCATTTGTTAATCATAACCAAGAGCTGTAAAGTTCCAGCAGTACTCTCTAGGATGTTGAATATATCATAAATACTGCTTGAAACCATCCCTTGACATCAGAGCTAATCTCCAATTGAATTAATTTCACCTACCAAAATGTATAAATTTTCCCTTCCCCACTTCTCATTTAATTATAATTTCCTCATTTGAGAAGAAATTTTCCATCCTTGGGATCAGTGCAGCAGAGGTACAGGTAATTACCCAAATAAAATATAAGTAACTCATTAAATATTTTTTTTATTTTGTCTTGTGTAGAAATTTGATTGGAACTTGACAGTGCTATTAGCATATGGAAAAAAACTGCAGACTGTCAAAATGCATGTTGCACACTGACTGTGGCACGTTGAGTTTCAACAGACTTATTAAAGATTTTTGCTACTGTGAATGTTATTAGTTTGTATCATTACTTGTGGAGGTGGCAGGCATATTCCAGCTCTCGCTACTTAGAGTTGTACGAGACCCTTGGGCATTTTCTGCTTTTATGGCTTTGCAGCTTCATAATGGAATTTGTTGCCACAAAGTGCGCACACAGAATAGCTGAAATTCCCAATAGTTTGGAAACTGTTGCTGCAGATCATTCAGATATGAAAGTCAGTTCATACTTTAATGGTCTATCCATGAGTCTATTCTAGTTACATGAGCCAATCTGTGCTGCTGCTTTCTCAAAGTTTTTGTTAGAAATATCAAATATGCTTTGGTTGCATATTGGTACAGAACGGAAAAGATGCATGGGGGGGGGGGGGAAATTCAAATTTTTTTCTGTTCTAGTCTTGCCCTTGCCTGTATTGAAGTCCTATTAAAAAAACAAGGACCTCCTCCACCCCCCAGTGCAAAACTGGACCTTATGATCCACTGACTTTTAGTGGGACATAAGCTCTTAAGTCATTTTGACAGTTTTGAAGATTCTACCTATTGAGAATTTTTTTATACTTTAAAGTTAGGAATAAAAGAAATGGTTGAAACTTTTACAAGCTGGAAAACTGTTGCCAAGAATTACAGTCATTATTTCTATCAAAAGCAAGAGCTCCCCAGTTTGTGGCATAACTGAGAGTTGTGCAGCTGCTTGTATGTTGAGGGCTTAAACAGCTTCTGGTAATAACATTTGAAACCTTGAAATCACAAGCTTAACCTTCAAATTACACAGACTTTACACAGTAAAATCAAAATAAGTTTCATCTTGTACAGATTTTTGCAAGCTTTATTTCTCTTTGAAAAAGGCATCAAATCATACAGTACACTAAGATATTAATAAAATCATAGAATACCAGGCTGGAAGGGACCTCAAGAATCATCTGGTCCAACCTTTCTTGGCAAAAGCATGGTCTAGACAAGATGGCCCAGCACCCTGTCCAGCCGAATCTTAAGTGTCCAAGGTTGGGGAATCCACCACTTCCCTGGGGAGATTATTCCAATGGCTGATTGTTGTCATTGTGAAAAATTTCCCTCTTGTGTCCAATTGGAATCTCCCCAGGAGTAACTTGTACCCATTATCCCTCATCTTTTCCATGTGACTCCTTGTCAAAAGGGAGTCTCCATCTTCTTTGTAGCCACCCTTTAAATACCTGGAACATGGTGATGAGGTCTCCCCTAAGCCTTTTCTTCTCAAGGCTGAACAAACCCAGTTCTCTTTGCCTTTCCTCATATGGCAGACTTCCCAGTCCTTTGATCATCTTTGTGGCCCTTCTCTGGACCCTCTCCAGTGTGCCCACATCTTTTTTGCATAGCAGGGACCAAAACTGAACACAGTATTCCAGGTGTGCCCTGACAAGCACTGAGTAGAGTGGGATAATGACTTTATCTCTGCTGGTGATGCCCTTGTTGATGCAACCCAACATCCTGTTGACTTTCTTTGCTGCAGCAGCACACTGTTCACTCATATTGAGCTTGTTGTCCACCAGGACCCGCAGGTCCCTTTCCACAGAGCTGCTCCCCAGCCAGGTAGATCCCAGCCTGTACTGCACTCCTGGATTATGTTTTCCCAGGTGCAAGGCCTTACATTTGTCCATGTTGAACCTCATAAGGTTCTTGTTAGCCCACTCTTTCAGCCTATCCAGGTCTTCCTGCAGGGTGGCTTTCCCTTCCGAAGTGTCCACTTCCCCACTCGGTTTGGTATCATCATCAAACTTCATCAGGGTACACTTGATCCCATCACCCAGATCACTTATGAAGATATTAAACAGCGTTGGGCCCAATATCGATCCCTGCGGGACCCCACTTGTGACAGGTTGCCAGTTTGAAAAGGAGCTATTTACCACCACCCTCTGGGTGCGGGCTGTCAGCCAGTTCCGCCCCCCCACCGCACAGACCACTTGTCTAAACTGTAACGCATCAGTTTCTCTAGGAGGAGGCTGTGGGAAACCGTATCGAAAGTCTTGGAGAAACCGAGGTAGACAATGTCCACCGCTTGCTCCACATCAACCGAGCAGGTTACTTTGTCATAGAAGGCAATCAGGTTTGTCAAGCATGATTTGCCCTTGGTGAATCTGTGCTGGCTTTTCCCAATTATGTGCTTCATTTGACTTGTGATAGCCCCCAGGAGGATTCGTTCCATAACTTTCCCAGGGACTGAAGACTGATGGGCCTATAATTTCCTGGATCCTCCTTTACCCCCTTCTTGTAGATGGGGGTGACATTAGCCTTCTTCCAGTCTTCTGGGATGTCCACCAATCTCCATGGCTTCTCAAAGATTATGGAGAGTGGCCTCGCAATGATGCCAGCCAGCTCTCTTAACACCCTCGAGTGGAAAATGTTAGGGCCCATCTATTTATAGGGGTCAAGCTCCTGTAATAGTTCACGTACTAACTCTTCCTTCACTGACGGTGGGTCTGTGTTTGCATCAACCTGGATTTTTGTTCCTAAGGCCTGGGATTAATCTCAAGTATATGGAAACAGTTCTAAAAAAGACCTTCTACTAGATTCTTATGGAGTAATGGGTGTTTAACTTAAGTCATGAGAGTTACTCTGTAGAATTTCTAGATTAAAAAGATGGACAATCAAATTTACAACTATAACAAAGTTATTTGCATTCTATGGGAGTATAGTAGTATTTCGTACACCTTTTTTTCTTTTTTTTTTTTTTTTTTGGTAACATTGAAGGAGGGGAGAACAAAAAAAGCAGTGCAATCTTAGAGGTTCCTGTGAGTTAAATAGCTTCAGAAATGCTGATGACACTACTCAGAAGTTGTTCCTCTGGCTATTTCTGTTCCACTCAGCAATGTCTCAATGCTGAGAGATGCTGCCTGTAGTTCAATTCTGCTCATTCAGTAAAAGTAGTTTATTGCTAATCCCTCATCTGAGAGTTAAAAGGTGCTTATCTGTCCATTTAACAACATGTTTACTTAGATGTGAGGCACACTTGCAAGATAGATTCTACCCGTTGAACACACTGAAATTTTGTTTTCTTATGAATTCCTCTGTTATGTAGCCCACTGTAGAAGTAACAAGAACGACAAAACCCACATGACTCTTAAACAGCATTATCTACAGCACCCTCCACCAGAATTAATGTGTTTTTTTCCCCTAGTTATGGACTTTATCTTTCTAATACACATTTTAAAACTTATCTCCTTAGGGCAGATCTCAGTATTCCTGTTTTTACAGGTATTTCTGCATGTCATCTACTACAAATAAACAGGCAACCATGATTCCACAGTAAACGAGGGTCTCTTTTTAGACAAAATTCCCTACATTTTGTCCTATCCTGCAACAGCATTTTGTTTCCAATTTTTATGGTTAACTACTTCAACCTCTACTCTTACAGCTATGACCTTGTTACAGTAGAGATCCTGCATCAAAGGGGAATTTACTGTAATATGCTGTGACCTACATTTCTTGCCTCATGCCTGCGTGCTACCAGACACTTCTTGAATACCAACAGAACAGGGATTTGCATTTCAGTACATACTGCTCAACGGGCTAACCAAGGTCCCTTTTACAGTTCAGGTAGAGAACTCAAGTATCCCTTTAAAAAGCACTGGTTTCAGACTGAAAGGGGCTTGATCTAAAACTGTTCAAAGATCTATGTGTAAGTACCAATTTTTAGAGATACTGAGCTTCCAGTGACTTCCTTGAGAATGTCAAGGACTCAGTAAATTATTGCTTCTGAACACCTGTACTTTCAACCAAGCGTGTGTGCTTTTGATTACTTTGTCATGGCCAGAATTCAGTACTCATATAAAAATTGATGGGGAAATATTAAGAGTACACAGGGACATTAGTCATTGAATACCATTGTAGGGAGAAGGAAGGTGGTAAAGAGCAAGAGGTTAATTTAGGAATTCTGACTTGCCATCCTGAGGAGCTGCTCTTTCTCTCCACTGATCACAGACAAAGCCTCAGTGCACTATGTTAGCAAACTGAGCTTACAGTTGAGTGATGTGAATTTTCCTCCATAAACATGTCTGTGGATGATTTCAATAACCATCAGGTAAAATTTTGTAATTCCTGATCTTTGGCCACAGAGAAATGAGAGGGGAACTTCTTGCCTTACCTTGTGTTCAGGAAGTAGACTGCATTTGATTTGTATAAAGCATTTACCTGAGCTAGTATAAGTGTAGAATAGTACCTATATAATTCTGTAATTATCTTCTAATTCCTGCTAGGATCTTGCTTAGATCCACATTCTTCAGTGTATTTTCAGCATGTTAGGTCCTGAAAAGAGCACGAAGGACTTCCTATCAACTTCATTTAAAAAAAAACAACAACCAGCCAAACAAACCTTAAGTCTTTCAGAAAACCTGTAGTCCACATTTGCTAGTCCAACTTCTCTTTCAAGCCATGAAAATGAAATTCTATAGCAATGACTTATACAAGAAAAAAACCCCACAAAACTATACAAAACTAACTGTGAAAGCAGTATGCCTTGCCTTCTGCATGCCCAGCAATATCTACTTCTCTTTGTGATGAAGGTTTAAAGATAACATCGGTGAAAAAATATACATATTAAAAAAAAAAAAAATAAAAATTATTGTTTCATTTCGAAGAGAGCCACGACAAGAATGTGGCATGTTTTCCTTTAGAGTGGGAAATCCTTCCTGTTAATTAAGAAAGCTTTCTAAACTCATCACCTGTAAAAAGGGATCCTCTAATACTTGCATGATAAAGTAACTTTCTTAGATATCTTAAAGCATATCCTACTGTGAGATACGTGATTAATCATATGCTGGTTTTGCTGTTGAATGCCTTGACACTCATGACAGACATGAGGCTGTGTTGTGCTAGTGTTTGTTATTCTTAGTTGCCTTCCTAAAATCAATGTTGCTGGTGCTTGAGTGTGTTACTGTTAATTTGTCTTCTTTAAATGCTTATTATTTTTTCAAAGTGAGATCAGATATCTGTGATATCTGTTGAAGGTTTCTGCTGGATATAATGGTTATTCTCTCTTTGGCAGTGAAATCTGCATGTTTAACCTTCTCACAGCTATATAAATGCATATTATGACAAATATTAATGTACTTGAAGAAATGAAATGCTGTGCGTATGTGTGACAAAATACTTGTGCTTCACATTAGGTAAAATGTACACAATTTTAGACACAGATATTTGTATAACACTCGCAGAGTGCTGTGAAATACACCCTTTTGTTGTTTAAGAGGCTGTGTATATGAGCTTGATGACTGAATCATAACAGATTTCAGGTGACTGCCTCATGGGCAATTTGGTTTTTGATCATCAAATTTCACAGACCATTGAAACAGAAATCCTTATATCCTAATCAAGACAGAATTGCCTTGACTTCATCAAATTAGAAAAGTGTCTGGATAGGGTAATGCTGAGAACTGAAAATAATCTGTGATTTCTGTCATAACCTGTTAATAAGTGTATATGGGGTTGAGGTGGACAGAAAAGGAAGACAGTACACGAATAATTGAAACAAAGACTGTGATATCTTTATGATAGCAGCAAGATAGGAAGGGACACTCAAAATAACCCAATGTCTTCCAGATGGGACTCCTTCAGCAATGTGACTCTTTACTTTCCTGATTGTTCTTTGGAATGCAAAGACTTCCAGGAAATCTTGAAAGAAGTTGGAATTCTCCTAGTCATTTTGTTCAAGGTGCATATCTATGCTTTCAGTTGAAGGCTTTCTTTGACTTCAGTCTCAACTCTGAATTCCCTAGGTTTCTAACAGATATTATTGTTATTGCAGATTATCTCATTTTTATATGGCAGCTTTTTCTTTAAAAAAAAAAAACAAAACAAACCAACAAAACCAAAAAAACCCACCCCCAACAACAACAACAAAAAACCCCACAACAATTGCCAACAAAAAAAAAAAAAACACCAACCCTTGGAGCATGATCTCTCACTTCATGAAGTAACATTTAGGAAAAAGTATTAGCTTGGTCTCTTTTTATTTTTTTTTTTTTTTCCTTGTCATATGTCTTGGCCATTGTACATCATGGGGCAGATGCCAGCACCGTATTCTGAATAGTTCTGAAGTTAGTGATACTGTTTGAGTTAGTAGTTAGTGAGTAATGAGGTGTCAGCCAAAAAGCTTATTGGTGTTATATTCATAATATGAGCTAGCTAATTTTGAGTTAACCTGCTAGCAAAGGAAACATTTATCAAGAGGACTTCAGTCCAATTTGCAATGTTTATGAATGATTTAATTGATTTTCTTTATTTTTCTTACAGGAATTGTTTCAATTATGACTCTCACCGTTCTTGCCTATGAACGCTACATTCGAGTAGTCCATGCAAAAGTGATTGACTTCTCTTGGTCTTGGCGGGCTATCACATACATCTGGCTCTACTCATTAGCCTGGACTGGAGCACCTCTTTTGGGCTGGAACAGATACACACTGGAAATTCATGGATTAGGTTGCTCAATGGACTGGAAGTCAAAAGACCCCAATGATACCTCCTTTGTGCTCCTTTTTTTCCTTGGCTGTCTAGTAGCACCTGTTGGGATCATGGCCTATTGCTATGGCCATATTCTGTATGCAGTAAGAATGGTAAGTTAATTCAAATAAGACTTCTCTTAATGTAATATTTTCAGTGAAAAATGTTGCTGCTGTATATTAAGCTTGGATCAGAGCCTAAATTTGCACTCTCGCTTCCTGTTCACACTTTTGAATGTTTAATGTTCATCCATGTCAGGCACCACTAGAAAGGATGTAGGGTTTGAGGAGAACCAACCTAGAGTTACCAAGGTATATTTGTTGTGTAGTTTTACTGGGAGGCAGGTTAGGGAACTGCTCATGCTCACTAACCCACATCAGATCCTCCCTTGAAAAAGGGGAAAAAGAAAACTCTGTTCGCCGTTCTCCTGATTAAAGAACTCTCTCTCCTCCTCGCCACTCTTGAGAAGATAACCCTGTAAAACTCTTCCAAGTGGAGATTAAGCCCTGTTAAAACAGTTTTCCATGTTAAGGCAACCCATTTTAATTCAGTCCAGATCTTTAGTGTCAGAAAGTGTTAATGTTTCATATTCTGTGGGTAATTAGTCTGGACCCATTCAAGTTTGCGGTCAACAGTATTGGCACAACTGATAAGTGTTATGGAGAATGCTCACGTATATGTCCCATCTTTTCCTCATTTTATGACTCACTCAAATAACACTGGGAACCTGCTGCCTATTATTCTGCTTTAAATAAAGATTTCATAATTTTAGGGTAACAAACTAAGTGGCAGAGCAGTACACAGAAATCTATTTATGGAATTTTCTTTGCTCTAAAGGTTGCTGATGATGCAAATCTACAGGATTGTCTAACTAGTCAGACAAAAGACCACTACATGTAAACTGAACTTGCATATGCCAGTGGATGAGGGCAAGTTAGTTTTCTAAAATACTTATAATTGCAGCAGGTTTTGTTACATCACTGGATTTGTTGTTTTCCAGTAATTTGCTATTCTATTTTTCCTCAGATTATGTTTTTACACTTACTATACACAATAAAAGTCTGGGAAGCATGATGTAAACTTCCAGAAGAATTGTGGTTCAGAAGATAAGGTGTATAGTGTCTGTGCCTACAACTAAATTGGCAAATTAGTTGTTTATAAATAAATGTACAACTCTTCAGTTTCAAGTAAAATATAGAGCCATTTTACTTTACCATTTTATCTTTTTCTTCTACAGCTTCGCTGTGTGGAAGATTTCCAGACTGTTCAAGTGATCAAACTTCTAAAATATGAAAAGAAGGTGGCTAAAATGTGTTTCTTAATGATCTCCACATTCCTTATTTGTTGGATGCCCTATGCAGTGGTCTCCCTCCTGGTAACATATGGCTATAGCAACCTTGTAACTCCAACAGTAGCTATCATCCCATCTTTCTTTGCCAAGTCAAGCACTGCTTATAATCCAGTCATTTATATCTTCATGAGTAGAAAGGTAGGTACATTAAAGACTTTCTTATTTGAATAATTAGTAGCCAATACCACAGTTGTGGAGTCTAGATCTGATTTACTTCAATCTGTAAAGCTTAGATATTTAAAAAATTTGAACAGCTGGGATAAATGGTAAAAATCTAGTAGAATTAAGATCCCTGATGGTGCTTAAAGTACTGCCTTATCAGGAATTAGATTTAAAATGTCTGAATTCACACATGAGCACTCACATGAAAGGGAGGGGAAGGAGTGTCAAAATCTAAGTGTCTAGTTTTGACAGTTTACCCATGAAATGGATTACAACTAGAAAACCTCATCTGAATCTCTCCCTTACCACAACAGGACTCCAGCAGAGAAAATTCAGAATATCTGGTGTCTGTTTTTTAGGAAGAAAAAACTTGCCTCTGACTTTTCCATTATGGCAACACAAGGATTGAACAACTCAGCATAGTATTTCAAATATTACACCAGTAACATTTCTCAGAGCTTCATTGTATTCAAAGCCAGAATCTCATGTGGATGACAGTGAAATATATTTTGCAGACAAATTATATACTGTTAAGAGGAAGTTTTTATTTTTGTCTGCTTTTGTAGTCTTCATTATGAAAAGTAGACTGCTGATTTAATGGTGGTAACTAGCTCATTTCAGTGCTTTGCAGAGCAAAGAGAGAACGGAAGTATTTGGAGTTATCAGTGGCGTGTCAAATACGTGGAAACTAGAAAACTATACATCTTTCTGTAAATTATCAGTACTGTGAAGATAACCACTGAATGCGGTTAAGCTGTGTTGGTGAATTTATTTAGACATTAAAATAGCTTCACTATAACCCAGAACGCTAACTGAAAGTGTAAGATGCACATTGTAAACTTCTGAAACGAAGATTGTATAGAGTTAAACATACCTGGAGTTTAATAGAATCACTTGACAAAGAGTAAAAAACCATGAATGATTACTAAAAGGATTTCCCTGGGTTTTCATTACCTTTTAGCTCATTATAGAGATGGAATTTTCTGTGATTTCCTACACTGGTTTGCAATTGCCGGGCAGCAGCCTGGGCCAGCCAGCAGTCTGTAGGGACAAGGCAGCCAAGTCAGTGGGTCCGATCAGCCAGGTGGGCAGCCAGGCAAAGGCTACAGTGCAGCTCAGGCCAGGACCAAGGGCAAGGGTGAGCTTAAATGCTGTTCCTGAGCGAAGGCAGGAAGCCCCCAATGTGGCATCTTGCAGCTCTTCCCCCACAACTCATTTCACAGCAGGCTGATCCAAGGTTACACAGCTGTGTGATATCAGAACTGGCCTGGATATGGGGAGCTAACAACAATCATGTTCAAAAAGAGCGTTTTTCAACAGAATGATTTTTTTAATACAGTGGCGCTGACTCTGTACCTAGATGTCAGGCTGAGTAGTTTATCTGGAAAAGATTTTGTAGGTTCTGATACCCAGAAGCAAATGAAACTGGTACCAGGCACAATGCCAGTAAAGTCTTAGCCAGGATAAGAACAAATCAGCTGAACACACGTATTGGAGACGCATTGTGAAGTACTTCTCTCACCTCTAATTCCAGATTAAGACCAAAATGATAATATTTTTGCTTATCTTCTGGGTTATTTTGCACCGGGAAGGAATCCTAAAACCAGTTCTTTATAATATTCTTCTTCTGTCTGACCTGTTCTAACATGCTTGTGCCTTGTCACTTCTGTGCTGCTCAGAGGTGCCACATTATCTCTGAAATCTTCAAGGCCTCCGCATGACCATTCTCTTGCACCAGATTATCTTTGTCTATCATCTTGTAACTTTCTAGGTCCCCTTCCCAACAGAACCTATTGCCTCCCCTGTGTGAGAGTAGGATTAATTTCCTATAACAAAACCTTGTTCCAAACTGGCATGTCAGAGAGCTTCTTGCATAGCTGGAAAAACAAAGTCACTGGCCATGCAGGATAATACAGAATAATCCTTAACACAGCTAAATGGAAGGCTGTTGAGAAAGATGTCCTACTCCCTTTTTAGAGAAAAGGTGGGTTGTTTCCCCCCCTACCCTGTTTGTTGTTGTGGTGGTTTTGGTTTTGGTTTTTTTAAGTCCTCTTCATACATTCCAGGCATGTCTTGTTATGGGTTATTAAAAGAAGAGGAAGCTGACCACTTATTTCTTGTAAAACCAGAGAATTTCCCCAAAGGATCGTATTTGAGCTTTAGATGTGTGCAGACATGGAACTACTGAATGAATGCATCCTTTAACCCCCATACCTGAATGCTTTGCTTTGTGAAGGGGAGACTATAACTGGAGCATTTAAAACAGCACTACTACCAGAATTATCATTCTATATACTGATGCGAGCTTTCACTGAATACCTTGCATTATTTAGTCACAAGGTAGAACAGACTTCCTGTATCATGAGTGGCTTCTAGTTAGCTGAAAGACTTATATTCCTTCCATATTCAATGGGAACGCTATAGTTCTGTGTTACCAACCACTGAAACGTCATTTTACATCTGTGACATTCAATGCTTTTGTTAAAATTCCAGACCCTGGAGTTACTTAAAAGGAAGAAAACATCACTTTGAATCCCTTTCGTCCCCTTGTTCCTTCCCTCTGCGTCCTCCTGTGAAGTGTTTCTGAGAATATTCTTCCCCTGCTAGATCAAATGTGTGATTTTTTTGAATACGGGAACAATACCTACAGCACACTTTGGAGCCTAGTCCTCTTCTTGTTCTTGGCAGATTGTCGATTGCAGATCTTGCTGCTGGTAAAATATTAAATTGCATTTTAGGGCCCTCTGCTGGCTAGGTGATCCTACTTAGCTCTTTGGTGCACAGAAAAAAGTACCCACTAAAAAGCCACCATGTTTTACAGCACTGAAACTAACTTGGAACAAGGTGGAGATATGCAGAAGTCTGTTACTTTGAGTCATTTACTGTAGTGCTGTCTTCACTGGATCATACATCATAGCGAACACTTAGGAAGTTGTAACTTCATTCTATTTATTCTCTCATACAGTTTCGACGATGCCTTTTGCAACTCCTGTGCTTTCGCCTGATGAGATTCCAGAGGACCGTGAAAGAGACACCAGCAACAGGGAATGACAAACCAATACGACCGATAGTTATGTCTCAGAAAGCAGGGGACAGGCCAAAGAAGAAAGTGACTTTCAGCTCTTCCTCTATCATTTTTATTATCACCAGTGATGACACTCAGCAAATAGATGACAATAGTAAACACAATGGGACAAAAGTAAATGTCATCCAAGTAAAGCCACTATAGGGATGAGCTAGAGAGACGTGAGAATGAGATGGACTTCAGCCAGTAGACTGTTCAGGTTGGAGACCGGTTTCAGTGGCAGTGTCTGTGGGCTGCCAAAGGAAGCTACATTCTTAAGCTGTGAAATACTGAAGGGATTCTGCATCTGAAGCTCTGCAGGCAGTTCAGTTTTGGTCACAGTACTGAAGTCTCTGCATCTGTGCCAAAATTGCTGATGGATGTCTTTACTCTGAATTTTATTAAAGCATATTGTAGGATTGCCATTCAGGAGAACTTGGTCAGGCTGGAGGAATGTGCTGACAGAAATGTTACAAAGTTCAGCAAGGGTAAGTGCAAAGTCCTGCGCTTGGGAAGGAAGAACGATGCTGCAGCACAGCAGGCCGGGCCCTGGCTGCCTGGGATGCAGCTCTGTGGAAAAGGATGTGGAGTCCTGTTGCTCAATGAGCAGGGCATGAGCCTGCAGTGTGCCCTGGCAGCAAGGAAGGGCACCAGCATCCCAGGCTGTACTGACAGGATTGGAGCCAGTAGTTTGAAGTGATTATGCCCTTGAGTCAGCCCTCATTAGATCACGTCTAGATACTGCATCCAGTTTTGGGACCCCAATACAAGAAAGACATCTGTAAACTGGGGTGAGTTCAGTGGAGTCCCCCAAGATTGTCAGGGGTTGTACTACTCGGCCTGAGGAGAGGCTGGGGGACCTGCACTTGACCAGCCTGAACGTCTTCAGGGGAACCTAATAGCAGCCTTCCAATAGAGATGGGGAGGTTTTTAACAAGATGGAGCTAGGCTCTTCAGGGCAATTCATAATGGAACGATCACAGACAACGAACATGAACTGAAACGAGAGATTTGAATGGGATATAAGGAAAAGCTTTTTCACCCCGAGGACAGCCAAGCAGTGGAACAAGTCAGACTAGAAAATTCCTGAGGTTCCTTCCAGCTTCAGTTATCCTGTGATCCTTGAACTGCCAGCATTCCCAGTGCACAGAGTATCAGGGAAGAAGGAGGAATGTTTGAAGTTGGCTGCAGTTTAGTTGGTCTGAATTGGTGCTTTACAGGGTCGGGGGTGGGAAAAGTGATGTCGACGATGACTGGGATTATGGTTAAACCAGAAGCCCCCAGAAAGCTGTCCCTGCATACTCAACAAACCATTCTCTCGGTGCTACGTGGTAGGACCCCTGAGCTACATAGTGAAGAAAATCTTGTAAATCAAAGCACCAATGAAAAAAGGTCAGTGAAAAGGGAGAATTGGATTTTTTTTTTGTTATGATATGTGCTTTATGCATCTTTATCTTGCATCCATTTATTCTGTACATGGACCTATATTAATCCTGAACCTGCTCTGGCACTCTGGTGAAAGTAGCAGTTAGAGAAGAGCAGGGTAACTTTTGCCTAAGTTGCAGTGTGAGTAATTGATTGTCTTGGAGCTCAGTAAACAGAACAGATAGATTTATTTTTTTTTATCCCCCCACCTTTGTAAGTGTTGCTGGTACAAAATGGCGACAGGATTCTGCCCCAGACACAGCTTCCTGTCAGCATTGGGTGAGTAAGTTAGAGAACTAATTTTGAATTATGGCGACTGGTTCTCTACCACATCCATTGCACTGGTGTAATTTCTCTGCCTCAGTCTGCTAAATGGGCAGTGTGGATCTGCAACATGCAGCTTTTCCATCGCTGTGAAAGCTGTAAGAAAAGCAATTAAGAAACTACTTGCTTCCTCTGGGGACAAATCTTCTGAGAGGTATAAAGGAAACATGCTGAATGACTGTTGGCACTGTAGCTGTTAGTCCTGCAGTCAAGAATAAAACTTCAAAAATAAATAGAAAAAATCAGGGTCTAAATGTAGCAGCTTTCAGCTAGTTCCTGGGAGCAGGGAGTGACCTCAACTCAGAACAAGTGACTGACTTTTTGCTTGTGCCTGTGCTTTTGAAGAGGCAAATTCCTTATATGTGCACCCCTCTAGAGCTTTAGCACTGGTAAACTGGCTCTGTGTCATGTTTAAAAGTGCATCCGGAGTCCACTCTGGTTTCTAGATTAAATCGTATAATCTGAGAGAAAACAGATGATAAATCCTTGTCTCTGTTTCTTTCATATTTGTTATTTTTGTTTTGTTACAAATGCATAGATAGTCTTACAAATGCATAGTCTTACCATGTCAAAGATCTGCCCTTACTAAAGCGTGTTCATTGCAATGTCAAGAACTACGTTTTCAGCCAGTGATCACTATATCTATGCATATTTGTATTTACAAAGGGAGAAAGATGTACATTAGTATTCCATGTAATGATTCCATCCTTTTAACAATGTTTGGCATTTTAGTGTTTTAGATGTACATTAGTATTCCATGTAACGATTCCATCCTTTTAACAATGTTTGGCATTTTAGTGTTTTCTGTATATTGAGCCTTCAGTGAGTGATTAAATGTACCTTATTTATATCAATGTGTTCTCGGTGAAATATTTTTTCCCCCCACTGAGAGGGAGATGGTTTGGTATTGTCACTTGTTGGATACAGCTTAAAGGGTGGCCTTTGGCCCTGAGAAAACAATAGCATTTCAGGATTCCAGCTGACCTTTGTACAAAACAAGTACAGTATCTGTAAATAGAAACTATCCACTGTTCAGATTTATGAAGGTAAAATTTGAGTAATTAACAATAACAGTGTATGATTTTTTAATAATTGATGTGCAACATATTTACCACTAGCATACATAGCACACTAACAATTATGTAACAATATACCAAAACTAAACACTAAAAATTCTTGTAAATTTGTTATCTTGGCTACTTTGTGTAAATTGGTGGCCTAAAATGATAAATTGTGATCTGTTTGAGGTAATTTGTTCTTATAGCCTGTAAAGTGTCACTAGCTTTGTAAGTGTGGCCATGTGAAGTTAGCATGCTGCAGTCCTATTTCCTCATCTTTTAAGCTTAACTATTCTCTGTGGGTAACTGCAGCACTGATGCAAAATTCACACCCTGCTACAGAATTTAAGTATTGTAACAGTCAGTCTTTGAGTATCACCAGGTTATTTACAGATCTGTTACATTTTTTTTTAAATTTCAAGTCTATCTTTGGTCTATTCTGGGAATGTCAGAACTGGCTAGTTTATTACAGTGGAGATGCAGAGACTTATGCGGGACCTTTCTCTCCCATTACAGGGAATGGAAGAGGAAGATGGTTAGCATTAACATTTGGACAATTAGCTGTTCCTAAAGTAACAGAAATGCAGACTAAGAAAGAGGAAAAGGAGAAAGTGTGAAGGGTAAAAGGATAAGAGGAGATGAGAAGGGTACATTATGAAGATTTTAAATAAACTAGTTGGTAAGAACTTTCATGATCCTGTCATGCAAAGGGAAGTGGCAGGTGTGGTGAGTACCATGATAGCCTCAGAGCCAATTCATTTCTCTTAATGATGTTTCATTGATTTCATGCATTACTGGAAAAATACATACGGCGATTTAGCTAGAATATAATTTGTAACCTGCAAATGCAGGAGCCTCAGTTAAATTGCCTCCCAGCAGCTGGTGTGTCAGGACTCTGTTGGGAGGCATTTCTGCATCCCCTTCATGCTGGGGAAAGGATCCCCTCTCACCCTATGTTTTGAGGCAGTCATGAATCTTGAAGCTGTGTCCACTGACCTGCCAGTGCAGGGGCTTCTGCTGCTGCCCTGGATCCCATGGAGACAAGAAACTGTGGGATGTGTGGTGCAGATCTGCTCCACAGCCTTGTGACCTTCTTCCTTTTTCAGCTCCCAGAAGCAGCTAGATTTATGCTGAATGTGTCTGACTTCGTGCAGAAGAGTTGGGTCTTATACTACTAAGACATTATCTTTTATCACAGTGATTATCAGTCAGGAGATCAATATTCACAAGTATTATCCTTTGTGCTCCTGTCCTTTGCATAACAGCAGTATCCTGCTGCTGTTTCCTGCTAGAATACTGCAACAGCTAAGTGAAATGGATATTCAAGCACTAGATTGTGCTTGAATATATATCCAGAAAGAACAGCCTTTAAGAATAGATTTATCCTTGGCTTATATAAACAACCTTCAGCTCAAGAATGGAATTTGACTGTATAATATTCAGAGGTAAGAGATGAGAAAAATCTGACTATGATGGTGGAAGATTTCACAAACTCATATTTGACTCGCATATAAACATCTCAGTTTGAAAATATCTATTGTCAGGTATTTCTTTTGTCAGTCTATTTCACCACAGTTAAGGAGCCTTATTTTTCGTCTCTCACAAAAGAAAAGAGGAGGAGGGGGATGAGGCTGGAACCGTCCCAGAGGGTGGGGATGCCTGTTCCTGCTGCTATTAAAGGTTGGCAGTAGGTGCCCATTCTGAGTTGGACTGGTGCTTGCACACACCTCAGTCCTTCCCTCGGTGGCAGCAAAAGCAGGATGAAAAGCAGAAGGGAGACGTGCACAGCTGATCTCCCTTTCTTCTGCCACAGGCAAGCGCTGCAGCCTTTTAGTCCCACTTGTCTGACACCCAAGGCTGCTCTGCCTGCTGCTCTGACCTGGCTCTGCATTTCATTTATCCAGCTCAAGCTGAACATTATGAATGTCTTTCTCTCTCTCTCTCCCCCCTTGCCAGATTAGTATTGAAAAATTACTTGTAACGCATTAAAGCTGAAGAGGAAATTAAATTGATTTTCAGTACAAATTAGAATGCAGGTTATTAGCAACAGACTTGATATCAAACGCTGCCTGGACCTGACTCTTCTGCCTGTCGTTTCGTTGCATTTTCAACAGTGTTCGCGCTCCCTCTTGTGGCTTGCTCAGCCCGGTGCCTGCTGATAGAAGAATGAGCCTGGCCTCCTAAAAACCTGTTTTCATTACACATTTCCCCTGCGTATGGGAAGATTCACTGTTTCACGTCTATTATATTTTGTTTATATTGCATATACTTCTGTCTTTGAAAAATTATGGGAAATAGATATCTGTAAATAATAGGAAATCTGGCCTGTCACAGTGATAATTTGAGGAGCTTAGACCTTTGCATGTTCTGGAGAATGCAGCCAGATAGGAGGCTCATTATATAGATTGTGTAGGCACAGTGCTGGAGCAGCATATTAAAGTGCTTCTAAATCCCTTTTTTGCCTTGCTGAAACTTTCTCCAAGCGAAGGTAAAATTCCATCTGTTACTTCTCAAAGCAGCCTGAGGTCTGCTCTGAGGGAGAATAAAGTGTATGCATACCAGTTAGCCATGCTAGTTTTCACCAGTCTATCTTTATAGATGGATGATTGAGACTGAGGCCAGGATATAGTGTAGAATTATTAAAGCTTACTTAATAGGCCTGCTGCCACCCTCTTCTTCATTTATATTAACTGAATTTCTATTACGTTAGTGAGCTTCCAGGTGTAGCTAAAATGGGATTTTGTTTCTGATGGATGGATCCAAGACAGCAATGAGAAAATACTCTTCATCTTCACTTACCCCATTGTCTTCATGGTTTATCTAATTGAGTTGCATCAATACGCCCTTAATACACTGTGCCTTTCATTTGACTTGCTGTGCTGGCGTGAGGTGTGTGTTGTGTACGTGGGGTGGGCCATGGCTGGTATCTTGAACAGTGTCTGTGCAAATTCCATGTGCAATTACTCTTTTCTAAGGCATGCTGAAGCCTTCAGAAAGAGGCACTTACACAATCGGGCAGTATTTTCTTTCCTTATGCCAAATACGCATTTATTTTAGCACCCTTTCAGTAACATGTCTGCCAGTTGGGTCTGAGGAGAGCTTAAAGTATGCTTGATGGGCTGTTGAACATGAATTCTAATTATCCTCCTAGAGGTAAAATACAGAAGAGGATTTTTGTCCACTTCTGAACCCTCTTTCAGCACTAAGCTTAAAACATCTTTTGGGTAGATAGTGTTAGTACAGCATCTGTGTAAATCACGCAATACCAGCCTACACCTCCATTTCACATGATGGCTTCTATTAATCATGACTCGTGGCTTTGTAGAGATAGTTGTAAAATAAGCATTTTCTTTGAACCCATCAGAAAACAATGAAACTTTACAAATCACAGAACTATGTATAGCTTTCAGTTTTTTCAGTTGCCTGAAAGCTTCTAAATGAGAGGATAGTAGGACAGGAGAGGGGAAAAAAAGGTGGTGTTGGTGTAGGAAGACATTATTTTCTTTTCAAAAATACTAGAACAATGCCTGATGTCTCTTCTAGTGTGAGGAGATGATGGTAGCCATATGACTAGTACACACTTAGGATGTTTAAGAGCATATAACAGCATCTAAAGATGCTCAGTAAATAAATAGTTCAAGTAACATAGCTATTTATGGCTACACAAAATAGTCCAACTCATGAATATTAGATGTATTTAAAATTTTAAGTAAAAGCTTAGCTATAGCTGTCTCTCTCCTGCCCTGAAGCTACTTCTATTAAAGTTAATAGCATGTCTGGTTTCCAGAGAATTGCTATGAAATGTACTGACACTGGGGACCATTTGCTTCGATAACTGTATTGAAATAGCTTATTGGTACCTATTGCTGCAATAATGTGTGATAGAATAATAATCATATTTACTTTGAGTTTTCTCTAACTACATTTTATACATCCAGATCAGGGTATTGTTGTAAATGACACTCAGCTTTTAAAAGAAATTTGGAAAATCATATGCTGCCGATTTCCAAGGTGAAATGAGAAATCAGTGATTAGAAATGGACATGTTGCTGCCTGAAGCGGACAGAACGTTTCCCAGGAACAGTACGTCCCAAGCCTTACCTTTTGAACATCATCTCCTAATAACTGGTCCTTGAAACACTACAAAGAGGCATATAAATGATCATGTCTTTCTCAGAAAGATAATGAACAACAACAGAAGTTATGTCTAAAATGTCAAATATAGGAAAGTTTGGTAACTATGTCTTCCTTTCTTTATCTAGGCATTTATTCTTCTTTGAAATTGAATTTTTAGACTAACAAAGCATTGCTTTTTCTGAGTGAAGGCCCTTCCATGTTCCTATTTTTTCTGTTTTTTCAACCAGTTGTTCTTTCATCAAGATTGTGTTTTTTTCTAACAGAAAGGCTCAAATGTGTGGATTCTGGTGAGTAAAGAGGGAAGCACAACATACTTGAGATCTCTACCTTATTGCAAGGAGGTTTGTGAAGATAGCATCAACTTGGCAGTGGGGAAAGGGACTGAGTTGATATCTGCAGAAATTTTTAAGAGAATGATGTAAAGTGAGACAGCATTGGCATGTACTTTAAATCTAATATATCCATACATTTATTTTGCACATAATACACGGTTATATCTGAACATAAGGGATTCATTGGTCCTAAGAATATGTCAGCTTTCGTTGGAAACAGCTTGAGATGTGCATCAATTACATACCAAGACCATTTTTTATCCAAAAAAGGTGTCACCCTGCAGAGGGAGCCGTTGGGTTATCAAGCCAAACATGACTATTGTATTTCTGTTGCTGGAGTTTGACTTTTTTTGTGTGTTCTTGGTTCGTTGTGTGGTTGGGTTTTGGTGTAGGTGTTTTTTGGTTTTGTTTTTTTTTTTTTTTTTTTTTATAGTGAGCTTGCATGAATGCTTACAGATTTAGTTTTCTTCAGGCTTTGCTACATTTTGTAGAAGCTCATCTCTTTAACTGTTTGCCCTTCCTAGAGGTGACAATTACATGCTTAGTGCTTTCTATACAAATGAAACAAGATAGGAAAAGAGGTCCATCCTGTTCCAGAGTACCAAGGACAATGCTTAATTTGTATAAAATGCAGCAGATCTCACAAGGGTACAAACTGTCCAAGTGTCATATCTGGGTATAGAGTGCCCTGTGCAGATGGGAGCAGCATTCTGCTGTGACTGAGCAAAGGAGAACTGAGTTACTTTCATGGGAAAGAAGACTTACCACCAAGGACAGTCTAATGTAACATGCACAGAGAAGAGACGATCTTTACTTAACAGAATTTTATTTGTTGCTGTTTCTAGCTTTAATTATACTGTACCTCACCATTGCTAGACTTCCCCAAAACTGGAAAGCTGCTCTCCTGGTTGTTCTTTGCCAGTCTACTGAGGTGACCGTGTCTGGCATTGCCTCAGATGTTGGCAGGAGACACATGCTGAATTGTGATTATGTCAGACTGACAATTCCTCTTGGGAAGCTAAAGCTGTTCCATTTGTATTATATATGGACTCAACTGGAAGACATAGACCTCTTCTAAGAGATTTTTAATTGCAAATAGAGCTTCAAGAGATCTTCTATGCTACAGTGTCATACTACTTGTAAGTGAACATCGTACCTCTTACTGTCAGATATTCCCTATTCAGTTAAGGTAGTTATTTTGCTTTCTTCATAAGTAAATGTGCCACCAAATTAGGAACTCCACTCATTTCAGAACAGTACAAGTTTGAAGAACATAAGTAATTTTCACCAAACCATGTCAGTCCATTTCCTAGTGTTTCTGATGCTTTTCCCTTGATTTTGGAGCCATTTAGCATCGATGAGCAAGGATGTATCTGTGATCTGCAGGACTTCCTGTGTTATGACAGAGGCTCACAATGTCTGTCTTGGTGTCAGTGTGAGTCCAAGGAGAGCTGCTGTTCTTTCACAGGTCCCAACATTAGTTGCTTTAGTCAACTGTAAATTTGTGTTGCCTAGAAATTGTTTTTCTATATTTTCTGGCTTATCCTTGTTCTTTCCCAGTCCTCCTAAAGTTGTCTGTATATCAGTTCTGAAATAGGTCTCCTCTGGCTCTTCTGCACCCCAGTTTAGATAATGGAGAGTTATCACCTCATTGCATTTTTCCCTTCTAAAGGAGAGAGGAGCATGCTTTAATTTTAAAACATGCTAGTTTTTCCCTAGCAGGTTGTACATTCAGTCCAAAGCTCTCAAATGTGGCTAAATTTTGGTCAAGTCATAATGAGACTTACTAACATCTTTCCCAGTGACACTTTCCCAAATACAACTTGCTTAAAATTAAGGACAAGTATTATTAATATTTTCTCAAGCTGAAGAATATACATCAAAGGTCTGAAGAATATGCTGGGGGAGGAGAAAATACCAGTGGGATGGGGAGGCCAGGAAGCGATATCACTGCTGCAAACTGTTCTCCCTATTCCCTTCCCACCTGGTGAAGCACACACTTCTCCTGCTTTCCCTTCTCCACTGGGTCACTTTCTGTCCCAGTTAAAATTAATAATTCATAAAGGCAGGGTAAACTTTTTTCCACATCCCTAATGGTTTCAATACAGTACATGCTCCTTGGACAGTACTTCAGTTTGCTGTGTAAACATGGAAATCTTTCACAGCAATTTCACACTCCTGTAAAATTCTATGCTAGTACTTTAGTTAGGTTTTGGCTTTATTTTTTCCCTAGTCCATGTATGTCTTCGTAGCTCAGTCATCTCATTGCTACTGTAAATGGCCTTGGAAAAGATATGGCCACGCAAGCTAAGTCTCTTGTCTTGCGGAGTTCCATATGAATCCATAATGATACTCCTTTCCACTGCGTGTCTGGAAGTCCTGAAAATAACAGCAATATTTTTCTGACATCTGCTAGATAGATAGAAACAGTTCATTGCACTCCCTGATTTGAGTGATGTTACACTGTTGTTCAGGCAAACCTGTGTGGTACAGGCAATGATTTTACTCAATCCATTGTTGCCCAGGGGGCCGGCAGCAAGAACCTGCAAAGCTCTGGTGACACTTAGTTCCCACCTGAAGACTCAGGTATTGACCATCTACACAGTCTTCTTGTAAAGTAGCAATGTTGTTAGACAGAAGTATTGGCTCACTTTGTCTACAATGTCATTCTTAAAAAAAAACCCACAAAAACCAACCAAAATCCACCAAAAAAACAAACCCAAAAACCTAATCCTCTCTAAAATTACATCCACCATAATATCAGCACAACGCACTGCTGATTCCTCAGTTGCAAACGTGATCTCTGTGGTACAGCACAACCAAAGACTAAAGAGCCAGGGTCCTGCTGATTGTGGTTGTTAACAGGTTTCAGAGCTTCCTCTGAAGTAGCTGAAAGAGAAGCTCATGACTTTTGCCAAGTAAACCAGTCACCCTCTCTACAGGATAAGCCCTGGCCATCACAGCCGGGATTCAAAGGCACATTCTGCAACATGCTACAGAAAGATGGTTTAGTATTATGCATGTAGCATGACTGTTCAAAATGCAGTGACCAAGCACTGAGTTCAGGTTTTGCACTGATCTCTATAGACTCTTCTCTGGTCTCTTCCAGACAAATGAGTAGATATAGGTGGTATAGATATAGATAATATTCATGCTACATTTTCCTCCATATTTATCTTCTCATTGTACCAGAGGTACTGCAGGATAAAATTATGAACTGCTTTTGCTTGGTCTCTACTCTTTTCTGCCTTGTTATTTGATTTTGTAGTTTGTGTGTGTGTGCGTGTGTGTATGTATATATATATATAAAAAAAACAAAACACATTTGCACTGAGATTACCAAGTACCTATTTCATAGCTGCCCTTAGTCAATCACCTGCAAGACACAATTCAGGTTGAATGTTCACCCTCTTTTCTGACTTAGAAAGTTAAAGCCATGATTTTAACATTGCACTAAAATATGGACAGAGTGAAACGAGGTAAAAACCATGGGAATGACTAGAAGGAGCCAGCCTGCGCGTTAGGTAGTGGCCAACCAAACCAGCGCTACACAATCACTGCAGAACAGCACGGGGAAGATGCAGCAGGCCATGAGATAGACTCAGGGTCTTTGGCAAAGGAGAGTCAGGCTAGAGATAGCAGCTTTGGTGCAGGTTGCAAGGAAAAGAGTCACTAAGACCTTGGCTCGTGAAGCTGAGTGGGGCTGAGGAGCCAAGCTTGTTCTTCGTGAGTAGTCAGTGAACAAGGGGTCAGTGCGGCTGGGTCCTGAAACACTGGCCAGGGAGTGCGAAAACCAGCATCTGACTGATCCCTAGGGATGGACTGTCTGGAGTAAGTATCATCAGTTGTAAGCTGGAAGAAGCATGTCTTTGTGCTGTTATATGAAGCTGCTCACAGAAAGCAAGAGGGGAGAAGGAATCATTACCTCTTCCTACCCTTCAGTATCCTTGAAGGTATGCGTTTGAACACTGGTGCACAGGAGCTCCATGGTTTCAAGTCTGGATTATTTTGTGGACAGCAATGTCTATGGGGTTACATGTGAGCTTGTAGAGGACCTTTGGATCTCATAACCATTTGAAGTGTAAGAGTGAAAATAGACCCATCTATCCTCAATTCCTTCACCAAAATCAAGAACTATAACTATGGCATTATGTAAAAATGGAGAATAAGAATAGCTTGGGGGCCTGTTTCAACACCATGCCTCAAAGACATTGTTGCCATAAAGAGCATAATAACATTTTTCTATCTCCAGGTGACTGGGTGCTTAGATCTTACACCTCATGGCAGAGAAGTTACTGCCTGGTGAGTGCTGAAAAAGATGAGATGCAGAAGACCCTTGCAAAAATGGGCATCCATTCCTCCAGCCTCACATGCATAACACTGAGTGAAGAGAGTTGCAAATTTCTGAAAGAGGAATGCTTCTTAAAACAGCAACCAAAGCTGCCTTGGCCATCTGTAAGTGGATAGCCATGTGTGTGCGTGGACGTACCCTAACTTAAAGAGGATGCTTCATGGTTTTTGGAGTCTAGAGAGTTATTCAGCTTATCTTTGAAGCAGATACCTGTGTTTGATTAAATGCCAAGTTCTATGGATTCCACTGCCTGTATTGACTGAAAACTATATTGATGGTGATGCCTGCTCATCACGACTGCATGGCCTCGAGTTGCTGCTCCACAAGGCTGCAGGTCTCCTGTTGGTCCTATATCAAATTTATCAGCCACCTGTGGATGTCTTGAATACTCTAGGGTATATCAGGTGGCAATAGGCACCTACATGGGTGCAAAAGAATGGAGACTTAGATCACCACTGACTACAATGGAAACCTATATGTTTAGTTCACACCCAAGCATCTAAATTTTATATGCCCAAATATGGGTGTCTGAATGTGGGCTTGAATCTTCCCCCTCTTGGCTCTTTAACACAATGACTCTGTCACTTCACTTCATAAATGAGTTTTGTTGAGGGCTCCTGTTTCCTTCCTCTCTCTTTCTTTCTTTCTTTCTCTTTCTTTCCATCTTGAGCAGAATACTATGAACTTCACCTGGACAGCTTAGTTCCCTGGCAGCTAATCACCTAGCATCCAGGCTGTCAGATGTAATAATGCTTTATCCAGATGCATGATCTGGCCCAGTATTTTACGATTATGTCAGGTGGCTGGCAGTTTGAGGCAAGCTGTTGTCTGGACTGTACTCTGTGTGTGTACCATGATCATTGCTAATTTCTCTTATGAGTTTGACACTAATGAATGAAATTCCACTAAACAGCATAATTTCCTTGGAATAGTGTTTTCTGACTGAAAGGCATTGCATTGAGATATTTTTGGCTAGCACTACTTGGGAAGAATGAGACAAACAAAGGTCTTTCAGTCTTTTCTATAAATAAAAAGTCTTTAAACATTTTCATGCCATCCCAAGTCTGTAGGGTTTTTTTGTCATTTCAAAGTGAGCAGCTGCTGAAGTATTATGGGCTTCAACCAGAGATAGTTAATGCTACTATAAAAGTAGCAGAAGAGATGGAGGGAAACTGTTGAGAATATTACTCCTGAAAACCATGTTCTAACCGAAATAGCTTTCCTTAGGAACAGATTATTAGCCTGAAAAAGACAATTTTGACTTCTCCACAAAGAGTGAAGCACTGTCAATTGACAATTTTACTGTTCCTGAGAATCTTTCAAGTCCAATGCTGTTTGTTCCTTCATACTTGTGGCAGTGTTCTGAATCTAAAATAGTTTTCAACTGTTTTTTATCAGTTTGTTGGCAACCAGTGGAAAGGAGATGCAAAATGCTGCCAAATCAAGATTGCAGGTATTTGGATGCATTTAGCATTCTGGGGAAACTAACTGCATGAGATACAAGGCAAAAGGGACCCCAACATACAGCTTCTCCAGTAGAATCTACTTTGCATCCTGAAACAGTGGGTATCTCCATATGGCTCCTCCATCACTGTACTGCCTGATCACCCCAAATTATCCTCACATTTCTCTACAGTGGGACAGTACTATATCTCATACAAGTAACCAAGCTGAAGACAGGCCCCACAGGAAAGTCTGTGGCAGCAGAAGGAATGTTTTCCTGTAGTTTAGTGCTCTGTGAACTCTCCTACTCTTGAAAAGACAACCCCTCCAACAGAGATTTGAACCACTTCTCTTGCCAGGCAAGAAGATATATTTACTGCTGCTAACAAGGAAGGACAAGAAAGCAGTTCCTGCACAGAAAGCCACAGGGGGGTGATTTTTCTGATGGTGAAAGTAATTGTCTTTCATTAAATAACTTGCAATCCCAAACTTCAACACTGCTTTCCTTAGCAGCTATTTTGGGATTCAAGAACATTTGAAAGTTACATTTAATTCCAGTGTCTAATTATTTTTTTAATCTTCATTTTAAAAGGCTGTTGAAATAAAGGTCACAAAATGCTAACTATAAATTTCCCAGGTCACTGCCTTTCAGTGGCTGTTGCTAGAATGAGCAACAATGTTATGACTATAATATGGATTAAATATGCTAAAATATGTTTTTACACCTACTGTCCTAGCAAACGTGAAGATCACAAGGCGTAATGATTTAGCAGACATTTTTCCATGGCTTGATCAGCCACTGAGTTGATACAAGAATCCCTTTCAAGTACAGTTGTTAATAGTAATAGCAATGCTAGACATTTCTTTTTATCAGCTAATGACTTAGTTTCAGGGGACATTGGTAGATGTTGTGGCTATCTTTTTCCATAGTGCAGCACAACATAAGTCATTATCAGAAGTTCAAACCTTTAAAATACTGAACAAATAAGAACTAGCTTTGTCTGTCTTGGAGACAGACATTCCCTTAATTTTGTGAAAACAGAGCACAGGGGTTGATTACCTTCCCAGCTTGTTGTCTTAGACTTCATCATCTGTCAGATTTCCCTACAGTCACTCTCACACTTGGCTCTCGGTATTACACTGCACCCCTAACAGCAGTAAGATTTGGAAAATTATTAGCAAGAGAACAAGTGTAAGTTCTTTGGGGATGAACTTTTTGTTTTGTTTTCATATTGTGCCCATCCTGGTTAATGTTGACCCTAAGTATTTGACAGTTTACATTACAAACCATGATGTCTCATATGGAAAGGAACAGCATTAGCACTCTCATTCATTATGCAAGAAATTTAGCTGAAGGAGATTTTGGCACATGGAGTCATAGCTCCAAATGGACAAGACAGATCCCCATAGAGACTGTTCAGATGGCCTAAGACTGACCTTGGGTAATAAAATACCATTTCATGTTCATGGACATGAATCCATCGTGGAATGCTTTGTTGGCAATGCTAGAAGCAGTGCTTCAGCCCATGCTGGGTGGATAAGCAAGCATGTAGTTAAGCAGGAAAATAAGCGTAGCTTGAAGCAATGTGTTGCAAGCACTTGGATGAAGCAACACTCAGAGAAAACAGGATGAGAGAGCAAATTCTGTTTGTAGCTGTAAAAAAGATTTTAGCCTGGGCAAGGCCACTGGTTAGCGGTGAATTATGAAGCATCAGAGCCGCAGCTATGGCAGGGCAGAAGGCACACGGCAATAAAGGTGCTACCCAGGAATTGGGGAGGCAGGTCTATGGCAGAGAGCTGGACAGGAGGTGAGAGCAGAGGAAGCTTAAAGAATCTGGCTGGAATCATACCCATAGAAATAGCTGTCTTCTCCTCCCTCAGGCTATCCTTCTGAAAATAGGATAGCTGCTGATAGTGTAGCTCCTTTGTTGATGATATACAGAAGCTTTGTTTTAGCTGCTGATTTACCAGAGATGTCACTCAGAAAACCCTGAAATCTGTACCAAAAATAAATAAGAAACTCTATTTAACATGGGCTGAATGAAAATTAGTTGTTACAGTTGAGTTTGCTGAGTCAGAGGAGAATACATCTCACAGGTCAGTTGGTTGATATCAGCAGTGCTTGCTCACTACAGAAGAGGTTAAAGTCAGTGGGAGATGGGTGTAGGCAGTGCTCTTCAGAGTTAAACACAATTGTTTAACAGATTAAATTGCCTTGACTATCTGTGGATTTTTTAAAAATGAAGTTATACCATTCCTCCTCCCTCTCTTTGCATTGGTTTTGACAGCTGCTGTTGTTTACAGGAAGCATTAGGAGAGAAGCTAAGCTACAGACCCAGCAGAGTTCCTGAAGGTCAGCTATTATGTTGCTGTTGTCTATAAACAGCATTGTGCATATGCTGTCAAGGTCCATGGGCTTTCATTCCCAGCAACTGCCATTTTCTGTTTGCGGTAACTGGGAGGTAAATCAGGGCCTTGTGATATATCAAGCCACTGAATCAGAGCTTCACTTCTCCTACTCCCTTTGGTTTGCATGAGCACTGAGAAGCAGTTAGTATGAGTTTCATATTAATGCTTAAGGATGCTTGGATATCACAAAGGAGCACTGGAATTCAAGGGCAGAAAAACTACAGCGCAGACAAAGGAACACCTGTATTTTAAGGCTTTAAACACAATAACAATGAAATCCAATAAGAAACAGCTATATGAAATACTGTGGGCTGTCTGTGACCCTTTCAGTATAACAAATTAAACTAAGATTAAACTCCTCAAAGCCATCTGTAACAGCAAGCTCAGACCCTTGCTGGTATCATTTTGCATTAACATTAAGGAGAAGTAGGGCTGCCCTTTCCTGTACCTTCTAGCGCTGAGCAGATCTGGCCACAGGGCAACCCCAGGCCTAATTCTGATGCAACGATCTCACTTGGAAATGCTAAATTGGTGCCAGACTATGATGACACAGGAGACAGAAGAAAAACTGCAAGTGTCAACAGATATCCATCTGTCTGGGTCTCTAAGTGCGTGTGTAATTCACCCACAAGGAAGAGCTAAGCTATCAGTGCTCCGTGTTAGTTTCTGGCTCTCCTCCCCTCCCCTCCCCTCCCCTCCCCTCCCCTCCCCTCTCCTCTCCTCTCCTCTCCTCTCCTCTCCTCTCCTCTCCTCTCCTCTCCTCTCCTCTCCTCTCCTCTCCTCCCCTCCCCTCCCCTCCCCTCCCCTCCCCAGACAGTAATGAACCCGGCAAAGTTTGGGTTGGTTCTTTTTTTTTTTTCCAATCAAGAAACCAGTGGTTTTGTGCACAGGCATCTTGGGCCTGTGGGGCTGCCTGTGAATGAAGTAATAGATTTGCATGATTGAGCCTGCAGCATCTGAGATCTCAGATCTCTTTGTTACCCCTAAACCAAATTTTGTCCAGTTCCAGGTCTGCATTTCTTGAAGTTTCTACTGGTGAGTTGCTTATAGCTGCAGGGTCTCCAGTGCCAGCCTGTGTTCTGTCTCTTCTCATCCCATGCCTGCGCTCCTCTACACTGCATCTGGTGTTACCATTGCTCATGTCCTCTCCTGTCATATTGGACCTGTATTTCTTTATGCTACATCATTATGTTAGAGTCATAAATATCTTATTCTACATAAAATGTTCTTTTTTACTTGTAACTATTATCAATATAAAAACTTTGGTTACGCCATGCAAAGAAAAACAAAAGTAAACCAAATTAACCAAAGTGACCTGGTAATTGGAAAAATCCAAGTGAACCAAGTGAAAACAAAGCTGCAGGCAGGTCAAGACAAGTTCAGACAGAACAAGCCTGACAATCCTCAGTTGTGAGGCCATGCAAACACACTATGAAGTGTGTGACTAGCAACAGCAACACTTTCCTGGCATATGCTGTTGGTAACACACAAGGAAAGATGCATGTTTGGTTTTTAGCTTTTGGGTGCAATGCTCCCAGCTCATTCCAGTACCTCCATTACTGTCTGTATTTATATCTGTGTCAATGCTTTCTCTTTGGCACTAGCAGTAGCGTATGCTGTCCTGGATTTCTTTCCTAAACTGCAAAATGTCAGGAAAGACTTTACTCTCAAACCATAGTTACCTTGGGCAGAAACAAAGTATGGAAGGTTTAAGCTGAAAAGGAATATAATAAGTGAGGAGTGTCTTCAGTTAGAAAACTTAAATAACTTTTTGCAATCTTGATTGCCTCTTGCTACCTGCAAAAGCCATAATGAAACATCTTGTCTTTAAAGCCAGATTTGCCTTCTGGGCTCATGCTGGCAGTTCAGCTTGTTAGAATTGAGAAGATATTCTTCCAAGTGGAATACAGATTTTGCAGAGGTAAAAATTGGGGCAGGCTCATACCTGATGTCATTCTTTAAAGACACACCAGTGCTGAACCCAATGTTTAAAAAATGTCTGCTGGAAGATCAAGAAAACATCTGATTCTTCAAGTCTGAGGAAATGATATGTTCTTTTTCATCTCAGTGTCAACCTACAGTCACTCTGAATTGTGCTCTATAGGGTCATCTTCAGCCACAAAAGACTAATGAAGATGCCAGCATTTAGTTCAGGGAACACACCCTTCGGTTTCAGTGACAAAACAGCTGAAAGTTTAACCTGTTTCTTCACTCCCAACTGTGAAAGTATCCTGTGGGGAGAAAGCGCTGCCTGACTTGGAGTTACAGTATTAAGAAACTGTGTTTTTTCCACTTTTTAATGTTTTAAATCCATGGTAGAGTGGTATTCCCTCAGCTCTTTTCTGTCAAGCAGATGTGGCAGCTAAACCAAGATGAATGGGCTGGCAGGTGTCAGTGGAGAGATGTTATAAAGCCTTCACAGGTAGCATTTTGCTGTCAGCTGCATCAGAGGTGTCATGAACTGAAGTGGCCTGCAGAGTGAATTTTCCTCGCTGAACTAACTCAGTGCTGCTCAGCAGCATGGCTAAACCCAGATTTTGAAATCCTAAGCATGAAGTATTGTAAGCAGAGACCTGATTGCTCATGTCATGAGAAGCAAAAACCTTCCAGTTTAATTATCAAAAAAACTCCTCCTCTTAGAAACACTCCATGATGGCTGCAACCTTACAAGTGCAACAGAAAGGAAGAGGAGAACAGGAAATGTTGCTTGAAGGTTTCATTAATGTGCAGAGCTGTTCAATAAATCAGTGCTTGTATCTATTTATCAATGTGACAGCTGCTTCCCTTGTCTCCGTCCCACTGTTTGTTGACATCATGTTTACTTCTTCATTTTGGAGAATGGAACATTAAGGCAATAAACACTGGTGTAAAAAGTGACTGGTATGGGGAATAATGGAGCTAGTGAAAATGAAATCTTTCATTGACTTTTCTTGAAAGGGAAGGTGACCCTACTCTGTGTGAAGCTGTAACCATGGCAGCAAATCTAGTCACTGGGAAAAAAAATGATGCTGCTTTTACAGTAGGAGGTGGAAATGGACACTCTGAGCTGAACGTTTTCAAGCCCATGATTGGGAGCTTGAGACGTTTTCATTTAACAGGCTTTGACTCTGAAGATGGATTTTGCTACTGTATTTCTTGCAGAAAAGATGTCAGTGGGAAGAGACCACATTTGGTAATTGGGCCACACCAACACAGAGAGCTGAGGGACGCTTGTGTTAGAAGAAGGCCGAATCCCTGATGATGATAGTTTCCCATAACAAGTGTCAGGGATACAACAGAGTGTCCCAGATATGTGGGGACCAACTGTTACTTAGATAAAGGACCTTTACATCATTGGCTGCATAAAGGGATCTTGAAGCATTGAAAAAGGGCCTGGATGTAACCAGGAATTCAGGCCATAGCACTTATGGGGCAGTGTAAATCTCTCAAGTTCTTTACAAAAAGCTAATTCTCATTACCGCTTGGGAAAGAGGGCAGCACAGATACTGAGCCAGCAAGGTCAGCTTGCTTGCCTAAAGCTGGAGAGAAAACACTATGTCAAAGCTAGTGCTGGAAAGCATGGTTTTCAACCCTGTGCTCAGAGCATTCCTGATCCTGCACCAGTTGCCCCCACAGCTCCCATAGTGCCCTCCTGAGCCATGCAGGCATGGCTGCTTTAATCACTGATGCATGTTGCCCTAAAACATGTGCTGCTTCTTTTTAGTGGTTGGAGGGACTCCCAGACATGGGGAGAGCTGAGGGGTCCTGATCCGGCAGCCAGCAGCTTACTCTGGGTTGTGCCACAGGCAAGCATAGCATAACTCAGTGCTTGTGCATACACTCTCTCCTTTGCATGCACAGTGGGAGCTGGTTGAGGGCTGATACCCATGAAAAGCTCAGCTCCTGCATGTCTCCTCAGGCTTGCTTCAGTCAGTTTTCAAAGGCTTTGCTGAGCACTAGTGCATAAACAAAGAGGGCTAGAGTGCACAAACAAAGAGGGTTAGAGTGCACATTCTCCATTTTAAAGAAAAGAAAAGTATGTGGCATACCCATATTTATGAGGTACAACCGGTTGCAATCTGCGTAGTGTAACTGATCCCTTCTTGTGTTTAAGGTAAGCACTCTCTGAGGCCATAGCTGTTTGGTACACTGGGACGGTTACTGGGAAATGACAGACATTGAGCCAAACTATTCTTTGGAATGTTTTAAATTAAGATTAATGTACCCCAAAGTGTATATCAATGATAGCACCATAAACTGGTGTCCAGTCCTGCAACCCAAAAGAAATGTTCATTGTTATATTAAAATGTTACATCTATTAGGCACTGTGTGTTTAATTTGGGACTTCTGTCCCTCTTTGTAATTACATCAGGAAAAGTTGACTTGGACTCCAGAAACAGAAAGCTTGTTTCATAGCAGCACTTTGATTCAAAAACCATTTTGTAACCCCTGCTGTGCTAAATAACCACGGTAAAATTAAAAACACTTGTCCTTGTAATGCCAGGTAGGAGAGTGACATATATACAAGCTGCTGGTTCTGCTTATTTTTGATGGAGGTTGCCCCGTAGACGTAATCTCTGCAGTAATGCACATCCAATTGGAATTCACAGGAAATAAGAGAAAGGAATATGCAACTTCAAATGTAGCCTTCAAAATCTAGCAATACCAGGAATTCTGCTCACTGCCACAGCTGGGCATGCTGCCTGTTTTCCCTAGTGGGTTGCATGCTTTTTGTATATAATATCAAAAGGTTCTCTTTTTAAATCCAAGCATCTGATCCCAAACTTCCTTACTGGTTTTACAAAAGGCTGTGGCCTTGTTTGTACATCCCGGAGACACGACCGGCATAAAACTTGCTGCAGAGAGGCCAGTCACATTTCCAGTGGAGCCATTAAGAAATCTGTTTCTCAGCAGGCGATTCTTGTTGCTCCAATAGAGCCATCCACTGGGGTTTACATCTACAACACTGTCCCCTGGCATAGCCCAAGCTAAGTGGGAAAGTGTGAAAATGACTTTCAGCAGGCAGTAAGGGGAAAGGGAATTTGCTTCAGTAGGCACTGAGGCATGAAAGAGTCTTGAAAAAGATTGGTTCGAGGATAATGATCAAAGGAGAGAAGCAGAGGTCAGAGAAAAAGGCAAGTGTGAAAGCTAGAGAATCAGAGGATGGGAGAAAAAGAAATTTAAAAATTATGGCAAACACTTTAATGATCTCACTTGTGGATTTGAAAGGAGGAGAAGGATCAGACTTCCTTCAGTGCTGGGTCATTGCTGGAAGACCTTACTCAGATCCTCTGAAGATGCATTTTCCATCTTGACAACTAACACATGATTGTGCAGGCTGACTGGCAAATCTCTTTTTCAATAGACTAATCTGCTATTGGGATTTTTCTGGCACCATTTCTTTGAGTAGAAATTGGAAGAGAAACTGAAAGAGACAATAAAAGCACATCTCTCTGCTTCCCTACTTCCCTTTCATATGAAACCCTGCTTTTCCCACCTCATAATTAAATCTGGTGCTGTGTAGGGAATATATATATCCATAATAGTAAATGGGAATGGGGAAAGGGAGAACTGGCCGCAGAAAGGCAGGAAAAGAGAAAATGATAGAACAGAACATTCAATGGCAAGAGAACATCCACACAATAGAGGACATGAGAAAAAATTAAAGCAATGTGATTTTTAAGGGAAAATTCTAAAGCAGATGGACAGATTTAGGATAGAAAATAGCAGATAGAGATATGAACAGTTAGGGGATGCATAAGGTTAAGCAAGATTTTGTCCCAAACTTCTATTCAGGCAGTACATAATACTTCCAATACTGTTTCAGTTTTAGCAAATTGTTTAAAAAAACCTGCAACAAATACCTTTCAAGTAAAACCTTTAATCAACCTGTATTGGTTGTTTTTGCATAACCTAAGCAGAACTAGCAAGGCATATTTCTAAATGACTAAAGAAGCTTGTTAAAAGCCTTTGGCAAGATTAATTTTGTGTGAGTCAGATTAGCATATTTAAAGGGCATAATCATATTCCAAACAGGAAATGAAAATGTCCAGTTTTGCAGAAATCTTTGATTTTTGCTGTATTGTGATCAGCTGCATATTGTAGCCATGTTGTACTAGGAGTTTATTAATTGTGAAGCCACATAATATTAAATAGCTTCTAGTGGCATATGTTACCTGCATATCATTCATAAAGTCCTCATTTTTCTTAGCAAAGGTGATACTAGTAGCATGCTGAAGGAGCGTTTCTATACTGAGAGCTCAGAATAGTCCACAAATTGCTCTAATGTGCACTGATCTGGATAGCCATCATATTAAAAAGTTCTTTAGGCTTTGATATGGCTCAGTTTCAAAGTGGATGGTAAATATCAGTGAGTATGTGCATCTGAATGTGTGTGTATGTGCAGAACAAAAGGAAAAACACAGGTACACACACAGAAGGCAAAGGAAAACTGCTGATGTAGAACATGAGCCTTAGTTAAGGAGTTATATCTGTTGAGTTACCGTATTATATTAGATATTTTATATAAGAATTCATGTTCTGGATCCTGAAAATGCTAATCACTGCTTCTGATAACATACATGTGTTCTTTAGATCAAAAATGCATTAAACTCCTAAAAGCTCTTAGGAGATGCCTGCATCTCCCTCACTGACAGCTGTGTGGTCAGAACCTGAGCCAACAGGGGATCAACAAACTAATGAGAAAGTCTTTTAATGGAGGTGACAGAGCTGAACGCCCACGTAGGCAGAAGCCTGAGGCAGGTGCCTGTTAGTCTGAGCGTACAGGAAGCGTCTACTTCAAAGACAAGGCATACCATGAATGAGCTAAATCATAAATTGCTTCAAAACTGCCTCCTTTCTCCTTCTCCTCTCCACTCCCCCATGTGTTGCGTTTATTTGGATAGGAGATTCATGTCAGTACTTGACCAGTGATTAGTTTCACCATATTAAGAAAGAAGTTAGATCACAAAGGGAATGGTGACTTTCTCTAATTTTAATTAACAGGCTAACTGCTTCCATACTTGTGATTCATGTTGAAGATCTCAAATGCTAACTTACACTACAGAAAAACAAATCCTGCTCTGTACAAACTAGAGGGTGAAGAATGCCATCGGTATGGGTAGGAGCTTGAAGAGAGCTGTGGGTCCAGCTTTTTGGGGATGTCAGCCACCTATTCACCGGTTAGGCTAACGGAATTAAACTAGAGGAATATTAAGCTACGACTGTCAGGCTAATGAATAACATTGCATATCAAAATCATACAGATCACAGTTTTGCTTTCTTGTTAGTTACCTGCTTGTTCTTCCATACAACTCAGCTAGGGTGCTCTTTGCCAAGGTTGTATTGTATCAAACACTCTGTTGTACTCATCATTTTGACTCATGAACAATAATTCCTCAGGGAAACCTTTTTCAGTCACTGCCTTGCTTGCATGAACGTGTGGTTTGAATGCCAACCATCCTTTCTTGTCCAGTTACCTTTATTCTTGTTCAGAGTAGAAATGCAGGCAAATGTCAAAGACGTAAAAGCATTTCCAAATAAGAAGCTAAGCAGTGAGTATTGTTCAGCGTCTGCTGGTTTCCTTCAGCAATGTCCTTCACCTAACAGCGAAGTGAAGTCTTTCACAGACAGAGGGCTGTTTCTAGAGATACCACGCAGAGGAAGAGGAAGATTTCACTTCATGATGGGGTGATTTCTTACACCCTATAATTCCTGCCTGCTGACCACTCCGTTATTTGTAGTGTGTTAAATATCACTCTATCACTAGTAAACATATCAAACATTGCACTGGGGCTAGATCTGACAGCAACGATGCCCTTTGTTTTGTATAATCTTTAAAAGTGAATTGTGCAGTTTTTCAGTATTTCTCTTCTGAATGCATGGCTTCAGTGTCTTGCTTTCAGGCTACATATAATCAATTGCATTGTATTGTTTCATGGGGGCAAGAAATTGTAATGTAATTGAGTAAATACTCTCAGACTATGATTTGTGTCCATCAGTATGTATTTAAAACTACATGGTTATAGTAAGCCTGTAGCCGTGCAGGGGGGTCCACCAGTGCTCACCCCCTGCCTGCCCTTCTGGCCAGCTGCCACCACCCTCTGTGGCCACAGCCAGTGGGCCAGAGGAGTACCTTGGAGCAAGGAAGATGGAAAAGCTCAAGAAGAGGCCTGAAGCACACACTGCCCTTGATTTTCCATTCTTGTGTCTTCTTCAGCAGCCTGATCAATTTATGTATACATGAGTTTACTTTAAATTCTAGCCCTGAAGGAAGGAAATCTGGGATTAGCCTTCATGAAGAAAGAGCTTCCCTGTGTCCAAGAGCTAACATGATGCCAGGCTCCCAGTGTAACCTCCAGGATGTCACTTGTGCAGAGACTGAGCTTTTCCAGACAGTGACTCCTCCAGTGCAGCATGTGGAGCGCTACCATTATCAGCCACCTTCTCCCTCATTTAGCATCTAATTTAGGGTGCCTCGCAGCTCCGGCACAGAACCACTGCTCTGCCCACTCCTGGGCTGACAGAAGGGCAGGACCATGCAGAAAGCCAGTGTAATTCAGAAACACCCTCAGATTTCTCTCTAAATTCAGCTGTTCTGGAATCCCTGAACCAGCAGGCATGAAAGCCACCCAGCACCCAAGTCAGGAGGGTTACTTACTGCTCTCTTTGAGAACACCGATGCAGCTGAAAATCTGTCCCCTCCTCCCTTAATCCTGCCTCCCCCTTTCTTTCCTGATTCAGTGTCAGAGAATCAAAATGCCAGGCAGAATATTCAGCAGCTAATAGGTGGAAGGATCAGCAAAATAAAATAACTAGGATCAGTGGGAGCAAGCTAACCTTATTCTGTGAGGAAACATGTGAGAAGATGTATTAGTAGACAAAATAATGTTTGGTTTTGGATTAAGTGTACTGCCCTGAACTCACTGCAGTCATTTAGGTGTAAAACAGGATAGAATTTAAAAAACAGGCCGGTGGCGGGAGGGAGATTTTGTTTTCTCCCAGGGCAAACTAGAAAATTCACATGTACCTTACTATATACAACTTCCTTTCTGTGACTGGGAAAGCAGCCAAATGAAAATGTTTTCATGGCAAGTATAATAAGAAAGTGGCAACTACATAAGTTTCACCAGATGCCAATGGATACCAATGGAGATCAATCAACAAAATTACTTGTTCAAAGAAAATCATAAATTAATTAGATAATTCTGCTGGATGCCTGTCATCCTTGATTAAAAGAGTGCACCCCTCAAGATGTCATGGCTGAAAAGTGGGAGTCAGCCACACAGAAAGCCTTATTTCACTATGTAACAAAATACCTTGGGATCCATTCTATGAGGTAAATACAAAGGCAATGATCTCATGAATCTGCTTTTGAAGTAAGTATGTATTTCCACAATTAAATTGAAGGAATAAAAAAGTTGCATAGACTATTGCTAATATGACCAGTGAAATTATGAAGGTCTGGAAGAGGAAAGGAGAGCTGCTTTTCCCATGGATAGACATCTCTAGTTCTGTTGGCCCAGAAAGGCTGTTCACTTTCAAACAGGGCCTACTGACATCAGCCAAGATAGAAGACCACAGTGTATAAGCTTTTTTCCCCGACAGTCTCTGAAACAGCTTGGGATCTCTAGACAGTGATGCACATTGGGATCCAGTGGAGATGCCTAACAGATGGCTTGGGAAACTTCAAGCCAGTTCTCAAAAGCAACTTAGGAATTAAGGAGCTGGTGGGACTTGGGTTTGCTTGGGAAATGGGATTTTAAATCTCCTGAATTACCACACTGCTTCCAAATGTTTGCCTCAAACCTAGTTCTGTCGAGGATACAGGATGAACTAAAAAACATTCAGTTTAACTACGTAGGTGTAAAACCACTTCCAGTTTGTACAGCTATTTAGTTTACTGGGGAAGGTGCTATATGTTTGACTGTTTGCTTTGTACATAGAGCTTATGGATCTGAAGTAAAGTACAGCATTTTTAGATCAGAGCTGCTGAACCAGATAAGCAGGAGGACTTAGTGACAGATAAAGCAGGTAAAGACATTGCAAAGCAAGCTAATTTGGCAAAGATACAGAAAGATTTTAGAAGAAAATCTGCATAAGCGGAGTTTTCAGATTACTCTGAAAAAGCGTCGGCTGGAACTCAGATTACTTTTATTTGGAATTTTATTTCCATGCACAAAGCTAGGAACACCAGAATACTGGAAGAGGACATTAAAAAGTGAACTCTGAGGAAGCAATGGTAGGATCCATCCGAACCAAAGTGAAACAGCTAAACCAAAAAGCTGACAGCAGTTAGTTGTCTTTGAGCTGGGGACAAGGTAAATGCTACCCACAGCTACTTGACATGGGTAAAAAGAAATCTCCTAGGGATATGTTTTAGAAAAGTATCTTTCTGTCGTGGAAAGTATATGATAAGATTTATCACTGAACTGGAACAGAGTCAGACTAACAACTCAGACGATTTTCAGAAAATACCTCAGTGGAAAGATACTCTGAGGAAGAACAGACACAGGAGGAACACAGCAATGACAGCAACAAATGTCCATGCACCACAGTAGAAAGTTTCATAGCCAAAATGCATGAAAGAAAATGGCTGGGTTTTGAAAAGAGTCTCTGTTATAAGAGACGTTCCTAAAAACATGGGCCCATAAACGAGTGGGGCCCCAGGAACAAGGCTGAGGACAGCCCCTCCCCAGTGGGAAGCAGCACCATGCCAGAGGCATCCACAGAAACATTACCAGGGTCAGCACGCAGAGAAACCTGCTTGGAAATGCCACAGGGGCAGCAGTACCCTGCTGCTGAACATCCCAGCCAGGGGAAAGGTGCAGAGGACACACTGCTGGGGAGCTGCGGCTGCTCCTAAGAGGAACAGGCAGCTTGTGCTAGCCTGTTATTCTGGGGATGCCCGAGGAAGCACTGCTGCTGCTGGGGATGGAGAGTGAGTCTTGAGTTCATGTGGCAGACGCTACACAGGTCAGGGATAGGATGGCTCCTCTGCAGTGTTGTCTGGCTTATCTTCTCATCCTGGAAGGGAAGCACTTTCATTTTGAGCAGAATTTGTACCTACAGCAGAGTCTTGCTTAGGTGTCAACCTCACATTAATAAAATGATGGTCTGGAGGACACAAAGGTAGGTAGCCTGAAGTATTATCAGCAAGAAGCTTCCATAAATTGCACTAAGCACATCTTTCTGTAAATTATTAAGCATTAAAGAAACATAAACCCCTCACTTTCATCATCCATTTTTCCACTACTCTGAATCTAGGCAATAAAAATCAGTGGAAGGAGTTTTCACTTTCCATTACTGCAGGTTATACTGTATCTGTTTGAAAACAGTTACGTCTGATTCTAATTTACACATAAGCCCTTTTACATGGTGTAAAGGGGCCTTAAAGGGTGTCATTTACATTCACACACACTTCAAGGGCCCTTTATATTGCCAGAGTACCAAACAGAGCCATGGCAGCCTCCATGACAGTGGAAATCAAGCACGGTTCCTCTAAAAATAAACTTCATTCAGGCAGGTCTGCATCCAGCGTTGGGAGGGGGAAGGGCACCTGGACAGCCGAGGATGAGAAGTACTGTATATAGCAGTGCCCATGAGGCTGTGTCCCTCTTTCCCTCTTTCTTCTGCTCGTACATCTGTTGCAGCACAGAGCTCTCGCCTCTAAATAACAGAAAGAGAGGGAGGAAAAATGATTTAATCATGATTTCATGTGATTCCCTGGGTAGGTAAAAATAAAGTTGTTAAGCTGGTGACCATGCATGAATCTCACAGAAGTGACAGCACCAACTCCTCGGTGCTTTTCTTGTATAGCAGAGCTAAAAATAGCCAATATGGCCTGAGATTTTATAAGACTGTCTGTGTTACACTGATGACAAAGAAATGACCTGGCAACATCCATGCCAGTGCCAGATCAGGATATGGCACAGAAGAAATTACATCAGGCACAACTAGAAATGATAGGGAGCTTTTCAACAAAATCTTCTGAGGAGAAGATTTCACTGGGCAGAGCAGGAGACTGATGGGTCTGAGTGGTTAGTGTGAGGCTAGGACCAGGAGGAGATGGTATGCAATGTCCCATGGTGAGAGCAGGAACGTCCCCTTCTTCCCTCCCATATGCAAGAACTAAGTTATTTTTTTTATTCTGAACTCAGAACCTGATATCCAAGAGACTTCTCTGGTTTCAACGTCAATGAATATCCTCAGATAGCACTAATGATCACTCTCACTATCTTACCTTTCTTCCCGCTCCCCCACAGTACTCCACACATATCTCCAGACATATCTTTTCTTTTGGTTTCACTCTAGGATCAAAATCTCTGCATTGGTCATGAAACAGAATTATCATGCTCTGGCCAATGCTAGTGAGAATGAAAATGTGGTGAACAAGAGATCTGCGTAAAATTATTTTTCAAAGCACACTTCAGTAGTATTAAGGACTGAGGGAGATAATAGTAAAAACCACTCACAGTCAAGAAAGAAAGGGCTCCTCTCTGACCAGAATCGCATCTCTGCACCCTTTTTGTCTTCAGAAGAGTTTCACAAGACTGGCTGGGAGAAGACATGACCCAAGCAGACTTTCAATCAAGTGAAATCTGCTAACAGAAGTGTTTAATAGATTGATCATGCAAAAGCACTTTGCGATTGCTATTGCTTTTCTAGCCCACAGTCATGAGTAATCCCTCATTTCCTTCCTTCTTTCTTCCACAGGATATTACAAGGCAGAACAGATTGCCAAGAGAGCAAATGAAGGGATGGCACCAAAAGCAGCTGTCAAGTTTGGATTCCTTAGATAGGAACAGTCTGATCAGCAGCAAAGCCCAAAGAAATATTTGGCTTTGAGTCATTTTCTCAAGCACCATGGGGAACAGAAAACAGGATGGGGAGAGCAGTGAGAGAGCGCTATAGGTTATTTTGCTGCCTGTTTAATTTTGCTCTACATAGCCATCTATTTAATTGTGAAGTAGCGTTTTTCCATGTCCATCACATAAAGAAGATGCTCAATATGATAAACACGAATCAGATATTTACCAAATGCTCAAAGGATATTGCTCATTTTGAGAAGACTACTACCTCATGACAAAGCCATGAGTATCTTTTATAGTTTGAATGCACAACTAACTGAAAAGGAGAATTATTCCCATGCCAGATGAAAGCAGGGGCATGTAAAGACTCAATCAGCCTCTTCATTATGGAAATTTTGCCACTTGGTTCAGGACTGGACTTCCTAATTTATTCGGGTGAGCTTCACCCATATGATTTGTTCATTCCTTTCAGTTTTTACCTTTGATATCTGTTTTGTATTTCTAAAGGGTCTCAAGGGATTAGCGTGGTCTTATTGTTGCCTAAGGTCTTGGTGGTCTTGTACACAGTTAAATACAGACAGAAGAGACACTTTCAATGATCTTTCTAACAGCAATATAAGTTGTTTCAATGCTTGTATGACACTAAGCACATGGAGTGGTAACCTTCCAGTTTTTGCAGGAGTTGGCAGCTAGTATAGCTCCTTAATAGAACAGCAACATATTTCTCTTTCAGATTTGCAATTTCTACATGTCACTCTTTTATTGCTGATTTATAGAGATCTTTTCTTGCCAGACTCAACCAGAGCAATATATATACATGAAATAGTATTATATACTCCAAAAATAATGCTTTTTCCCTTGATTGAATCAAAAATTATGGTAAAGCATTGTAAATTTTGTCTCCTTTAAACCATTTTATAAAGTAAATCAAATGGTTGGATCTCTCTGAAAGCAAATTCTTCTAATTTGATGCAGAACATTGCACAGTGCACTGAAGAATAAGGATGAATGGCTACTAATTTACAGACACTCTTGACCATATATTTAATTTCTGTAGAAGTTTGTCATCTCACTGTCTAATTTGATAAATTTGAATGAATAATGCACCCGTACTCTTTACTGAAAGGTATGCTTCAGATTTATCTTCTAACATTTTACTTGAACACTCTAATACCCCAAAAACCTACATAAAATGGAAAAAAAATCTAGTAATAACAGTACCACAAACGAGATTTTAATTGGACAGAGTCAGGAAAGACAGTCAGTCACTCAGCAGTCTTACGCCTGTTATTTCTCCCGAAGAAAGAGACAGTATTCGGTGGTCACCCTGAAAAGAATAAATATTTGAGGGACAAAGGTCAAAATTTAGGGAAAAGCAATATTGTGTTTTCTGCATATTTAGCACAGAAGTGGCCCCTCATGTTGGTACAAAAGTAAGGGAGTTTCGGAGTCTTCCCAGGCTTCTGGGCTGCAGGTGACCAAACCTCCAGTCACTGTGGTCAGCGTCATGCAATTTGCACTGGGCTCCGTTATAAATAACTCCCACTTCTCTAGTCGGCTTGTGCAGTTAAAATAGCTGCCAGTGATGCTCAGCAGATTTGTAGGTTTCATGATTTTTCAGGTCTCATTTGAGCTGACAGCTTCACCTTTGCCCCAACAGACACCAACACCATCTATTTTTCCAGATGGAGGAACGTTGCGGTTGCATCATGCACCGCTCGCCCTGCCCGCTGGCAGGGTTTCAGCTCCTCCAGGTGAATGGGAGGCCGAGTCTGTTGCAGTTAGCTCTCTGCTGCCTCCTGCTTTGCCCTACGTGGAAAATGGAGAAATAAAGATCCCTTAGTGGAGGTGTAAAGACTAAGCCATGGGAATTGCAGCAGCATGCTGCCTTGACAGAAGCATGCCCAGAGAGGCTGTGAGGATGCCTGAGCCTTTGATTTCTGGGAGAGCATTAAACGTTTGGGAAGCTCTGGCATATTTTGGGGGGCTCCATTTCCTGCAATATTGTCAGTATGTGGCTGAATATGTTTTGAAGAATAATTCTTCCCTGTACAGCCGTGCTGCTTACTTTTAGGGAGAGCATCAAGGAAGAACAACCTTTTACAGAAAGCTCTTGAACACAGGAAATGAATGTTTTCAAACATCTACATTAAATCAATTAAAAAAAAAAAAAAGGTAGATGCCAGCTACTTAAAACATACCAGCTAAAGCTAATTTCATATTTCAGGCATAGTCCAAAAGCTAGACCAGAGTATGAAGGGGCTTGAAAGAATGTACAGTAACTAATGTTTTCCAATAGCTTTATTTTTGTATTTATTTGTTTTTAAAAAGGCAGAAATTAGGTAGTACTGAAATTTGAAGAAGGGGGTAGATATTTGCTAGCATCCTCCAGGGAGTTTTAAGGTGCTATAGATGGAGGCTTTATATTTATATCATGTAAGTAACATCTTGAGAATCATATGGGGGACGTGGCGAGAAAGTAAAAACCTGCTGGTTTAAACAGCACTACAAAAATGGCCATTTTCTGCTGAAATAAAAGAATAATGCCCATAGCCAGCTTGTGAAATAGATTCACACCCTCTAAGGACCTGCTGCAGGAGGGACGTTCTGGGCAGGACTACGCTGTTCTCTAACAGGGACAACAGTCCTGCACACATGTAATTTGGTCATTCACAGACAGATATCATCCTCATGATTGATTGATTGGGCAGATTGGGCTGTAGTTTGAGATGATCTTTAGCTAATTAAAAAGCATTCTTTGCTCAAAGCTTTTGCTTTTCCCATCAAGCAAAGCTGATTTTTTTCTGTATTGAAGAAGTTTGAGTTTTTCAAAGAATCATGTTGAAATGGCTGTGAAGTTGCTCAGCTTGGCTCAATTGTCTTGCACTGTTACAGACATCAGCTATTTGTCTTAATGCACTCTGTGCTCATTCTCTGCACAGCAGCCTTGAGTGCAAGCAGAGAAAATGGCCACTTAGACATTTGTGAACTCGGACTTTGTTCCACAGACAGACATCTCGTCCACAGCTGGACCTGACTACTTTCCAAGCAAATGAACTGGAGAAGACAGGGATATAATCCCCTCCCCACAGTTGAGTCTGTGCACAGGGACAGGGCAGAAACAAGGCTTTATTTAAGTGCACTCTCCTCCCTATCCCATCTATCCACCCACAAGTGACAGTGATTCCCATGGGTTTTGTGCTAGTGTCCAGGCCAGCGCTTGCTCAATCAGGTATTTCAAGACGCCAGAGCCTGTGGCCGATGTTTGTTCCCAGTGCTGGGGCAGCACATCTCACCTGGGGGCACTGGGGCTCCCCAGTTACGCACGTGTCCTTGCATTCTCCCACATCAAGCTCTGCTAGCAGCATGCCATGCTGGGACCACACCGATCCAGGAGATCTCCGGCACATTTGCTTAGATGAAGGCAGAAAGACAGACCAGCATTATTCTGGTGGCACCACATTGTCCTTCCTACCTAGGGGAATAGATAGAGTATCCCAAATTTCTGCATGAGAATAACCACTCGCTAGTACCTGGCACCCATGTCCCAGTGCCTGTATGTCACTGTTAGAGCCCCACGTTTGCTAGTGCTATGTTGACAGCCAACCCCTACCTTCTATTGCTTAACAGATGATCAGTTTTTGGCAGCCATCAAGGTGGATCTTACAGTTCTATATGGCAAATATCAAATACATAATTGAGCTCAGCTGTAGATTTACTTGACATAGCTTCCCAACTGTCCACGGATGGCTTTGTGTACAGCTGTTTGGGGCTCTTGCCTCACAGTCTGCACCCCAGGGAATTACAGATATTGCCATCAGTCCACCAAGCCATAGTAGACCTGTCAGTGTCACTAACAAAGCAAACATTGCATATACAGATGATGACTGCATCTTCGTGCCTCTTTGCCCCGATTCAGGTTGGCACTGCCTTCCCTGGGACCACACCAGTGTCAGGCTGCACTGTGGCCATACCATGTTCCTCCATCTTAGCAGAGTCATGCATCCTTCCCTGGACAGCACTTTAGACAGACTTTTGATCTCAGCAATTATAGGCATCCTGTAGGCCTCCTTTAAGCAAATTTACCTGCAGAAAAGGATATTTTGCATGATAGCCTGGACAATAGTGTCACAGGTGAAACATCTAGCAAGATAGCCTTTGATACAGACTCCAAAACCTTTGAAACCAGTGGAACTGGACCCAGCAGGACAGAGCATCTCGAAGTATGCCCCTTTGGCCAGACAGGCCTCTTCAGGAAAGCAGGTTCACAGGGAATGATGGTGTAAATGTACTTATATCATCTGTTGGAAAGGTTGAACAACACTGACAAAGGTCATAACATTGGGGAATAAGTGGCCACAACTGTTGCTCTGTCCTACAGCTCCAGCAAGTGTTATCCCTCTCATGATGTGACCGTGCACTCTTCGTTTGTGCCCGACCCACATAACACAATGTTGAACACTATTGCTACCTTCTACAGAATATCTACATCAAAAGACTAGAATATGAGGCTTTCATTGATTGAATGTATGGTAAATACACAAAATATTTAGATGAAGTTTAAATACAGTGTATTAAACGGCTTTGTAAGGCCAGAAAAATATTTTTTACAAGTATCATACCTTTTAGCCACAATTCAGAGTATTGAACAATTCTTGGATAAAATTCTGTAGGCAGTATTGAAGTTTCACAATAAAGTAATCTGAATTAAAGGAAGCAGAATGGCTGCTGAGAGGCCTAAAGATGGTTAATGTAGATGCAGAGCTTAGTCTGAGTACAAGGTTGAATTTAAAGATGGAAACAGATTAATTGCCAATGTGACATAAACCCATATATAATAATTGGATATGATATTTTAAGATGTACTTTTGGATAATAAGTATGTTTTCAGAAAAGCAGCGATACAGAACAGTAGTGAATGTCTTTCCACTCTGGTGCACTACAATGCTATTATCATTTCCTGCAGTTTTTTAATGAAGTTCAACTGCATTATCTACAGTAACTATTTATGTGTGTTTGATTAAATTTATAAATAGACCCTCAGAAAATAAAATTACAGGAAATAATGGGGAACACAACAAAAAGGAAAACATGATGGACTTTTTAGGATGACTAAGGATACATTGTAGTTGGCAAAGTAAAAATAAACGTGAAAACGAGGAATTGGTAAAACTCTTCTACAGAGGCACTTGATTAACATTTCCCTTTCTAAATGGCTGCTGAGTAAAAGGCACAAGTGTTGGGTTTGCCATATCACAGTTTGTTTTTTTTTTCTCTATATTCTGGTTAGTTGTAATCAAATTTGTTCTGGCAATAACAATGTATTAAGTGTGCTTTTTCAGATGGGAACCTCTAACTCTTGTTAGCTTTTGTAGTTATATGGTCAACTGGCAACATGAGCACTGACATGACTACTGTACCATAACAACCACAAAGGTGAGCTAGGAACTAATAAAAAATGGCTCCATCCCCCGTTCTTGTGAGAAACTATTTACTGTCTGTGTGGGTTTTAAGCAGGACATCCAAATAGGAAGCCCTGAAACTTCTCCAAGATGTGAATAGGGTGTAGGTCTGTGAAGAACTGAGAGGAATTAAATTAAATTAAACAAAAGGGAAGTTAGCAGCTAAGATTGTCAGAAGGAGATTGGATCAGATGTTTTTGTTTTACTCCAGAAAAAGAAGACTAAGATTATTTGCTTTTCTATGTTTGATGTTTTTCTTTTTTTCCCTTGCATAATTTTTTCTCATGTCAAATGGCCAAATCAGGAAAACCTAATCCAAAACTGAAAAGGAAACCTCAGAAAACATAGTTTGTTTCAAGAAGGAAAAAGCAATTGAGATTTTGGACTGATGATTTTCAGAATGACTGTGTCTACTACTGATTTCATTTTTAATTTTTTTAAAATTGACGAAAATCTAGAGGCCCTGCCTTATTTTCTGCTTAATTCTTGCAGCGATAGATTTTCATGTGGAAACACAAAGTTGTCAAAATGTAACCGTAGGAGTTTCCTTGACTCAGTTGCCTTTGGTCTAGACTTGAAATGCCATGCTCCCTGCTACTGGGAGAAAGGAAGTTCCCCTTCACACTGGCGCACAGCAAAAACATCCTGAAAAAGCTCCAACGTATTTGCTAAATTCTGCCCTTAACTACCCTTCTGTACCTGCACCTGTTTTCCACAGGGCTTGGAAAGCCTGTGTTTTGAATGTTGAAATGTTCGTGTACATTTGTTGTTCAGTTACATGGGATATATACCCAAAGGTTTTTCAAAAAATAAAGCATTTCCAGTCACTTCAGGCTACACCACCATTAGCATGCAGTGCAGTGTAATATGAACAGATAAGCAGGCTGGAGCAGTCAGAGCTGAGGCCTTGAACACATTGCGGGGGGTTACTGCAGAGTAGATTTGGTTTGCTCCCCTGTGCTGCGTTACTACAGTTTGTGTGTGGTAGAAGGTGTCCGAAGGGAAGCTGAAGAGACTGCCGTCACCAACAGGAAAGGCAGTAGCTGGAAAGAGGGGGACAGTGAAAGAAAGAGGGTGAGACAAGCCCTTCAAAAGAGTTCATTAGCACGTGGATGGCAACGGAGCAGAAAGATGGGAAAAGATACTGATGAGGGGATGCCTAAGTGGAAGAAAGAAGAGCCATTCTCAGAGTTGAGGTCTGGTAGCTGACAGCAAGTGTGAAGGCGCAGATGCCTTTACATAGCACAAAGAAGATTCAGGGTTATCACAAGATGGCTCAACCTGGTTGAAGAGCACTGTGCTGGTGCATGCATGTTCCACACATGCCATAAAATTTCATGGCAGTGCATTCACCCGCTGGTTCAGAGCCTCCTATTCCCATGAGGTCTTGCTGTTCCTTAGGTGGGCATCTGGAACGGGTCTTCATCCAAAAGAAATTCAGATTCCGTATATCGACAGCACACTGTGATGCAAACCAACACACAGTATGCGGGGACAGCTGGGGGAACTCACTTCACTACTGCTCTGAACTAAAACACAAATGTAGACATGCTTTAACAACTTGACTGAGGTTTGGTCACACCTTGTCATGGAATTTCTGTGGGAGCTTGTTCTGGAGCCTTCATTAGGAGACAAATCACAAATACAATATTTATCACCTGATTTGGGTGATATCCTATGCTGCTATCAGTTCTTCCTCACCTGCTCTAGCAACGTAAAAGGTATTTGTTTTAAGTAGCTGTAATGCTTTTGGAAGGTGTTTGGTCAGCAATGCTAGAGTTTGGGTTTTTCTATGTCTCAGGAAGGTTTGCACAATACACACATGTTACTGGTAAGTCCCTGAAGATGGAAGGATCGCTTTTTGTGAAAAGGGATAATTCACATTTCTGGTGCATCAAATTTTGACTTGTCAATACTGCACAAGAACAGGGATAATTTATCACAAGGATCTTACTATATATTTTTCTGTTTGTTTGGGAAATAAATGCACACATTATTTGTGTTTTATATAAACTACTGAAAAGCTATCAGATTAAAATTACTTTCTGTCCCATACAACTGACTGCTACTGATGATCTAGGTGTGACAGCTTCTAGATACCAACCTCTTTGCCATCTGGTCTCTCAGAAGAGCAAAAACCCTGCATTTGCTTTGAAAGCAGCTCTGTCATATGGCAGCACAGTACCTATTTAAATTCTCAAGGCTGAAGTATATCCTTTAGTTTTCACGAGTGTTCTTGAAACTGCTTTGCGGAAATATGGCATTGGAATAACATCTGCATTGCCCATCTAAATGTGAGCCATGGGTTTTTCTTCAATATTCTGATCCTCCTCTTCTCTAACAGATACTTTCTTCATATTCATTCGCCAAACATACATAAGATTACATGTTCTCATGAATATATTTGACCTTTAAGTTGCTGAACACTATGCATGTTCAGTGACTAATTCAGCATGATTCCTTTGTAAACAGTGTGTCGATTTGGCCTGCAGTCAAAGCACCTGAATTACTTCTAACACCTTGGCTTGACAAGAAGATGTAATTGTCTTAGTTTCTCAGTTTTTGCAAACCACTTTAATTTAGATCCAAATAATGCTCAAATTTCAAGCAGCTAAGTCCCCAGCTGAGACCTTCTATAGCCTCCTGAGGATTAATTTTAAGACAGAATGTCAGCTACTAATCAACACTAAGGATCAAATTACTTGTAATTTTTCCAGACTGCTAAATTAATATGGTGTTTGCCTTGATGAATTGCAACAAAAATATATTTTTATATGGTACTGTAAATTGTCTGTAATGCCTCTGTAACAAAAGTTCACTTCTCTTTCTGCAGAGGCATAATCATAGCGAAAAGTATGTGAGTGTGAAGTGAAGAGACAAAGTGCAGCAAATGTCACTGATGACTAGTGGCTTTAAAGAAGGCATTTTCAAACACCTTGTGAGCCACAGTGTTTACCTTTGGTGTCTCTCGCCGGGCTTCTAACCTGCTTGTGCTGAACCTTGGATGAGGCGGGTCTCAGAAGTGTAGAACAAACTCTGCTCCTGTTGTGATTAAAGAGTCAAGCGTGGCACCCATATGCTGTCAGAGTTAGCCTGCCTGCAAGGAAATGCTAGAACATGTGCTAGTATGAGAATAATTAAACGGACGAATCTGGTTTAGACAAAAGCAGAAACTTTCCCAACACTAATCTATTCCAGATTGCAAGGAAGCTTTCAATAGCTGTCACCTTCTTTGAATTCTCAGGGAACCATTGTAAAATCAGAACCAACGAATGACAGAGAAATACAGGACAATCTTTCACACTGGATTAACGTTAGCCACCAGGTTCAAAGACCTCAGGACCACAACTACACGGAGGCACTGAATGCAAGATATATCCATATGTCTACCTGCACAAGACTTACATAGGAATTGTATCACTGGTAAAGAATTGCCTTAGCGGCTGCAGTCACACAAACAGCCTGTAATATATGAGCAGTTCTGACCTATACCATGTGTAGTGAGCTTTCTTTTAACCCTTACATTTAAAACACTGGAAACACAAGGGAATTCCTTTTGTCCAGAGTCCCATTTCAATGGCATGCTCGGCTGCTCTGACAGGGAAGCGATGGGGAGAAGCAGGCCAAAATTTGACTGCTGCTTTCCCTCTGAGACGGCAGGTGCCATGCCAGGGGTAGACAGAAGGAAGGAGCACAACGAGGCACGTGCATGATGCCTGGAGGCAATGTCTCTTCGAGGAGCCTGGACCTACCAAAGACAGATTCCATGAGCCCAGGTGTGACGAGACCTCCAGCCTCTCCAACACAGCAGCTGTTTTCAGCCTGGCTTGAATTTCTGAGATAAAATAATTTCTCAGCATGGGTCAGTCCAGGCCGCTTATCACCGGCTATGCCTGGAATGTTGCCCATTCCTCTTTACTTACTTAAATAGTGTTTTAGACACAAAATCTGCCAAACTCTTTAACCTTGTACCCTGTCAACTGCAGTACTCTGTAAAAAGGATTTATTTTCTGATAAAACATCACACTTGTTTTCTGCAGCCATCACTATTTTTCCTTACCTACAGACTAAGTTAATGTCGTGGTTTAACCCCAGTCAGCAACTCAGCACCACGCAGCCGCCTCCCCCCCCCCCCCAGTGGGGCGAGGAGGAGGAAAGCAAAGGAAAAAAAAGTAAAACTCGTGGTTGAGATAAGAACAGCCCAACAACTAAAGCAAAATACAATACCAACAATAGCAATAATGAAATATAACAACAATAGCAATGAAAAGGAATGCAACAAAAGAAGGGGGGGGGGAGAAAAAACCAGTGATGCACAATGCAATTGCTCACCACCCGCTGACCGACGCTCAGCCAGTTCCCGAACCGCGATCCGCGCCTTCCGGGCAGCTCCCCCTGTTTATATACTGGCATGACGTTCCATGGTATGGAATACCCCTTTGGCTAGTTCAAGTCAGCTGCCCCGGCTCTGCTCCCTCCCAGCTCCTTGCACACCTGCTTGCTGGCAGAGCATGGGGAACTGAAAAGTCCTTGGCTTAAGATAAGCGCTACTTAGCAACAACTAAAACATCAGAGTGTTATCAACACTATTCTCACACTAAATCCAAAACACAGCACTGTACCAGCTACTAAAAAGAAAGTTAACTCTGTCCCAGCCGAAACCAGGACAGTTAATCATCCTAAACGGCAGTACACATCATTCCAGAGCTAAAGATAAACTATTACTAAAACAGAAGACTTCAGTAAAGACAGTTTCGGCTAAGGGCTGGATCTTTATTTTATTTTGCAATGACACAAGTCATTATCAGTACAGGTGACTGGAGTTGTGCCAATTTATCTGTTTTTTCCCCCACTCTTTCTTTCCTCCATCTCATTGAGAACATGTGAAGTCCCATAAGAAAGCTGTGGTTTACTTTTGGGAGAGAAGGCAGCCAAGCTCCAGGGACTTGGTATGCTTGAATTAACCTGGCCTAATAAGCCGTCTGAATCTACCTGGTTTTTAATTGCCTAGCCAGCTAAAAACACCTCGCTTTCATCATGCAGATATGTTTTGTCAGCTTTGATTTCTCTCTTCTCCCCTTCTCACCTATCAATCTGTCACCAGCTGCTAACTGTCATCTGTGAAATGCCAACAAAGCAAGTCACAGCTATGGTTTACTGGCACAATCTGGTAGCATCCACTCTGGAAAAAAAGAGCAAGCAGATGCACAGGTCCAGAACTGAGATGTTATCTGACATACAACTTCAAGTGGTGTAAAAGAAAGGGCATAACAAAGTAACTGAACGTACTTGGTTATCGGAATGCTCTGCTGGGACACTTGTGTGGTTAACAACCTAGGAACAACCGTCGTGGATCAGACCAGTACCCTTCTCCAAATGTGGCCAGCAACAGATGCAGAGGAAAACTAGACAAACAGAGGAGAGATTTCACCAGAAATACTTCCCTAGTTCACCATGATTTGCACCTTGGTGAATTCCCAAGGCCAGAGAAGATTTTGTTTTTGTATTTAATAGCCCTTGACAAATTTTTCTTCTACATATTTGTCCAGTTGTTTTCATAGCCATGTAACTTAACATCCTCAGTGTCCTGCGTCTCCAAAATTAGGAGAACATTTGTTCACCATTTCTGTTACTAAGGAATCTGCAAAGGCCTAGTTCTCTTTAGGGGAGAGCCGAGGACTTGACCCCTTCCTTCCAGAGGGAGTTCAATCCAAAAATCTCAAGCCTTCAGCTGATGTAAGATTATTCTGAAGGTAACGAAATTCACAAAGTACTTTATGTATGAGCTTTTTCTCTGAACATATGTAACAAGGAAACTGGGGCTGCTGTCAAAGTTACTTCTTACTGAAGGATCAACCATTGTTCAGTCTTCACATCAGTTTACTGAAACTTAATTCTAGACTTTCTAACCTTTCTAGACCTCACATTATATATGAAATAAATACAATGAAAATGACTTTTTGCTCTGAGTCATATTTATTTTCATGCTTCTCATTTTACGTATACAGTCATGCCTGCCTCCACTGCTAAAAAGCAACTGGAATTCCACGTTATAAAGTAACATATCGGTGGCTGTCATCATACATTTTACTAAGAGGCAAATCCACCCTTCCACTCTCAGGCTATTGATACGTCCTGGTAAAGGGCCTGACATGGCTCTGTAACCCAAAAGGGGCCTCTTCCTCTACCATGAACAGATGCTTCTCCAGTCGAGGTGGGCATGACGTCCCTGAATTTGCTGCTGTACTATTATAAATGAAGATAAAGATAGTTATACAGGATATATATGTATCTTTAAGATATGTATAGATATATGAGGCGATATAAATAGCTATTATAGTATAGATTAAGGCAACATCTGGGTGCCTTAAGAACCACGGAAAAATCTATTCTGGGCACGCTATGGGGAAGTTTGCATCTGTGCATTCCCACCACCTACGGCCTCCAGCACTGAGCATGCACTTGTCTGAGAAGCTTAGAAGGCTGAAGCAAATTTAGAGCTCCCTGTAACTGCTTCTGGCACAGCACATCTGGTCCGGATTTCATTTTGGTAGTCTGTGCATCTTTTAACGAAAGCTTTGGAGAAAGACCAAGGTGAAAGAATTCATTGTTTCACCTGTATCTGAACACAGAATTGTAATTTGCCTTCGTAGTACTGCACAACTAGTAACTTTTTCTTGGATAACATCATAATATATAGGATGTTTTATGAATACACAGAAACAGTTCTTCAGCCATTCTGTCTCACATCTGAGGCAACAGTAACTATTTATACCAGCTGCAGAGCTGTCTGCGGTTTCATTTCCCTAATACATTTTCAATATGAACTTCCAATACAATCTAAGCAGACCACTAATAATAAAACCTTATTTACTTGCGGTATCAACTACACTATAATTTTTCTAAATTATTTTTTTTAATTGTCTAGCTTTTTACCATGAGTGCTGTTAATCTGCTTCCAGATCTTCATTTAGCTTCAGCAGTAGTCCACCCTCTCATACAAATGCAATGCTGGAATGCACCTGAGAACCTAACATATCCTGCAGAAAAGGTTTAAATATATGCAAAAAAAAAAGATTTTGAGTATTTTTTTAATCGAAATGTCTTTAGTTAAGTGTTTACAGTTTACTAACAATCAGGCTCATAACTGTTTCAAACAAGACTGCAATCACTTCACAGCAGCGTGTTACAGGAATGGATTAGGAGACACATCTTGGCTTGAATAAGTTGTCATTTAAATGGATCGAGTAATCAAAAGTGGCAGAGGCAAACAGCACAGCAAGCTGAAACCACTTGTTTATGATAAATTAGTGGCAGAGGCAAGACAATAGTCAAGGTCCCCGGGGCCTCACTTTTGCCCTTGTTTCTTGATCACTTTGTTCCATCCTGCACATGTAAATTTTGGCCCTAGCCATGCAGTATTTCTTTCCAGTGAACAAACTACATTTGGTTCACTTCCAGCAGCAAACTTTCTTATACTTAATCAACCAGTTTATTAGAGCATGAAGGAAAATTGGTCATGACTTCAGTTCCTGTACTGCTGGAATTAACAAGCTGGTTGTTGCCAGCACTAAACTTGGAAGTGCTAATGGTAATTAAAATCTATTTTCAAATACATCTGACAGTTTTAAGGTGGAGAAGTACTTGTTACTCATGTGAATTTCCAGGCTGTGTATAAAAAAAAAAAAAGGTGCTACTTTCTTCAGGAAGATGTCAGCTGTGGGAAAGAAATAATTATTAATGAATTATTAATGCTGTGTGATATAGCATTTGTTCTCCTTTAGTGAGTTTATGACTATGTGTGTCCTCCAAACTCTTTGAGTAAGAGAAGCTTGAAACTAGAATTTACAAGTATTGCTATTTTTGGTTAACTTTTTAGTTGTTATATTGTTGTTATAACAGAAAGATATGGCAAAATAGTGCTAATATTGAAGCTGACATAAACTATCAGTAGCTTTACTATCATTTGACAAAAATCCATGTAGCCCATTCAGTCAATCTTCCCTCAGGTGCATTTGGGTAAAACACCTTATATTAACAAAGTACTCTTAACACCTAGCTCAAATAGGACTGTGTTCCAAAAGGTAATCTTAATTATTCAACATATTGACACTATACAGTGTGGAAAATAAAGGAAGGATAATCATATTTTGTTTTCCACTTCATTTTCTAAGCCTGCTTCCTGGCTAATCCAATCTATTGGATCAGTGGGAGGGACATGGGATAGATTAAAAAAATGTTGACTGTCAGATCACCAGGGGATTTGAATTAATGTTCTTTTGCACAGAATGGAAGCATATGGGCCACAGAGTGCAGCTCTCCTTGGAAAATTACTGTCAAAACAGTACCATGTCTATTAACACAGCTGCTGACTTGTGAAGCAGAAATCAGATTTTACTTGACTTAACCTTTAAAAAGCAGTTTCAGAGTGACTGCTCACTAACACTCTCTTGCTACACCAACAATATTGCCTATTAACAGCTTATACAAGTCACACCTGTACAACTCCACAAGTGCTACAGTAGGATGTAACATCCTACAGACCCCCCTATGATAACGTGAAGGAAGCAAAGTTATGTTCATCCAGCCTGACAATTGCTATCAAGATCCCATTTTCCTCCTGTAAAAACGGAAAGCCCACTTGATAGAATACCCTTCATGTAAATAATGTAGGTTTCACAGTATGGGCTTACTGCTCAATTTGCCTGCATTTCAGCTGATTTCCAAGGCTGAAGTTCTGTCTTCATATATAATCAGATACAGACATTTCCTTTTCTTCCACAGATGTTCTAGCTTGCTTCCCCACTAATTTCCACAGGAAATAGTGAGGATCTCTTATCTGTCATTTCTTTACGTGCAAGCTATGAAATGTTTTATCTGAAGAGAATGTTAAAAGGCTCAAAGATAAGCTCTAAGAATAAGAAGAGGCTGAAGCTAAAGCTTTATCTACGCATTAAGTAAGATTGCCTCCAATAAGCAACCTCTTGTTTCTGCAGAAGCCCATGCCTGCCTCAGCACGTGCCAGAAAGGAGAGTCATGAGGAATTCTGCTGAAACAAGATACTATTGACTTACACCATTACAAAGTGACAAATTTTGGTCTTCTTTGTATATACTGGATAGTGTCCAATGAAAAAGAGACTTAAAAGTTATTAAAAAATGCATGGATTGCATGGATTTATTGCATGGATTTATTAAGGTCCTTACTGAAAAGTAATGTTTGTTTTTTTTTTTTAAATAACAATGGTAGTGTTTCATCAAGAGAAATTTTTAACTTTCTGATACTTTTACTACTACAAAATGTAGGTCTCTGACCTCATTCATCATGCATAAAGACTGAAGCAAGGCTCCCACACAAATAATGTGACCAGTGCCGATTATTGTAATGAAGAACATCAGCATACTGGTGGAATGTGCACCTTCAAATATAGTCAGAATTAGTTGGTTCTTGAACATGTCTATTACAACCCAAGATCCCTGCTGCATATGCTTTTACTTTCCATATGCATCAAAATTCATGTGATTCAAATTTTCGAGTCACTAGAGATTTTGAGTGCTGAATGTAAGAAACATTTAAGAAACCTGTTCTACAGAGGGCAGCTCTGAAAAATCATGTTATTCAAAGGTGTCTTGACTGGGACTTTTCTTTTTGCTTCTGGGTGTGCAGGTCAATGTTTAGGTTTGCACATATGGTGCACACAAATATGCCCTTAAGCAAGAAAGTTGCATGAGTGGTTGGGTTTCAGTCTGAGCAAAGCATTTGTCCTAAGTTCAGGATAATCCTATTCCATAATGCTGCTATTATTAGGATATGCATTCTGCAGCTGTCTTTGGGAAATATATGAAGAATACACTTTTTGAGTTCCATGTGTTCACTATGTATTTCTGCAGCCCTTTTAAAATAGATGCCTCATTCTTCTCAGCTAAAAAAAGGGAACAATTTGCTCATAATTTACTGTCTTTTAACATTTGCTTTCTCTATAAAACCTTAGGAAAAATGTTGGAGTTTCCCCTTGCTGTTAAATATAAAAGCTTCAACGTTTCTTTGAAAAAGAAAACCGATGAGCTCAGTTTAGAGCACACAATTGCTGCCTTTACTATTACAGGAGTCAATACAATGCTAGTAACACAGACAGGGCAGTTACTTAATAAGGACCAAGTACATGGTTATTGTGTCAGAGATGGTAATTTAGCATGCTCATAGTAAAACTTAATGCAACACTTATTATTATGTATTTGTTTACCTTGTTATTTGAGTAATTCCATTTATAAATTTTACAGCAAATTGTTGTTAAATGCTGAAGCTTTGACTAAAGTCACCTGTGAATCCAGGCATGAGCCTTTGGACTACAGGCTACAGTGTAAAAAGCAAGGCAAAAATGTTATTTGTCTTGATATTTTTCTTCTTTTCACTTCATCTTTCACATCTTGCACTTTGCACCTCAGGGCTGGTTTCAGTGCAATGTGAAAAACTTGTGCAAATGAGACACATTTCATTGGGCACTTAAACAATTTTTTTAAAAAATAGACAGCATTACAATTTTGCAGCCCATGGTAGGGAATGAAAGCTAGCATTCAGACACTTCAGTTCCTAATTACCAGAAGATAAATGGACATAAAATTATTAAGCAAAAGAATTTGAACACCATCAAAAGCAATAAATGTTCCATAGGAAATGAATTTGGTAAATTTTAAGGGCATTACAATGAATCACCATGACTTGTTCATGAATTATAACTTGTTCTGCACTCAGCTACAATTATTTTGATTTAATGCTTTTTATCAGTGAATAAAGTTATTCAATTCCATTTAACTATCTAAAGCAATTTGCAAGATCTAAAGTCTCAAATATCTCTTCTGTTCATCTCTTTCAGTTCATTTCTCCCATCCAGCTTTTTATGAGTCACTGAATTATTTCTAAATCCCAAACACATTTGGGTGACTACCTTACTTACAAAACAACTGTAAAAAGAGGGACTCATACTGGATTATTAAATTAATGACTGTAAATCTAAGTTTGTATAAAAGCCTTTTTATAACTTATTTATGCATGACTTTCTCAAATCATCGCTGAAGTGCGGGTATCGACCTGCAAAGGGAAGGTACTCTTCAGTCCCTGTTGCTGCAGAATTTGCCTTCTGAAGGCCTCAAAATGATTTAGCTATTAATGAATTGAGAATGTATTTGTCATAAGGAAATTCTTACCCAAAAACGAACATTACAATTCTGTCATGAACACAGTAACTCAAAATGCCTTTTTTTTTTGAATGGTTTTTGAAGCTGGAAACACCCTTTCATTTGCTTTCTTTGCCAACAGGAGGGAAAAAATAGGGGAGTGGAAAGGTCTGGACACAGCATAATTAGGTCTGTTAGAGATACAAAACATTGCTTTGTGGGAAGAAAACATGCTATTTGCAACAGAAAAATGTGTAATGGGTAATAGAAGATCAGTTGCAAGGGAAAATGAGCTATTGCCTGCACGTTGGGATGGGGTGAATAGAGGTATCGGCACAGAAGAGCCTCTTCAGTCTTCTGGTGAAACACTGACTGGGCATGTCAAACTCTACCTTGGAAGATAAGACCACTCGGTACACTTTTTCTTCACACGCTTATAGCACATACAAAACGTTTTGGTGATTAATATAAAACTAAACTGTGTGTGAAAGTGGCTTGTGCCACCAGTCTTTTGACTGATAAACCTCTTGTGGAAGATGTAGACAAGCTGGTGCTCTAAGTCTTTCTTCCTTCATCCCAGGCAAAGCCAGGGCAAGGAAATCAGTGCCACATCTGTTAAGACCTGCCCGAAAAACCAAGACCGTTTGTCAAAAGAATATCCGTTGCCTCATCCAACTTCTGGATTTACAAAGAAGAGGCTGGCAGGATCTTCACAACGTGAAGGCGAGCGTGAGTGCAGACCAGCAGGGGAAACCAGAATGCCTTCCAGCAGGGGAGCAAAACCACCCCCCACTGCTCTGAGCAGGGAGTTCATCCTTCCTCCTAACACAACATCAGAACGGCTGAATTGGGCCAGAGCGGTGTAAGGACATCGTCACGCCTCCTGATAACACGCCCTTTGGCTCTGGGCTGTTGGGGCTCAGGGGCTTCCTCTCCTTTCGTGTAACCACCTCCATGGAGCCGAGAAGCAATGGGAAAAATTCACAGATCAAAACACTGCAATTCAGCCTCAGGAGGTAGAACTACAACCAGGAAAGAAAACCCTGTATGTAAGAAAGCCAGGAGCCACTGCAGTCCTGGGGAAGGGGGCTGCCTCAGGAGACCGCAGGATTCAGAGAGGCAGCATAGCAAGCATGAACCTGGAAGGCAAACCCGCTTGGCCACATCCTTTCCCACTGACAACACCGGGAATCCCACCAAGTGGTTGAAGTTATTTTGCCTTGAAGCTCTGCTCCACATTACACACTTTCCCATAGGAAGTAACTAAAAGCTGAGGCAAATATGAAAATTCTTAAATTTGGCATATGCCTATTTCAACTCAAGATTTTATTAAAAAATACATTGCCAGTTTCCACCTCTGTCAAGGCCTGTGTACACCAGACCTCTTGTAGGACGTTCTTGAGAGTACAGACTCCGAAATGGCTCTGAACTCCTCTCACTGCCACCTGACACTCAATTCCACATCTTCTTGTGTCTCACCTTGTTTTGACAGGTTGTAGAGCTTCCTATTTTAAAACTTCCCTTTTCTTCTGGCAAATGCTCCACTTACTCAACTCCTTTCACTTTTTTTCATTTAATAGTAGAGATATTGAACTACTGAGAAACTACATTTCCAATTACTTTTTGGTATAACCTCTAGTGCTTTTGGGACACAGGTGCCATTCTAGCTGTACTTCAACTCTTTGCATTTGCTAGTTAACATCCACAATAACTGTTAATTAACTGCAGTTTAAAGCAGTGGCCTCTTTTCTAGATCGTGGCAGCAAGGAACACAAGTATTTTTGCTTTATACATCTCTCTGATCCAAGACAGGTATTTCGAAAAATCTTCTCCATGGCAATGGGAATAAATCTGTTTAAAAATTCAAACAGCATTGAAAAGGCAAAAATAAGTATCTGAATGAGCAGGCATATCTGAATTCTAAAATAAATTAAAAGTTTCAAGGAGTTAATGATTTGTATGAAATAGCCACTTTTTTCCTACTTCACTGAAGAAACACCACATACATGCCACAAACACTGTATAGCTAAAATGTTACTGTGAAAAGAAAAAATAAATCCCCGTGTACATATTGATTGCCTTATATTCATTCATTAGCTTAACCCTTGCAAAACACCCCACCCGCTTACTGGAATGTACAAGACTGTCAAACTCCAACATCACTTTATAATCTGTGTTTTCCTAGACAGAGGCCTCAGTCCTCAACAAGTAAAGTAACAATGAAAAAAGGGTTCCAGGGAGTAACAAGATTGAGGCTGCTCCATGAGGGGGTACAAGCAGGAGCCGAGGGTGACCCCAGCACGGGCCATACCCTCACTGGCCAGGGTGCAGTCACACTGTGTCTGGAGATGGCAGGCGGGGACGGGTGCTGGTAACAAAGTCCACCCACAGCCCCAGACGTGGTAAGCGATGAACTGGTCCAGGGTCCTTCCAGGGAGTCCACTCAGGAGCAGCAGGAGACAGGGCTGGAGACAGTGCTGGAGAGAAGGTTACAACGCAGTTTCAAGGTCCACACAGGAGACACATACACCTGCAGACACTGCTCAAGGCAGGACTGGGGCTGCTCAGGGCAACTAAGGCCAATCAGTGCCCTCATGGCCCTGAAACAATATCATTTACATACAACATGCTTTAGTACAATGTAAATGCATTTATATTAAACAAAGTGCTGGTGGTGGTATGAAAAGCCTTATCAAGGACAGTAGTGCTGTTTCTGGATTTTGGCCTGTTTATTACCGTTGTTTGAGTTTTTTTGCAACTTGTGCTTCTTTTTGGTAATGTGAAATAATCTGAACAATTATGAGGCTATTAATAAAAAGGAAAAGCAAGCCTGCCAACCATATAAGTAAAAAAGTGTTATATCCTTTGAACTCCAGAAAGTACGCAGGAGCAAGCCATAGGCCTTGTCCAACAAACCACAAAAAGAGAAGCAGCACACCACGACGCCAGGACATCTTAACACTAGGCATTATGAGGGGCAAAAGGCAGAGATACCAGACAAAGTACTGGGACGTACACACTTTGTTAAAACTCACAAAAATAGTGGTATGTAGGAAACAACAGAAGGCAAGGTCTCTGTAAAATGCTATGGACACAACCAGGAGCAAAAGCAGCTGGGGCAGGAAAGCTGCAAGCCCAAGGGCAAAACTCCATTTGCTCTCTGCAGTTAAGTACAACATGTAGAAATAGGGAGAGAAGTTATGACGGATATCTCTCCTGGTCAGGTGGTAGAGGTAGGCATGCTCCAAAAACTCCCAGCCGTAGAGGTGATAAAATGCAACAGTCAAGGCAGCCAGCACAGATCCAGCAACAGTTCCAAAAAGCAGCACATCACGGTTCAGCATCTTTACCAAAAGCTGCCAGAGGTACACTGTGAATGTAAACTTTGCTTTTTTGTCACACCCCGTATCCACTGCCCCTTCCCTGGTGCACCGTTTGCTCTGCAGGTGGAGCGCTATGGGCAGCGCGTAGGTCAGCGGGTATATTTTCATGTGCACAGCCAGCCCATAGCAGACTGCGGCCTTCCCTACGCTCCCCGCCTCCACGAAGTACAGGGTGGCAAGCACCAGCAGCGCAACCAGGGCCTCTGCGTTGCCCCGGCTGGAGACGGCCATGGGCAGAGGGTTGAGGAGCCAGGCGGCGGCGCAGCACCCGCAGGCCCGGCCGGCAGCAGCCCCTCGACGCCGCAGGGCCCGGTAGGCGACGACAGCAGCCGCCAAGTCCCCCACCACGAAGAGCAGCTTCCCGAAGACCTCGGCGAGGCAGACGTTGGGCGTCAGGAGCCAGGCCAGGAGCGGGGTGTAGCGGTAGGTGGCCCGTCGGTAAGGCGACCGCCCCTCGGTCACCAGCCGCGCCGCGTCGGTGAAGACCCGGTAGTCGACGTCGGTGTACCGCACCCGCATGGCCCCGTCCTGGTGCAGGCCGTACAGCACCAGGCCCAGCCTCGCCAGCAGCGCCGCGCCCAGCGCCGCGCCCACCCCCGGCCGCCACGCCGCCATCCCCCCGCGCAGCCCGCCCGCTGCCGGAGCAGCTCTCAACCGGCGCCGGTGGGCGCGGGGGCGCGCGCAGCTCCCGCGCGCCCCGCGCGGCGGGGAGGGGGCGCGGGGCCACAGGCGGACGGCCGAGCTCGGTCCTGGCTTCCGCCTGTGCGCGTGGGGGGAAAGGCAGCTCCGCGCATGCGCGCAGCCGGGGCGGCCGTTGGGCGGCGGCGCGTGCGTGGTGCGGGCGCTGAAGCCGTTGCCCTGGCCGGGGCGGGAGGGCGCTGCTGCTGCTGCTGGTTTCCGCAGGCACGGCTGCTGGAGGAGCGGGGACTGGGTCCCCTCAGCGGCCGGCGTTCCCCTCCCGCCGGTCAGGGCTGCGGGCCCGGGTGTCCTCCGCCCCCTGAGGCGGCGAGATGTGGGTAGGGGAGCGCCACGGGCTCCGCTGTCCCTGCGCGCCCGGGCTCGGCCGGGGTAACCCACCTGCGGAAAGGGGGAGGCGTGTGGAGCTGTGTGCCCTTGCCGCGTTTGAGTTGGGGCGTTGTTGTTGTGGTTTATATTTATTCCGGTGGACTGCGGTGCCTTGCTGCAGTAAGCGCGGCCCCGCAGCGCTGGCTGAGAGTCCTGCTAGAGGATGGGCACCTTTGTCAAGAGATGTAGGAAGAGCTGCGGGGGGGGGGGGGGGGCCTCACCGCCCACGCTGCTGCTGCCGCCCCTTCGCACTGTGAGGGGTAGGGAGCAGCGTGCAGTGCAAATCTGTAAGGCTGTATGGGCAGAGAGGCGACATATGCAATAGTAGTTAAGTAAGAAGAAGGAAAAATAACATCTGTTATTTACCTTCTGCAAATGGCTGTGTTTTGCCTAGACGTATGAGCTCTCTCTCTAAAGCACTTAGGTAAGCTTCTTTCCACAGTCAATTTCTCATTTACGCAGATCAGAAACAGTATCATGAAAATCGGAGCTTGGAAAGAGTTATTTACAAGAAATAAATTAATTCCACTGTATTTTGAGGTTTTCTGTATGTTTTTCGAATAGTTTTCCTGTCTGGATATTTGCTATAGATTGTATCTCACATTTGAATTGTGGCTGACTGAAAAACAGGTATTTATTACTTACAGTATTATGGGTTTCATATTAGAACTGAGCAGGGTTTTTTTGGAGATGCTTTATTCATCAAAAAATGTGCATTTGCTTGTTTAGTAGTTAATTGCAACTGCATTCTTTTTGCCAAATGGTTTCATTTGGGAACATTTTGGGAGCTGCAGCGTTGCTGGCTCACATCGCTTACAGAAAAGAATCTGCTTTTTCTCTGTTCTGGGGATGCTCATCAGAGAACTGGGAGCAGATTTTTTGCGTTTGGCACAGAAGTCTTGGAAGGTGTCCTAACTGCTAGGCTACTCAGGGAACAAAAGATATTTCTGTCTGTGTGCACACAGCTATTCATTTTTATCTGTTAAGACTGTTCTACTTCGCATAATAATACAATGGCATATAGGCTGAGGTGTCCAATGGGAGAAGCATAGTAACTAACCTGGAGAATCAGTTTTTCCTCTGTCTGTATAGGTCACCAGATATTTACATATTATATACTAAACTGGACATCTTCAACAGGAAAGCTCAAGAGACTTCTCCATTAACTCACTGTATGACATCATTTAAGTCCTAAAACTGATGGTCAGGGTATTTTTGGGATAGGGCTTGAGGGTGGTTGTTGCTCCTTTGTAAATAATTGCTTACTCACTACTGCTGTTCTACTTTAGAACAGGAAAGATTGGTAACATCATTTTATCTCCTTCCTTCTTTTATATATCTTGTATTATAATGATTGGGATACTTTTACAGAAGGTTACATCACCTTATCCTTTGTTGTGCCCAAGATATCCTTTGGAAATGCTAGGAGATAGAAACGTAATAAAGTCACTTGGACTGAAATTGCTTGATCTTCTGTAGAACTACAAGTCTAAGCAAAGTATGCATGCAGATACTCCTAAAATTTTTGTTTTGGGAAGGTTATTGCTCACAAAGAACTGTTCTTGCCATCTGCCTACTTTCTCCCAGGATTGTTTGCAATTCTTCTGTTGCCTCTTTGGATGGAGCATGTTTTACTATTTCAGATCCTTCTGAGGAAACTGTTTATTGTCGGAACAGAATGCATTGCAGTTTATTTGCTGAAGTGTCTAAGTTTAATGATACTGGTTAAATAATACTAGTTTAATAAATAAACTTAGGAGTTTGCAGGTCTCGCATGTTTTTTGTCTGTTTCTGACAGTCTGTTTTCAGACAAATCTTTTGTTCTCATCTGAAGTTAATAGAAGTTGTGAAGCTGTCTGTAGTGACTGTTTATCTGGATTCTAAAGAGGAAAAGGTAGGTAATTTAATTCTAAAGGGTTGTGAAGTTAATAAAACAGAAAAGCTACCTTAGCTGTTGTTGCGTATACTGTGGCTGTATGACATTGCCTGAGCTGGAAGAAGAATTGATTTTCCTTATCAATAATTTAACATCTTTAAAATAAGCTTGAAGCTCTTCAGAGAATTAAGGTTTGGCTCAAAAATGTTTTTGGCTTCAGATTTGATACCAGCTTGCTTAACCTGATTTGTCATGTATTGTAGACCTCAATGCAGGAAGGAGGGCAGTCTTATTAAAGTTATAAATCTGTTGTTCCTGTAAAATGCTGCTTTTATTTATACAAGCCACCAGGAGCCACTTTTAGAAAATGCTAGGAGATAAAAACTAGTAGAACTGCTGGGACTGAAGCTGATTGATTCTGGTGCACGTGAAGATACAAACAGTATGAAGAAAAGTGTAGAGTCAGCCATAACCATGCATAAAATATTAACTAATAGGAATGCATATATACGTATGTATATATGCACATGTGTATAAACAGGTTTTTTCCATTACCTATCATGCATTTGGTTTACACAGCCTCAAAGATGATGCCATCAGATATTCTGTAAACTAGGGTCATATCTATATGTGCTTCTGTTGCATACTCTTGATGGGGGATGCTAAGCCTGATCTCAAACGTTAACTTCTCACATCTTCATCTTCTGTAATAGAAACTACTTCAGCAGCACTGGGACATATATTCCAGAAACTACCTCACATGGCCTGTCATTACTTAAGATTTACACAGCAGTAGTAGCAGTGCAAGGACAATGAAACTGGGGCCTTGTTATGCAACATGCTCTAAGGCCTAATGGAAGTTTTTACTACCTGAAAACCAAGGTACAACTGGAGGGTGACAGCTGGTGAGTGAGGGGGAGAGAGTGACAAGCTGGTTCCTGGTCAGTCAGGGGCAGTCGCCACAGTTGGTCATGTACTTGCCTTTCAGGGGTTTACTGTCCACCCTATGGTAGAAGGTTAGTTTTGAGGGGGGACGAGCTGAGGCTAGCTTCACTGACGAACAAAGATGAACGTATGGCTAAAAAATAGATCTGATGAATACAGTAGGGCTAAATATTGGAGGGACTAACAGATTACATTTGAGAACTTGGAGGAGAATAAGGAGGCTAGTGAAGGGGTGTGAAGAAGTTGACAATGAATTAGAAGGTGATTCTGGTAGCAGTGCTTTGAAGTAACGTAAGGGAGACGTGGTGGTTGGTAGCAGTGCAAGGAAAGAGAGAACAAGTGTTGGTTTGCAGTGGTGAGAGCCTTACTAAGATTCACGTAGCCTAGGAGGCTAAACAAGCTTAAATATCTGAAAAGTTATGGAAGAAAGAGCCGTAAGAGGCTTCATAGGAGGAAGGCAGTTGGAGGATCCTTTCACATGTGGCGTTTTAGCTCATTCTACTGAGATCTCAGGGTGAGGCACTTTTCATGCAAGTCTCTTCTGCAGTTACCTAATTGTTAATGGTTAGCTGTACTTTGAGATTTTGTTGTTGAGTTAGGAGATAAAATTTGATCATAAGACTAATAAATTTTTTTATAAATTGTCTTATTGTATGTGTGCTGTAACATAAGTCTATATGTGTAAAAGGTGGTAGGAAAGCTGAGTATTTAAGATACGTAGGAAGGAAGATCTTGGACAATAGCTGGCATGTGGTCTTCAGACTTCTGAAACAGGAGACTGCGCTGCTGTAATTTATTAGAGTTCCCTTTTAATTTTCTTGGGTTTTGAACCCAGAATGTTTCCTTACACGAGAAATACCCCTGCTTAATATATTTATAAACTGACAGTAAATTTTTGATAAGGTGATTAGTACAGTCTGTTTCTTGCAGCACATGAAATTGGGTAGAAAAAGTGACTAACACTTATGCTAGATATTTTGGGCTTGATAAAATAAATTGTTTTTGCAAATATGATTGATGCCTTTCAAATATTTGTAGTGTGTTGAACTTTAGATATTAATGGCAAAAGGGAAGTATGGTTAAGATTATGTAATGAAGTGTTCATTTCTGCTTTAATACTGGAAGGAGTAATACAGGAGGTTTTGCAAAAATAAGATGAAAAAACACATTAGAACTCTTCACAGAAGAAAATCACTATTATAAATATAAGGCCCCCACTATTCCCTTAAGCTTTTTCTGTTAATGTGTTTACTTAAAACCGCTTGATAAATCTACACCCTTATTCACACATTATGCTAAAAATGTGGCTATTTAGAGAATGTGATCTGACTTGTAAAGGATATTTTTTTCACCACATTATGGTTTTGCACAATATGCTTTAAGTGGTGTTTGCAGAGTTCTGCTTGCAGTGGTTATGCTGATTGTATGTCAGTGTATTAGGTAAAATGCTAGCCCTCAGGGAAAATAAGTACTGGATAAAAATTAGTCTGTAGGGAAACCTGTTAAAAATTAGTATTTCAGAAAAAAAGACTACAGTTGAGAAAACACATGTGGCAGGTTAGTCAGCAAGAATAAATCCTCTGAAGTACAATGCTGGCCTAGGGAGAGATTCCAAAAAACATGGCCTGTTTTGATTTAAGGCCGTGATGTATCTGAGGTGTGATATGGTAAAAAGGAATTACTTGCTTCTAAGTTGGGCAATGCCCAACTCACTGCCTGACTTGAAATGCCAAACAGAAGTGCTTTACCCCTTTTTACATTACTGCTATAGCACTAGCTAATGGGGCAGACAGCCAAGTGGATTAGGATTCCAGAAGTGGGAGTGTACAACAAAGAAATGAGTTGAATTTCCTCTGCTTTTTTTGTCTGTTTACTTCTGCTAACAAAAGAATGCATAGAGAGAACTGATGAGAGCCCAGGCAGGAGAGAAACTGGAGCCAAATGACAAATTATGGATTTAGGAGATTGCTGGAAGATGGAGGGTTCCTGGCACAGGACTGCTGGTTCTGACCATTGTGCAGAGCCCAGCGACATACCCAGAAAGTGTGGGTTTCTAGCACTTGTAAAAGGCTAGATCTAATTGTGTTAGGCATCATTTCCTGTCAATTTTTGAAGGTGTAAGTGAAGCAATAGGTATTGAGAACTGGTAAAGTCTTTGTTAGAGGATTTTATAGACATATACATACATATTCATAAACTAAAGCTATATATGTAATATATATTTACTATATATATAAATTTCTTACATATATGTATGATAAGCATACTTAAGGAGTAATGGCTGTGTCTTTCTGAATGTCCACATTTTTAAATCTCTTTAGATACCTCTCTGTCTGAAATGTGGGGTGGCGGAGCTTGAGAATGTGAGATGCATAGGATCCATCCTCTGTTCAAGCAATAACATTTGTGACCCTTTTTATGTAAATGAGGAGATTAGATTTTGCATGTCAGCATGTGAGATTCCCTTGGCTCAAGAGCCATTACCCATCAGTGCAGCCAGCCATAAGTGTCCTAAACAGCGTTCAGTCACAATACTTGATTTTTTAAGTGATTAAGGGAAACACTTTGTGTATTTTTAGTTTATAACCACTTAATTAAATGTTTTCCAATTCTTTGGAGGAGGAAAAGAGGCAAAACTTGGAATGTATTTGTTTCAGTCTTCTCACACAATTCTTCTTTTATCAAATATAAAGGACAGCCTGTAGGTAGCAGGGCGGTGGGGAGGGAAATCTATCTTCTGAGCCTAAGTTAGACCACCACCCTCTACATCAGTGAGACCTCCACTAGTACCCAGTTCCTGAGATCATATTGAGATATGTGAATGAGACACAAAACTGTATTCTGAGCCTCTGGTCTTGTTTTTTAGATTGACAAGTAGACATCAAGTATAGAAAGAAAATCACATCAACCTCTGCTACTGAGCTTGTTTATTTCCTGACACTACTTTCAGAACAGATGGGACGTAGACATGAAAAGGCACAAGAGGTAATCGTCAATAATTTGTTTAGAAATAGGTCTGAATTACTTTGGCTCAGTGGCAGAAGTAATAAGTTCTTTAGGTGCAGAATTCTGGGCTGTAACTCACAAGTTACAGGAGCTGTGGTTGAGGCCAGAAGTTTATCATCATCCCTTGAAACAACACAAGCTGGCACTGGAACACAAACCACTTCCATGGATAGCTAAACTGTGGAAACTTGGCCTCTTCTAGCTTAGGTGACAGTTGGGTTCCATGGGATCCAAGAACGTAAGAGTTTTGATCAAACCTTTTCCTGAGGAAGAAGCAGACATAGCTTCTCTTAGTCTTTCCGTCCCCTTCCCTGGACTTCATTGTCTAGTTAAGATACTGTTTGTGCTGCTGCTTCTCCTGTAGTAGGGAAATTCTCTTTTACCTGAATTACTATTTTTGTAAAGTTGGTGGGAATTTAATCTCTGAATATTGTTCAATATTATGCTACTGCAGTAGAGGTGGGGAGACAAACCCAGGTTTTATGGATTTACTGTGCCCAAAGTACAAGGAAACACTTGTCATTAATGAGTCCTTTAATGTCTAACAGAGGGCCATAACCTGCCACAGTTCCATTTCCAGCCACTTGAGTGTCTTTCCATGCTGTGCTCTCCTTTCTTGATCTCTTGGTTAAGAGGACTAAAATAAGAACTAGTGTTATGCCAACACATAGTAAATAAAATACCTTAATGGAAGGCACAGGAATGACAGATATGAAAGGCAAATCAAAAAGTAGTATAGTTCTCTGTAATAAACGACAGGTTCTGTGGAAAAAGGTGAAATGTGATTTATTTGCTATTGCAAGTTTGGTCAGTATAAATAACTGTATAGCCATAATAGACTTCTGTGTATCGCTTGGTATGTTGTGTTTCAGTGTAACTAGAATAAGCACTAACATTGAGTTTGTTAACAAACACAGCTGCTTATTAGCAAGTTCAGATACCATTTCTTAAGAGTTTCTGCTGGAAAAAATGGTTGGAGATGCTAGAAAGGGTTATTTTACACAACTGCTAAGAAAACGTATGCAGCCCTTCAGAGTGAGTGTTAGGTGACTTACCTGAGATGTAGGACACCTGCATTTAGAAAGGTTTAAGGATGTCTTCCTCATCACTGGAGGTACTGTGCAGCATAGTTTTGTAAACTCTGGAGGAAGAAGAACAGTAGGGGGAAAGCCAGCTCTTAATTGATGGTTTGATCCAAACCACTGTGGTTTTTTGTTTGGGTTTTTTTGGCTTAGTTTAAAAAAAAAAAAAAAAAGTGGTTTGTGCAATTACATGGAATAACTGTTGGGAATTCTGTCTGGAGAATTGCCAGAGGAGTAGAGCTCTCAACTGCTTCTGCAAGTTTTGGGAGAAAGGTGACTGACTCTATTAGAGATGTTGTTATTGCTCCTGCAAGACGAAGGACTGCAGCAGGAATCAAGACACCAGGGAATGAATGTTACCCTAAGCATCACTCCTCAGTGTTGTGGTCAGAAATTGCCCCTTCTTCCAGAAGGTGCAGTAGTCCAGACGTGCTACAGAGTTGTTGCATACCAGCCTTTGCTGTTCTCTGGCTGTGTTCGTGTTTGCAGTTACTGAGATAAGAACAGGTAACTCTACTTACAGATGTAGTCTCGAACTAATTCTCACAGAGTTGGCTGAGATGAGCTGTAGGGACTATGCTCACCCCCTCTGTTTCTTATGCTTTTGGGCAATTTCCAAGGATGTGGTGGTGCTTTTTTTCCAGTAGATACAAAAATGAGTTCTAAGTCTCTACTGCAGATGGAGCAGTTATGTTATTTTATGTAGTACTAAAAGGTTTCTAAAATTACTTAATAAAATCAATGATGCAGTTTCCTGCTTGTGTCTTCATGGTCAAAACTAATCAATGGATCAGAGAAGTTAATATCTTAATGTTTTTTCTGTCAATAATCCAGATGACATTGTTGTACTTACTTTCAATACCAGGTACAAACATTGAAAACTGTAAAAAAAAAAAAAAAAAAAGTCTCTTAACCTTCTCCCTTCTTGATGGCATTTTGATCTGGTCACAGTGAAAACAAAGGGAAGATAAGGCATAGTTCAGAACAGGTGTGGGAGTCAGTGGGAGCACCTACTTCCCTTTGAATGATTTTAGCCTTCATTGGGGAAATGTGACATGCTTGGGCGAGGGATTCTTGTCCTACCACCTACTTTTTTGTGCTGACATAATGCCTTGGGGAGCTGTTCACAGAAACAGAAGACTGAAGCAGTATGTTGTAAGAAATTCAGGCATGTAAGCACTGTATTGGACAATAAATATAAATAAAAGTAGATGGCTTTTGGATTATTATGGGGCTTCCTTTTACCCCATGGTAATATGGTGCAGCCTAACTATTTTCCCAGCTGTGGCTGTGCAGCTGATTAGAAGCAGCTGTTAGAAAAGGCAGTGCCCAGCTGCTAGGGTTAACTGTGCTGGAAGGGCTCCAGAGCTGCTGTTTGTGAGGAGCTACAGCAAGTAAGTGTGTGTGTGTGTGGAGAATGTAGGGCTTCTCCTGTGGGAGTGGTGAAAGAGAAGAGGGAATAGCTCTCTGTTGTTCAGTTTCCTGTTCCTGAGTGGGGATGTCTTGAAGAAAGTGCAGGTGGGGTTTCCTAGCTCCCCTTGTCTGGAAAGAAGGAACAGCCTGTAGGAGAGAGGAGCAGCTGTTAGGGAGCTCTAGTCTGTAGAGACACGGGTAATCCTCTGGTCTTCCCAAAGCTGGCTTTGCACTTTGCTTCCAAGTGTGTCTAAGCTCTATCTAGCTAAGTAGAAAAGGTCTATGTTGAAAAAATAAAGCATAGGTTAACTTTGCTCGTCAAAGAGTGCTCTGGATAATGGTTGGTACTGCTAGCCAGGTATACAGTGTGTGTGGAAAAATGTGAATGAAGATTATCTGGGTTTCCGCATCCTCCAAAAGTTTTGCAAAACCCAGATGTTCTCTGTTGCATAAAACTTCAAATATTTCCTCTGGAAAGGGAATGAAACATTCTTTTAGCTACCTGTGGTGTTTTTGGCTTTAACCAATAAAGGGCTTCTCTGTCTTATCTCATGAATGATTTAAAACTGGTTAAATATCTTTTGAACTTAAAGGGTGTATTACTGTTACTGTTGTTAAACTCTTTCCCTCCTCTATTTTCTAGGGATGGCATGGCCTTCTAAATATTTTTTGGGAAAGAATCCTCAATTTTCCTCAAATGTTTCTGTCTTTTTAATGCTGTTGTCTTCCCTTTTTTTTTTTTTTTTTTTTAATAGCTTGTCAGGGAGATCTCCTTGAAAAGTGTCCTTGAGTAATAATTCTATCTTATTATTACTTTTGTGGTATCCTATTCTATTGTCCATAGTGGCTAAGATGCTATTGTACTTGGCACTACAGAATCATAAGCTAAAGAGAGACTGTCCTAGAGACTTAGCTGCAGAGGATGTATCCTTCAATAGCTGTCTGGAAATTCACTTTTGTTTTTCGTGACTAGTGTTTTCTATCTCCTAAATATTTAGCTGCTCTTCATTCAAACTCTGACAGTTACTTGGCTGGATTAGTTGCTTATGCACACTTTCTGTTTGAGCTCTGCCTCTTGCTGTGGTAACGATCTCAGGTGGTGGTGCTTCTGCAGAGTATAATTACCTGGTAGCAAAGTTCATACTGTCTTTGGTGCTGTCTTTAGCAGTTACAGTTCTGTCCCTACTTCTCTCACCTCCTTGTTATATAGGATGATACTGTCCCTAACTTTATGTACATGTGTCTCTTAACTCAGCCTTCAGAGCTTATTTGTTCACTGTTGATTCAAAGTGACAGCTGTGCTATCAATCTGTTTGTCAGTTTTTTCCCCATTTGGTGTGCTGGAGTATGCTTTCCTTCCCACGTATGCTCAAGGATGCTGCCTGGCCCCTTGTGCTCTGCAGGACCGCTGCACCTGGATCAGAAGCTGAAGGCAGACTCCGTTGGTATGAGCGCTTAGTGTTTCAATGGTAAAACTCCTATCACAGGAAAGTAAACCCGTGGTAGAGAATTCAGGCAAGCCATGTTTGTAGACTTGGGACAATTCATATGTAGTGTTCTATATCTGCAGTGTAACTGGCAACAGGCATGTCACTTGTTTCAGTATTGTTTGACTTTCTTCATTCTGGTTACTGTTGAATTTCAGTATTTGTCCTTGCTGACTGCCACATTGCTGAGTTTGACAGGTTGTTGCCAGAATTTGAATCTGCTGACATAAACTTTGCATATGTGTAAGCAGAGATTCAACCAATCATTGTCCTGTGTCGGGGTAGATCCTGCTTTGTGTATAGTAGAAGATTAGGAAAGGCTGCCTTTTTAGAGAAAGAGGACAGCTATATCTGATATTTATTTGATGGATCTTTTAAAGAGTTGATTGTGCCAAAAAATACAGCACAAAAATATCCCCTGGGTGAGGTGTACATTAGGTTGAAATATTGACGCAGTGAAAAGTAACAGTAGTTTTCCTTATTTAGATTGCTTTGTATTTGTACAAACTGTAAGGTAATTATTTCTGTAAAAATAACAAGTCAGTCAGCACTTGATACTTACCAAGGAGCCGTGCTATTTAAGGATGATAGAAATCTTCAGAGTTCCTTGAACAACCCAGACTGGAACTGTGCAAAATTAGCATTGTGTTGAACTATGTGTCATGCTTCTACAAAATGCATAAATTACTCCCAATGAATCTTGCTATTTAAGTCCTGTCTGGGCTAACTGTGTATTCCCTGAGAACTGGGAA